>NW_026555331.1:128801268-129179494 GCF_014898055.3 Talpa occidentalis | reverse complement strand
GTTTCTAGATTCCTGCTATGAGTGAGACCATTCCGGTATTTTCTTCTTTTTCTTTTTTGGCTTATTTCGCTGAGCCATGATCCCTTCCAGTGCCATCCATGTGCTGCAAATTGCATGTGTTTATCTTTTTTGAATGCTGAGTAATATTCCATGGTATATATGTACCACATCTTCTTGATCCAGTCATCTATTTTTGGGCATTTGGGTTGTTTCCAAAGCTTAGCTATTGTAAAACAGTGCTGCTATAAACATGAGGATCAGGTGCTCTTTGGAATTGAATGTTTTGTGTCCTTTGGGTAAATACCTAGGAGTGGAATTGCTGGATCATATTGGAAGCTCTATGTTTAGTAGGTCCAGAAAATCTCCACACAGCTCTCCATAATGGTTGGACCAGTTTGCACTCCCACCAACAGTGCACAAGAGTTCCTTTTTCTCCACATCCCTCGCCAACATTTGTTGTTGCTAGTTTTTTTAATATGTGCCATTCTCACTGGTGTGAGATGGTATTCTCATGGTAGTTTTGATTTGCATTTCCCTGATTACAAGTGATGTTGAACATTTTTTCATATGTCTGTTGGCCATTTGCATTTCCTCTTCAGAGAAGTTTCTTTTTAACTCTTCTGCCCATTTTTTGACTGGATTATTTTCTTTGTTGTTGCTGAGTCTCATCAGCTCTTTGCAGATTTTTGTGATCAGTCCTTTATCATATGTGTTGGGTGCAAAAATGTTCTCCCAGTTGGTGGGTTTCTCTTGTTTTGTTTATTGTCTCTTTTGCTGTGCAGAAGCTCTTTAATTTGATGTAGTCCCAGCTGTTTATCTTTCTCTTCACTATCACTGCTTTGGGTGATGTGTCTGTAAAGATGTCTTTGATGTGCAAATCCCGTAGTGTTTCGCCTATATTTCCTTCTATGTATTTTATGGTTTCAGGTCTTATGTCTAGTTCTTTAATCCATTTTGAGTTGAATTTTTGTGTATGGTGTGAGGTAATGGTCAAGTTCATTCTTTTGCATGTAGCGACCCAGTTTTCCCGAGCACCATATTGAACAAACTTTCTTTGCTCCAATGCATAGTCTTTGCTCCCTTTGTCAAAGATAGTTGACCAAAATCTGTGGTTTATTTCTGGATTTTTATATTCGATTCCATTGGTCTGTATGTCTGTTCTGTTCCAATACCATGCAGTTTTGATGATTATGGCTTTGTAGTAAGTTTGAAGTCTGGGAGTGTGATGCCTCATTTCCTTCTTTTTTTTCAGGAGAGCTTTGGCTATTCGGGGTTTTGGTGATTCCATATGAATTTCATCAATAATTGTTCTATTTCTTTGAAGAATGCCATTGAGATTTTGATTGGAATAGCATTGAATCTGTATATTGCTTTTGGTAGGATGGCCATTTAATAATGTTTTATTCTTCCAATCCATGAGCAGGGGATGTCTTTCATTTCTTTGTGTCTCTTCTATTTCTTTTAAACAGTGTTTTTATAGTTTTTCTTTGTATAGGTCCTTTACTCTTTTGTTAGATTTATTCCCAAATATTTGATTTTTTTTGTTTCGATAAATAAAGGGGTTTTTTTGATTTCTTCTTCTTCAGATTTATTGTTTGTGTATAGGAAGGCTACTGACTTTTGCGTGTTGATTTTGTATCCTGCCACTTTACTGAATGATTGATGAGTTGAATTAGTTTTCTGTGGAGATTTTGGGGTTCTCTATGTATATTATCATATCATCTGCAAATAGTGATAGTTTGACTTCTTCTTTTCCTATTTGGATTCCTTGGATGTCTTTCTCTTGTCTTATTGCTCTGGTAGGATTCCAGTATTATATTGAAAAGCAGTGGTGAGAGTGGACATCCTTGTCTTGTTCCAGATCTTAATGGAATTGCTTTCAGCTTTTCACCATTGAGAATGATACTGGCTGTTGGCTTGTCATAGATGGCCTTTATGATGTTGAGGTATGTTCCTTGTATCCAAGAATTTCAAGGGCATTTATCATGAATGGGTGTTGCACTTTGTCGAAAGCTTTCTCAGCATCTATTGATATTATCATATGGTTTTATATTTCTTTTGTTGATGTGTTGGATAACGTTGATTGATTTTCGGATGTTAAACCATCCTTGTGCCCCTGGAATGAATCCAACTTGGTCGTGGTGAATTATCTTATGGATACATTGTTGGATTCTGATAGCTAAATTTTATTGAGGATTTTTGCATCAGTGTTCATTAGGGAGATTGGCCTATAGTTTTCCTTTTTGTGTGTCCTTATTCGGTTTTGGTATTAGTGTAATATTGGCTTCATAGACGTGTTTGGTATTGTCCCTTCCTTCTCAATTTTTTGGAAGAGTTTGTGAAGGATAGGCACTAATTCGTCTCTGAATGTTTGGTAGAATCATTTGTAAATCCGTCAGGTCCTGGGCTTTTGTTTTTGGGGAGTTTTTAATTACCATTTCAATTTCGCTGCTTGTAATTGGTCTGTTTAGGTGTTCTATTTCTTCTTTATCTAGCTTTGGGTGATTGTAGAGTTGTAGGAATTTGTCCATCTCCTCTAGATTGTTGAACTTGTTTCCATATAACTGTTCATAGTAGTTACTGATTATTCTTTTGATTTCTGCTGTGTCCGTTGTGATTTCTCCTCTTTCATTTATGATTCTGTGTATTTGTGCCTTTCTCCCTTTTTTCCTTTGTGAGCCTGGCTAGGGGTTTCTATTTTATTTATTTTTTCAAAGAACCAGCTCTTGGTTTCATTGATCTTTTGATTGTTTTTTTAGTTTCAATTTCATTTATTTCTGCTTTGGTTTTATTATTTCTTTTCTTCTACTGGTTCTGGGGTTTTTTGTTGTTCTTCTTCTAGATCTTTGAGCTTCGAGATTAGGTTGTTTCTTTGAGTTCTTTCTTGTTTTTTGATGTGAGCTCTATTGCTATATATTTTCCTCTTATTACTGCTTTTGCTGCATCCCATACATTTAGGATATTGGTGTCCTCCTTGTCATTCAATTCAAAGAATTTTTTAATTTCTTCTTTGATCTCCTCGTTAGTCCAGTGGTCTTCCAGTAGTGTGGCTTTTAATCTCCATGAGGTAGGATAGTTCCTTGCCTTCTTTTTATGATTTATTTCTAGTTTGATGCCTTCGTGGTCAGAAAAGATGGTTGGTATGATTTCAATCTTGGTGTATCTGTTGATTTTGTCTTGTGCCCAGTATGTGATCGATCCTGGAGAATGATCCGTGTGCGCTTGAGAAAAATGTGTACTCCGTTTTTTTTGGGTTTAGTGTTCTATAGATGTCTGTTAAGCCCAAATGCTCTAGGTCCTTATTTAGAGCTTTAGTTTCTTTACTTATTTTTTGTCTTGTTGATCTATCCATTGTTGATAGTGGTGTGTTGAAGTCTCCCACTACATATGTGTTTTCTCTGATGTCTGTTTTCAGAGAGGACAACAGTTGTCTGATATATTTTTGGTGTCTTTTCGTTTGGTGAGTATATGTTAATGAGTGTTATTTCTTCTTGAAGTATTGTCCCCTTAATCATAATGTAGTGACCATTGGGGTCTCTTTTTATTTTTTTGAGTTTGAAGTCTGTTTTATCTGATATAAGTATAGCTGTTCCTGCTTTCTTTTTTGGCCCATTTGCTTGTAGGATTGTTTTCCATCCTTTGACTTTGAGCCTATTTTTATCTTTTGTAGCTAAATGTGTTTCCTGGAGACAGCAAAAGGTTGGGTTTTGTTTCTTAATCCAGGCTGCAACTCTGTGTCTTTTTATTGAAGAGTTTAGTCCATTTACATTTAGAGTTAATATTGATATGTTAGCATCTGTATTTGCCATTGTGTTTGTCTTTCCTTTGATTTTATTTATTTATTCTTTTAATAACTTTTTTTTTTTTTGGTCTTCTTTCGTTGTTATTCGTCCCTCTGAGGTTCTGGCTTTAGGATTCCTTGTAGTATTTTTGGAGTGGGGGTTTAGTCGCAATGAAATTCCGGAGTTTCTCTTTGTCTGGGAAGGTCCATATTCTTTCTTCATGGAGGAAAGAGAGCTTTGCGGGATAGAGTATTCTTGGTTGGCATCTGTTTTCTTGGAGTCTGTTGACTATGTCCTCCACTCTCTCCTTGCCCGTAGTGTTTCTTCAGAGAAGTCTGATGTCAGCCTGATTGGTTTTCCTTTGAATGTTATCTGTTTCTTCCCTCTTGTCAGCTTCATTATTTTTTCCTTGTCCTGGATTCTTGGGAGCTTTACTATTATGTGTCTTGCTGTGTTTTTCCTTTCGTCGTGGAAGTTTGGTGTTCTTCTTGCTTCTTGTATATCAATTTTCAGCTCCTTCTTCTCATTTGGGAAGTTCTCTTCAATTATATCCATGAATATTTTCTCTGTTCCTACATCTCTCTCCTCTCCTTCTGGAATTCCTATAACTCTTATATTTCCTTTCCTCATGGAGTCAGATAGTTCCCGAAGTCTTTCTTCATTCTTTTTCCTTCGTACTTCTCTTTCCTTTTCTGTTTTGGTTCTTTTTATTTCTGTGTCTTCAAGATTACTTATTCGTTCTTCCATTTCATCTATTCTGCTTTCATTGCTTTTCCCAGAGTTCTTTAGTTCCTCCATTAATTCTTTGATCTCCTGCATTTCTCTTACTTCCCTCTTTAGGGACTCAATTTCCTTCTTCTGATCTATCACTTTTTTAATCATGGCAATTTTAAATTTCTCTTCTGGAAGGCTCAGAAGTTCTTCCAAGTTGCTGTCGTTGCAATCTGGGGAGTGGTTTTCTTTTTGTGGTGTGCTTCTTTCCTGAGGAGTTTTTAGGTTGCGTGTGGTTCTTCTACTCCCTACTGTCTGTTTTCTAATTTGTCGTATGCGTTGGGACACTGTGTTGCTCGGACTGACTGACATCTTGGGTGAACTTCTCCGCTCCCTCTGGCTCTTCCAGGAGCCATCTCTGTCGTCTGGGGGAGCTTTCTGCTGGTTTTAGGCAGTTTTTACTGAAGAAATGTCCCTGTTCTCAAATGGCGAAGCGGGATGCAGTCCCTGCGCCTCCGGTTTCAGGCACACTCTTCTGCGCACCCAGTCTGCCCCAGACGTGGTGCCTGCTCCCTCTGTGGGCTCAGACTGCTGGTCGGAAGGGGCCTGGCGTGGAATAACTTCCCGGCTGGCCACTGGGTCCTCCAGAAACCTTCTGCCCTTTTCAAGCAGTCTTAAGAAATGTCCTGTTTTATAGGGTGTTAGTGACTTTTTTTTTTCCTGGTCGCTAGGTGGCGCCAGAGATCTCTCCTATTGTCCTTGGGGGGCTGTTTTTCGCCTCCCCCCACCCCGTGGGACAGAGAACAGAGCGGGAATGGTAGGGTACACCTCAACAGCTTTGGGGTGCTGTGTCTGCCTTGTGCCCCACCGTCGTGGAGAAACCACGCCCCGAATTTTCGTGCCCCGGGTCTCAGTTCAAAGCCCTCAGTTCCAGGACGCGGGCTGTAGCCCAGTTCAGTGGCGCGGGAATGGCGCCTTTTGCACCGCTCCCGTGCCTGGGCGCCTGGTTCCTGCTCACTCAGGGAGGGACCTTCACCTCAGTGAGGACCTCTGCGCGTCTCCCCGCAAGCCTAGGTCGTCTCCCCGCAAGCCTAGGTCGCAGGCGCGGGGACCTGGGCAGCGGAGATCCAGGTCTGCACTTGCTTTTCAAGAGCACCGAGCGCGCCGCGTTTCCGCGCAGGCTTACCGGCAGCCCGGGCTGTGTGCGCGTCTCCCGGGGTCTTTGTTCTTCTCTAATGGCGCCCGGAGCCGTTCGCTCACCGCCGCGGCGGATCCTGCAGGGTTCGTCTCAGCTCCCGTTCACGGGGTGTGGTGGCTGCAATAGTTCCTTTCCACTCACAGTCCCGCTTGCTGCGTCGTTTGTTCTTGTGGGCCGTTTTGTTTGTTGTTCCTCCTCTCTGCCGGTCGGAGAGTGCCGCCTCTGTGGGCGGGGGAGGGGAGCAGGGTTCTGCGCTTCCCTCCCTTCTAGTCCTCTTTTAGGGCCACTTTCTTCTTCGGGCAGTTCACTGGCGTCACCCGTTTATCTTCCGTGTCCCAGTTCTCACTGGGACCTGCCGCTTTTCCTCCCTATTCACTTTTTTTAATGGGAGATCTTACTCGCAGCGTCTCCTCGCCGCCATGTTGCTCCGCCCCCTATCTGTTTTTACTCAATTTCTAAGCTGTTTTAATAACTATTGCTTTGTAATGTAAAGTCAGGGAGCATGATACTTATATTTTTGTTCTCTTTTTCCCCTCAGGATTTCTTTTCTATTTGGGGTCTTTTGCAGTTCCAAATGAACTCCTGATTTTTTATTCTATTTATGTGGAGAAGCCACTGAGATTTTTGATAAAGATTATATTGAATCTGTATATTGCTTTAAGTAATATAGGCATTTTAACAATGTTAATTTTTCCAATCTATGGGCATGGAACATCCTTCCACCTCTTTGTGTCTTCTATTTCTTTCAGCAATGATATATGCACTCCCATGTTCATTGTAGCATTATTTGTAATAGCCAACAGTTGGAAACAACCTATGTGCCCATTGGTATGGTATATGTAAACACAATGGAATACCATTTAGCTATAAAAAAAAAAAAGATGAAATGTTGCCATCTGCAAGCATTATACCAAAAGGGTATAATGCTTAGTAAAATAAACCAGACTAAGACAAAAAAAATGCTTTTCTTTCATATGTGGTATGTAGAGAAATAAACAGATGAACTAAATTAAGCAGAAATAAACTTTTGAACTATAAGACCAATTTGTGTTTACCAGAAGGAAAAGGATAGTTAAATTGAAACAAAAGAAATAATTGTATGATGAAGGATAGAATTGGATATTAAGTAGTGAAGTAATGTAGTATAGACATGTTGATTTTCAGTGATGTACACCTGAAGTTATATAATGTTATAATGCAGTGTTACTCCTGCAAAAAAATTATAGAACATAAAGTATAGGAAAGATTCTCTGAAATGTTGAAGACATAACATGAACTCAAAACTCTTGCTATGATTGTAAGTCCCCATACTATACTCTTAAGTGACAAATTTTAATTGAAGATATTTCAAAATAAAATTTAGTATTGCATGTAAAAGCTGACATAGAAAGAGTGAAATAAATCTAATTTAGGTTATATCTTTCATATAGCCTACAATTTATGTGTGATGCAGAATTACTTGACCATAGGTAGGGATAAGGGGAAAATATGTTAATACCATCCTAATGACTATTAGGATAAAACCTTCATTTTGGGTATGAGGAAACAGAAGCCAAAATGTCATTTTCAAGTATGAACATAAAGCCTTTAGGAGACCTATCTAGATTCTACATCCTGAGTTCTTTTCTTATTAAACTGAGATGAGATGGAAGATGTCAGTTTGTGGCTATGCTCAGGATGTACAAGTAAGTACTTGAGAAATCAAGCAGAAATTCTATAGAATCACAGTATAGAGCTACAAAAATATATGTGAGCCATTTCTATGTGGTCAAGGCTCAAGGTGGGTGCAGTTATGGGGAAGCCCATACACATGAAATAAACATTTTTCTTTAATATCTCCTTTTCTTATGTCTTTTTCTCCACCTCCTCCTTTTCTTATGTCTCAAGTGTCTTGTGCTAATTGTAGCTTGATTGTAATTTTAGAAGTAGTACTGAAAAAGCTTACTATTGAAAATAAATTTTTATTCTCAAAATATGTATGGACATGATATATTAGTTTCTTTTAATCGAGGGAACACTGGTTTACAACATGTGTATGATTTAGAAGTACGGGATCATGTCTTACAGATGTATGTTACCATACCACACCCAACCACCCAGGTACTGAAAATCCTTCAACCTAGTATATGTGTGCCTCCACTTTGTTCTTCCCCCTCTGTCTCCCCTTCTGGTAGCCACAATTATACAGTGACATTTCTGGGGTTTATTATTGGTTTGGTCTTATCCCACACTTTGTTTTGTTTATCTCTATTCCACAAATAAGTGGCACATATAAGTTCCACATATAAGTGGCACTATCTGGTATTGTTTCTCCTGATTTATCTTGCTTAGGATAATCTCTACTACCATCCTCATTGTCCCAAAGTCAACAACAGTTTATCTTCTTTACAGCTGAGTAGTATTCCATTATGTATATATATCATATCTTCCTAATCCACTCATCTGTCTGTGGACACTTAGGTCGTCTCCATAGCTTGGTTATTTAAATAGAGCTTCAGTGAGCATAGGTGTGCATATTTCCTTTTAAATTACTGTTTTTGCATTTTTGGGGTAGATACCTAGGAGTAGAATTGCTTGATCATGTGATATATTAGTTTTTAATATATTGAGAAATCTCCATACTGCTTTCCATAGGGACTTGACCTGTCTACATTCCAGTAGTATATAAAGGTTCCCTTTTCTCCAAATCCTTGCCAATACTTGTTGTTTCTGGTCACTTTAATATGGGCCATTCTCATAAGTGTGAGGTGGTATCTCATTGTAGTATTTATTTGCATTTCTCTGACAATAAGTGATGATAAAAGTGCCTATTTATCTTATCTATCCAGTTTTTGATTAGGTTATTTGTTTCCTTTGGGTTGAGTTGTATTACTTCTTTGTCATTCTTGAATATCAACCCCTTATCAGATGTATGGTGTGCAAATATTCTCTCTCATTTCATAGGGTGTGTTTTTGTTTTTGTGACTATTTCTTTCATTGTGCAGAAGTTTTTTAGTTTGATGTAATCTTAATTGTTTATATTCTCATTTGTTTCTCTTCCTATTGGAGATGAATCCACAAATATTTCGCTGAAGGTTATGTCTTGGAGTGTTTTGCCTGTGTTTTCTTCTAGAATTTTATGGTTTCAGGTCTTACATCTGAGTCTGTTATCCATTTTGAGTTAATTTTTGTGTATGGGGTGAGAAAATGGTGTAGTTTCAGTCTTTTGCATGTGGCTGTCCAGTTTTCCCAGCACCATTTTTTGAAGAGATAGTTTTTCTCCTATGAATACACTTGGTTTCTTTGTTATAGATTAACTATTAATAAATATACAGGTTTATTTCTGGGTTCTCAGTTCTGTTCCATTGTTTGTGTGCCTGTTTTTGCTCTAGTACCATATTTTCTATTATTATCAAGCTTTGTAATATATTTTGAAGTCTGGGAATATGATGCTACCACTTTCTTCTTTTTTCTCAGGATTGCATTGGTTATTTGAGATCTTGTGGGTCCATATGAATTTCAGTAATGTTTGTTCCATTTCTTTGAAGAGTGCCATTGAAACTTTGATAGGGATTGCATTGAATCAGTATATTGTTTTGGGTTAGATGCCATTTTAGCATTGTTAATTCTTCTAATTCATGAGCAGGGAAAATCTTTCCATTTCTTTGTGTCTTCTATTTCTTTTAACATTGTCTTACAGTTTACATTTTTTAGGTCATTCACCACCTGTGCTAAGTTTATTGTAATTATTTAATTCACTTGATGCAGCTATAAATGGCATTATTTTTTCAATTTCTTCTTCTAGCTCATTGTTTGCATATAGGAATGCAACTGATTTTTCTATATGATTTTTTTAACTGCCACTTATATCTGACTTATAAATGACTTGTATCTTTAAGTTTTTTGAATATGACATACCAGTCTTTCCTTTCCCTTCTATATGATTTTTTTTAACTGCCACTTATATCTGACTTATGAATGACTTGTATCTTTAGGTATTTTGAATATGACATACCCGTCTCTCCTTTCCCTAGTGTTTTATTCAAGAAATCAGATGTAAGCCTGATGGGGATACCTTTATAGATTTTCCCCTCTAATCACCTTCAGTATTCTTTACTTAGAAGTTTCACTGCTATATGTGTTGGTGTAGGTCTCATTACATTTAGTTAGCTAGATGTTCTTTTAGTTTCAGAGACTTGTATATTTATTTCCTTCTCCAGGTTTGGGAATTTTCATCTATTATTTCTCTGAATAAGTTCTCTGTTCCTGTCTCTCTCTCTTTCCCTTCTATAATACCCATTCTTCTTTTTTTTTTTTTTTTTAAAGATGTCCCAGATTTTTTTTTAAGATTTATTTATTTATTTATATAAGCACTGGATACAGTCAGAAGCATGGGAGGGTGAGAGAATTCACCAGAGCCAGAGCGGAGAACAGAACAGGCAGAGTGACGAAGTACACTGCTGAGGGGAGCAGCAGGCGGCAGGAGAGGTCTGCGCACCATGTGGGACCCTCGCCCGGCGGCCGGGTATCAAACTGGCTCTTTAGAGGCTGTGGGCAGCTTTGCAACCCAGCGCTCAACTACTGTGCCACGGGGGAGGCCCAATACCCATTATTCTTATAATGCCTTTCCTCATGGTGTTGGAGAATTCTTGAAGTGTTTAATTTTTTTCTTCATATTTCTCTTTCTTTCATATTAATTCTTTCTGCATTATCATCTTTGAGGTCTAGTAATTCAATCTTTCCTTTGGTCTACATTCATAGCTTTCTACAGAATTTTTTTAATTTCCTCTGTTGATTTTTTTTAATATCCTGAAACTGTTATTTTCTTATTAAAATCATCAATTTCTGTCTGCCATCATTAATTTTTATGTTTCAGGACTTTTGTTTTTCTGAGTATTCTTGTATTTTTTTATCAGTTTCTCTGTGTTTTCTTCAATTTTTAAACTTATTTTATCTTGGCAGTTTTTAATTCTGTATCTATAATGAAGAAGAGGACTTACATGTCATGGTGAAATATTTCATGGAGAAATATTTCATGGAGAAATATTCCCTTGAGGACTTAGAATACATGTGTTGTCTCTTTCCTTTTCCCATCTTAGAGTTTTTTTCTGTTATTTACTCATGTCCTAAGCATGCAGAACTTCCACTTCTCCAGCAGATGGCACTGTATGTTGGGGAAAACTGATCTATAGCTGCTGAGTCAGGGGATGGTGTTGGGGCTAGTCATTGGTGAAAGAGGTGTGTGGGGTTGTTAGCATTTGTGCCACCTCTGAGAGTCATTATCTCTGGGTTTTCAAACCTGTATCTCTATAGTCTGTGTACTTAGCTTTTAGTGCTGCTTCACAGGATCAGCTCCAGTCCCAAGGTTCATGGGGAGGTACAGTGCCACTCTGCATACCACCTTCTTCAGTGGGGACTCTGCCTGTCCAGCTCACTGTAGCACTTCCACACTTATCTCCTCACAGTCATGGTACATCTCCACACCACTCAACTCTCCTTTCCAGGGCAGCCAAGCAAACATGGGAGCATGGTCTGAACTACTATTTCCAGACTTGGTTGCAATCTACAGGCACCTCTCTCCATGTACCATATTGTGTGTGTGTGAATTTCCTCAGTGTCCCTTCTATCACACTCAGCATTGGTTTCTGGTGTTCAGCAGGCACTTGTTTCACTCCACATCACTGAATCCTCAGAGTTCAGTGGCTCTCTGAACCTCCTTAGATTATTCTCTTGGGAGAGAAGTAGGGGACGTCCTCTGACACCATCTCCACCTCCTTCCAGTGCTTGATATCCATGATATAATTTTTTGAAAAACAAATAATGTTTCAGAAATGATAGCATTTAATATTAAAATTTGGTTTTTGTTAATATGCTCAATTACCTGATTTGAATGTGCTTTAAGAATAGGAATTTTCTTTGTCCCTCTTGCAGATGTTATCATTATGATGATGGGAAGCCTTTAGGCAGTGTAGAAAGTAACAAGAATTGTTAGAAAGTAACAAGAATTGTAGTGCTGGAACTAGGAGAAGCTGAGACATTTGTTTTAGGTACAAAATTTAAAGGGACAAGGGGAAAAAAACTCAAAAATTAAGAAAGACAATATTTAATAAAAAATAATTTGTAATGTAAAAAATGCATAATGAACAAAGTATCACAGATTAGTAATAGTACAATGCTGAGTCATATCAGAGCTAAAAGCAAAAGGGGAAAATTAATACTGATCTGAGAGTTGGGGAGGAATAGGGAGTTTTATTTCACTGGTAAACTGTATTTTAATTAGGTAGCCAGGCCACATGGAATGTTAAAAAGGAAGTAGAAAGTTAGAAATATATCTTCAGTCAGTAATCTAACCTTTTTGACATTTAAGTCTCCTGATTAAATGTGTGGACTGAGGGTGGCATGGTGGGGAATGGGCTTGGAGATGCTGGTCATTTCTTCCTGGAACTGTTTTTTTTTTTTTTTTTTTTTCTGGCACTGTGAAGACATTAGAATTGGTAAAAGCAAAATCTCACTGAGTTTAATAGGATCACAATAAAGAACACAGACAATACAAACCTTTGACTTAGACCTCTGAGGTAGACCCTCGCACACTTGCTGTAGGTCAAATGGCACAGTAAGATGTACACTGTGGATATAAGTCAACTGTATAAACAAGGAGTTGACCTTTGTAGAATTGTCTTTCTCTGATATCTTAAATAATGTGATGTTTAACCATGTCATTATAGTTGCTTCCCTTTACCTGGCTAACTTCTATTCATTATCCAGTTCTTAATTTAAATATTCATTTCTCATGGATATTTGTCTCTTGAATTCTCAGTATAGATTAGATCTCCCATTAGATATGTTCATTGGACCATGTATTTCACATTAATCAAAATGATAAGTGTATTAGTCAGGGAGACAGAAATCATATGAGGTCTTCCAAGGAGAGTGAATTTAATGGAGAAATCGTTAATACAAATGGTGAAAGGGTTGATTCCACATCCTGGATTCTTTTCCTATTACATAGAGTTCATTGATATGGAAGATGTCAGATTGTGAGCTACACTCAGGAATGTAAATGCAAGATGAGGAATTGTATTGTGACTCTTAAGGGTTTCTAGCAGTGAGCTATTCATAGAATTGTTCAGGAGGACAATTTGGTATGGGCTAGTATACCTGAAAAGAGGAAATCAGTGCCAAAGATGGGATTCCTAATGGGTCATACCCACTTTCAGAGATACCAGCACAAGGCAAGGAGAGAGGGAAAATATTCAGAGAAAGACCCTTGGCAACAGAGATGAAGACCCTACCCTGCCAATATTGCAGCAATGTCCCTCATTAGCCAAACCTGGCTGGACATAAGTTGGCAAAGAATTATGAATAATACAGTTTATAAGGATCTCTGGCACCTGTAATACTACATAGAACATGGGAGGAAGGAATTGAGTGAGACAAATGATTGATGTTAGTATACAAAATAATTATATGTAAATTAATGCTTTTGCCAGTATAATGTCAATCTCTCCAGACAGTCTGTAATTTCTATGGGTCAGGAGTGTTTCTTCCTTATTCACAGATGTATTCCTAGAACCTTTCATATTGCCTGGTGCATAGAGGATTTTGAATGAATGAAAAAATAAATGAACATGTTATTGCCACTGTACTTTGAAGAGTCATGTTCTCCACTGACAGCTAGTTGTGTGCTCTTTCAATGCAAGTGTTAACAAGAGCTCCTGATAAAACACAACACAATAAAGCCTCTATTTGAAGAAAGTGGGGAACAGTGATAACAGTGATAACAGTATTAGTAGGTAACAGAGTTTCAGAGATTAGAAAGTATTCTTCAGCCTGAGTCTTAGTTGCTTTATCCATCTTGCCCTAATACTTCATAGGACACTCTAGTACACATATCAACTTGGGAGAATTTTCTAAGAAGTGGGAAAAAAGACATTAATTGAAATGGATTTAAAGAATGGTCAGTGTAGCTTAAACTTACAAGCTACATGTCATAGGACAATCTTCCTAATGTTTGTTGCAAGACAATGTTTAGTATGCAATTCACATTATGTCAGAGGAGGATCACCCTTCTTTCCTTATAACACTTTTCTGTTATGCTCTCCTTCTGTGACCCCAGTTATGTGTATATGTAGCTCATTTAAATAGTCTCTCAGGTCACTCATGTGCTCTTAATTTTTTCAGCATTTTTTGTTTGCTTAGTTTGAATAGTTTTGAATAGTTTTGTTTGCTTAATTTGAATAGTTCCTACTGTTACAGCCTTAAATTCACTATCTTTGCTTACATAGTGTCCAAGGCACTGTTAATCTTATCTTATATGTGTGTGTGTGTATTTTACTTTATTATAAATTTTATTTGGCTTGCTAAAACAATAAAGGAACAGAGACTTTTTTTTTCTCTGCCCAAGGATTCCTAACTACTATTGGTAAAGTTAATGATCACAGGGAAAATGCAAAACCCAAAACACACAATTATGATAACAGATAAATAGAAAATGACCATATCATCACCATTATTACTTAATTTTCTTAGCTAACTGTCTTCATTGTTGGTGTTTCCTTGTTATAATACCTTCCTGATTGCCAGGCTAGGATTTATATTATCTAGGGTAATTTTTATTTTAAACATTATATTTTCCTTTTCCAGAATTTGAATTTAGGTCTTTTCTAGAATATAGTCTTATTTCTCATGTCTTATGTTTTTTCACTCTCTTGAACAATGGAATATTGCTGTAGTAGTAGATGTTTTAATGTGCTTTTTGTTGTTGCTGTCATCTGTGTCATTTGTTGGTCAGTTTTTATTGAGTGATTTTTCTCTTCATTATTGTTCATATTTGCCTACTTCTTTGTATACCTGATGATTTTTTATTGGATGTCAAAAATTGTAAGGTTTGATACTTTTAGTAATTTTTGAAATATTTTTGAACTTTGCTCTGGGGTGCAGTGAAGTTGCTTGGAAACATTTTGATCCTTTCACAATTAGATTTTACTCTTGTCTAGGTGGTGGAATTATAGTTCTCTAGTCTAAGGTTAATTTCTCTCCATTATCAAGGCAATATACCCCTTCGAATAATCTTCCTGATGCATACCTTGTTTATTACGATGTTGCACACCTCTGGCTTTTGGGAATATGAACTATATCCAGCTCCATGTGATCTCCAAAAATTATTCCTCCTACTCTTTTCCTGTAGTTCATTTTCTACTCTTAGGCAGTTTGTTTGCACATATGCTCTGATAATCTCAGTTGAAGATTCTTGGGGAACTCTCTATAATTTGGAACTCCTTCTCTTTGTAGCTCACTTTAGTACTCCCTAAATTCTCTACTTTTTATATTTGGAAAGAATGAAAAATCAGGAATTTAATCTTTGTTTAAGTCCAGGGTACTTGATGAATTAGTGTGGATGTCTATGAACAAAAGTTTTAAAACCCAGTGAAACAAATCCATTTGGATTTTGTTATCTTATGAACAAATTAAATCAGTCACTTCATATTATCTGATACTAGATTTGTATTTTCAATACATAGTATTTTCAATACATTTGCATTTTTAATTCATATTCCAAATATGAAAATGTGTAAAATGTTATTAAGTGTATTAGTCCTGCTGAATGAAGGAAAATGACATTGCCACAAGTTTTCTTTTTTTTTTTTAAGATTTTATTTTCATTTATTTATGAATACAAGAATTGGGGTGTAAACCAGAGGTGCAGGGAATTAGAGGATTCACCAGAGACAGGGTGGGTGCAAATAGGCAGATTTACTGAAATACACTGCTAAGGGGAGCAGTGGGAAAGACAGGAGAGGTCTGCTGTGTCATGTAGGTTAGCTCTCTGGCTGGGAATTGAACTCATTTCACAGTAGCTGGTGATAGCTTGATAGTGCTAAGACTTTAACTCCTGTGCCACTAGGAAGGCCCACAAGTTTTCATTCTTGAAAACACTATTAGTATAAAGAGAATAATTTAATTGAAAAATAAAAATTTAGAAGCAAATATCAAATATTACATTTGTGTTCAGAGTAATGTTATAAGAAATATATTTTGAATTTAAGATCAATTAACAACACTCCCAAAGAAATTCAGACTACACATTTATTCATTTTTGTGTGCTGATGATGGAGCATATGGAATGCTACATATAACTTGCTAAGTATTCATTGCATTATTTCCAAAGTTCAATGACATTTAGTTTGAATGACATTGTATTTATAATTTATGATTTTAATAACTCAAATACTGATTTTATATAGTTAATTATCCTCATTTGCAAATGATACATGCAAAAATTTATGTTTAGCAAATTAAGATTTGAGTTGTCAAAGACATAGATCACAAGAACTTTATTTCTATATGAACAAATATGATTTGAGCTTGAGTCACATTCACATGCCTTCAATCAATCTTACTCTAACTTTGAAGCTAATATAAGAACATAACTCTTCTCATGAATTTTTACATGTTAGTTTCACTTCCAGTTAACACAGTATTAAAATAGTATTCCCCTAACTGTACATTCTGCAAGAAAGTAATGTGACAACAATAAAAATGCAAACATATTCTCTAAGCATGTAGCTGTCAGTTGTTGGTGGTGATGTTATTCTTGTTTTCTTTAATATTCTTAATCATGTGATATACTACCATGAAACTGTGTGGTTTAGTTGTTGAGCAAGAAAGAGCTTGTGGATTTTTTTCCCTTCAAGATTGTTGAATCACATTATAGTGACTCCAAAATAAAATTCAAAGACAAAGAGGACCAAATCATATCTTGTATTCAATATTAAGGTATTCTAGTTAACAATAAGTGATTTTATTTATTTATTTATTTGTTTATTTATTTTTTCCTAATTCTTTTTTTTTAAAGGAATCTTTTTTTTTAAGATTTATTATTTATTTGTTTATACAACCACTGGGTACAGTTAGAAGCGCAGGAGGGTGAGAGACTTCACCAGAGCAAGAGCAGGGAACAGAACAGGCAGAAGGACCGAAGTACACTGCTGAGGGGAGCAGCGGGTGGCAGGAGAGGTCTGTGCGCCATGTGGGACCCTCACCGGCGGGAGGCGGGAGGGGATCGAACCGGCACTGCAGAGGCTGTGGGCAGCTTCGCAGCCCAGCTCTCAACAGATGTGCCACCAGGGGAGGTCCAACACTGAGTGATTTTAAATTAGAGACTGAAAACTAGTAGTAAAAGTATAACAGTAAACAAAGCATTAAAAAAGGAAATTTTAAAATAAGTGTAAAACATCTTTTGGTCTGTTGAAATGTGTAATTATTTTGGTTTTAAAAGTAAGTGGAAACAAACTTCTAAATTCTAGAATTAATATACTTTGTGGGGAATTGAAATGGGAGAAGGAAATTATGTTTTGTCTCATTTCCATTTGGTTGCAAATTGGTTTGTTGTAAGTAGGTTTTAGTATGGATGCTCCATAACCTAGAGTCTAGGCAAAATACCTGAGGTTATGGTGAATTGTCAAGTCCAGTAGTACTTAATGTCTCTTTTGGAGTTCTCTATTTTTGTATAATTTAGTTGGATGTAGTATACTGGGGTTAGGATAATGACAGAATAGAGTGAATCTTTGTTTTGAAATTTGCAGTTTATTACCAAATATATGTATTATTATTTAGGAATAACTCTTAAAGTCCTTGATTATTGCACATTAGAAGTGTTGATACTTGAGCTTGCATGTATATACATAGCAGACCAGTCATACTTTCTCCTTACTTACATGGTATTCATATACAATATTATAAACATTATTTTAATTCCTGAAATGTGATATTACTGGTATTAATTTATTTAGGCAACATTTATTTATTTTTTGAAACTTCAGAGATTTTATTTAAATATATATATATTACTTTAAACTGTCAACAAACTCTGCAAATATTTACCAATCGAAATCAAAGTAAGTCATTCTTTCTTTAAAAAAATTAAGAAAAGCCTCAAATAATAAAAATGAGATGCACAAGATGGAAGTATTAGATAATAATCACTCCACATTAAATACAAATATATCCATTTTTGTATCCACTACTAGGCAACATTTATTTAGATTTAATTGCTTGCTAACTACATCTATGCTCATGATTCATTTTTAGACTCTCAGGCCATCCTTAGACCAATTTTTCCTTAATTCCTTCAGTGAGCATTTGTTGTTAGTAAGTTCTTTCAATATTTTCATGTCTTAAAGATGTCTTTAATCATCCTCATTCTGGAAATATTCTAATTTATTCTATTTTAGTCTTCTCTTCTCAAACCTTCAACACTTCCTCCCCCAGCTTTACTCTGACTTGATGATCTTATTGATATTTTCTACTTCAGTGAAAAAATGAAATCACTAGAAGAGAACATGCAGAGGTTCCCAACCACCTCAATCTACTGAGCAGCATCTGCCTCTGTACTCAGTTGTCCTGGCTGTAATTTCAGATGAATTCATGTTCCATCTAAAGTCTAATTTTCCACGTTTTACTGGATCCCAGTGTCCCTTGCCAAATCCTCCAACAATTCTCTTCTCTCTCTTTTGCACATTTGTGTTTTACTCTACTGGGCATTCTCATTAGCATATAGCATGATCTTATTTTTCATTCTTTTTCTAATTTTTCAAAGTCTCACCTCCTCCATTTACATGGTCAGCTACCACAGCATTTCTCTATTCCCTTTTGCAGGAAAGTTCTTTGAAGTAATTACTATCCAAGGCCTCTTTCCACTTCTCTGTTATCTTTTATGACTGTCCAATCAAGTTTGTGCTGCATCACTACACCTAATTGCTTTTTTCAAAATTACATGACTAAGCTCAATGCTAAACTCTCAGTTTCTATCATACTCCACTATTATCATCATTTGACATAATCAGTCCTCTTGATTACGTTATCTTGACCTGGCATACCATACCACATGATCATGTTTCTCAGTGTTTTGAGCTCATTTTTACTCATTTTCCTGGTCGGCTGAAATTTCTCTATTCGATCCTTGGTCCATTTCTTTTCTGTATTCACACTCCTTCTCTCAGTGATCTCATCTAGTAAGTTTTACCTTTATCAGCACCTATATGCCTATGACTCCCATATTTACATCTCTAGTAAAAATCTTTGCCCTGAGCTCCAGACTGAATTACCCAAGTTCTGTTTCTCAGTCCCACATTGATATCTAGTAGATCATGTCCAAACCAATTTTCTGATATACTCCTTCCTCCTTTTAAAGCTATTTCACCCACATTAATGCCACAATGGACATTAATGACCCTTTCTTCTTCCAATAGCCCAGACAAAATACTTCAGTCATCCTGATTCCTCTCTTATCCAATATTTAATGAAATTCTGTTGATTCTATAATCAAAAGAAATCCAGAGAAGACACTTCTTACCACTTCACTGCTCTTAAACGTTGGTCGGAGTCATCATTATCTTCAGTCTGTGTTACCTCCAAGTCTCCTAACTGATTTCCTTGCTTGATACCTTTCATACAGTATATTTTCACATAGCAATCAGTGTGTTCTTGTTAAAATCCATCACGCCACTCTTTACCCTATCCTTTCTCTCTGTTCCACTGAGTAAAAATAGAAATCCTTACAGTATCCCTTACCCTGGTTTCAGTCACATTGCTCTACTGTTTATGGAACTCTCCCCTTGTAGGATTTTTATGTTGTCTGTCAACTTTATTTGGAACACTCTTCTAACAATCCTTTACCTCCTTCAAATTGTTACTTAACTTTACCTTCTTCATTATTTCAGTGCTGACAGTCTCATTTACATTTATAAACATCTGCCAATCTCTTTATCCTGGTCCATTATTTTCTCAGATTATTTTACTTAATATTATTTATTGACTATTTCTTTCCACTAGAATGTAAACTCTAAGAGAATAGAAATAATTTTTGGCCCATTTTATTCTCTGAGAGACCCTAATCTTTGTCTAGCATATAGCAAGTACAACATACATTTTAGTTGATGATAATGAATATCTGAATTGGAAATAATTTCATAGGATATAGGATTCTAGGCTGACAGCTATTTTTAACAGTAGTTGGAATGAAAAGTGATCATTTTGCAATCTTTCAGCTTCCATTACTGTCATAAAGAAATCAACCACCAGTCAAATTGTTGTTTCTTTTAGCTAATCTGTCTTTTCCTCTGGATGTTTAAAGCACTTTCTTTGTCTTTTGATGTTCTCCAGTTTTATTATATGTCCAGGTATGGATTTCTTTTTATTAATTGTGATTTGAACTTAATGAGGTTCCTAAAATTTGAGGCTCTGTGTCTCTCATCATACCAGGAAAGTTCTAAGTCATTGTTTCAAATATTTTTTTCTGCATCTTTTCTCTCATTCATTTCTGGAACTCCAATTAGCAGACTAATGTTGAAATCTCTCCATTTGCATGTCTGTTAACTTTTGTATTTCCTATTCTTTTGATTCTGCTCCATTTTGAATAATTTTTATATTTGTGTCTCACAATTCACAAATTTCATTGGACTTTTGTCTAATCCAAACTTTTAGTTCTTAATTCTTCTTACATTTACTTTCTATAATAAAAAAATCATTTTTTTCCCCAAAGCTCTCTGGTCAGTTCCCATAGCCTTTTGTTCCCTCATCATACTTGACAATAGTCTCTTTATTAAAATGTCAAATAAACTCATTTGGTAGTTTTTTTCCTAATTATTATAAGAGTAGCTAATTTTGAGTCTTACTGATAATTTCATGATTTATACCTTGACTCTTACTTATAGTTATTTAATCCTTCAATATTTGGTGACTTTTACCTTGAGCCCATCTTGAAGCAATATAATTGTGAGATCTTTTGGAACTATGTATTAAAGTGAGTTTGAAACCTTCTATAGATGGTTTGTGTTTCTTTTTGTCAGGAACATGTTTATTACTAACCCTGGATCACTTTATTCTATGGTTCCAGACATGGGTACTTTGTACCATACAAGTTGTATGAATTTTTGCCTTAGACACTTAAGATTGAGGTTGCCCTTTACTCAGATGAGAGAGAAACTACAATAGGCAAATATCTTCCTAGCTTCTGTAAGCAGGGCGATGTTTTTTGGAGAGACAGTAAGTCCTTTATTCAAGGTTTCTCACTTTGGTAGGTTTCCTTTGATTTACTCAGGTCTGCTTTGCCCTATCTGCAAGTCTTTTAAATCTTGATTGCTAGTTTATTAGGGATTGTCAAAGAGTCCTTGACAAACTCCTACTATAAAATTTACTTGTGCTTGTGAATTTGTAGTTTCTTGTATTTCTTTTCTTTTCTTTTTTTAAAAAAGATTATTTATTTATTTATTTATTTATACAAGCACTGGATACAGTCAGAAGCACAGGAGGGTGAGAGAATTCACCAGAGCCAGAGTGGGGAAACAGAACAGGCAGACCCATGAAACACACTGCTGAGGGAAGCAGTGGGCCGGCAGGAGAGGTCTGTTGCGCCATGTGGGACCCTCGCCTGCGGGGATCAAATTGGCTCTGCAGAGGCTGCGGTCAGCATCATAGCCCAGCGCTCAACTGCTGTGCCACCAGGGGAGGCCCAGTTTCTTGTATTTCTGAGGGTAATTCCATGACTGTCTTTCCTTGCTCAGACAGAAGTAATATGATTTTTTAAAATGCTATTGAACTTTATTAAATATAGTTAATAGCACGCTTTCACTTAGTTTCTTGTTTTTCAGAATTGCTAAAACAAATCCAAACCTTTTCACTTCTTGTAAGTGTTTTACATAACTATAATTTTAAATATGTTCTTCTCAGTTTTACTTTGAGTTTGAATATGTAAAGGAAATGGTGATGGTTGATTTTTATCATATGCCATGCTTGAATCTTAAAGTGTTGCTTGTTTGGCTTTCTTAGTGATTACGGTATTTTAATTTATAAACAACCTGAAAAGTTTTATCTGCTCCAGAATTGTATCTTTTTATTGGATGTTATGGATATTTTTGACACAATGTTATTGAGGAATAGAGGTCTATTTGGGTGGGGATTCAGTCTGACACCTGTATCTAAAGTAATTCAAAGCAACTTGATTTCCTGAGAGTATTTCTGAAATTCGAACTACTTGAGATCTGACTAGACCTTTTGGGTTCCTTAAATTGAAAGTTTTTTTGGGTTCTGAATCTTGGTACTTTGTTGGAAATACTCTTGCTTCTAAGAAATGACTGTATTGACTGAACTTAGAGTATTTGCTAAATGTGAGTCTAGCAATTATGATCCTTTGCATGTGTGCAGAAAAGGAAGTGGCCTCTGCGGTAGGATTTGATGGGTGCTCTAGCCCCTCCTAACCAAATAATTTCCTCTCCTACTTAAATATGACCCAGAGATAACATTTAGTCACTTCACAATAGACAGCAAAGAGAGGAGTCACTGTCTTCAGAGCTCTCAGGAAAAGGGTAGGATTTGTAAATATCAACCAAAACTCTCCTTGGCATGGATTTGATTATAAGTTGAATCTTGCCTTGTAAGGTTGAGAGCCTGGAGGGGAAGATATTTAGAACAAGTAAAGTTATAGGAAGAAATGAAGCAAAACACATTTAAGTTTTTTGACAATTTTTTTTTGTTAGCGAATAGGGATCAAGAGAGAAATTTATTTATTTATTTACTTATTATTCATTCATTTATTTATTTATTTTTACATCATTGTTCATTTTTAAGCAATGTTTGCTTTATACACAATGGAATACTATTCAGCAATCAAAAAGACAGGAATTTAGAAAACCTAAATAAGGGACCAGGAAAAAGACTAATTAATACAAAGTAAAAATCAAAATCAACAAGCAACTATAAACTAGAGACCCACTACGGGGGCGGGGGGGAGTAGGGAGTAGGATCAAAAGAAGGGGGGTGGGGGCCTCTCCTGGTGGTGTAGCAGTTGAGCGCTGGGCTGTGAGGCTGCCCGCAGCCTTTGCAGCGCTGGTTCATTCCCCCACCGCCAGTGAGGGTCCCACCAAAAAAAAAAAAAAAAAAAAAAACAAGGAGGGTGGGAATTGTATGGGGACTATAACCAAGATGAAAATGCATACATTGTGCAAAAATCAAAAATGATGTAAAAATATATAAAATAAAAAAAATAAAAAAAGATAAGTCATACCATTTGCAGCAACATGGATGGAGCTAGAAGGAATTATGCTCAATGAAATAAGCCAGAAGGAAAATATCGGATGGTTTCACTTACAGGAAGAATATAGGGGAACCAAATAAGACATCAGGGCAAAAATAGTAACAATACAAAACACAACAAACAAAACAAAAACAAACAGACAATTATAAACCAGAGACATGCTTCAGGGGAGTAGGAGGGAGAGGTATCAGAGGGAGGGAGGGAAGAGCATAAGGGACTGTGGTGACTATACCTGAGAAATTTATTTTAAGCTATTGGCTTATATGATCATAAAAACTGACAAGTCTAAAATTATAGTATGTCCTGACAGATTGGAGATTCAATAAAAGTTGATGTTTCATTCTTGAGTTTGAAATCTGCAGGGCAAGTCAGCAGATGGAAAACTCAGGGAAGGCTTTTAATTTGTAATCTTGAGGGTAATTACATCTTCTTTAAGGAAACCTTAAAGGTCTTCATGGCTTCAACTAAATATGTACGACCCATCTGCTGTACTCCAAGTCTACTGATTTAAATGTTAATTACACCTAAAAATGCCTACGTTGCTACATCTAGATTGGTGTTTAACCAATACTGGGTGCCATAGCCTACTTGACACACACACACACAAATCTTTACACAGCCTAAGAAAAATCTTACTGGACTGCCTGCCAATTTGATTTGATTTGATTATATTTGCAAAAGCCTCATACGTTTTGTGTCATGTCTTGTACATACCCAGATTACCCAAATTTTATAACATGGATACACATAGGAGTGATATTCATGGATTTTTGTACAAAGGTGCTATCCTTTCCTAATACTTGAATATCAGGAAATATTTACAAAATAGCAGACAGAAAAGGAGTGTCTATCTGGAAGCCTTAATCTCTGGTCTTCCACAAACCTCTTCCCTTCTCTCCATAGCTCTGCTCTAGTCTTTATAATTAGAGGTTCTGAGAGATGTTTGTGGTAAGGGTAGAGGCAAAGATATGGTGGCAGAACATAGAGATTGGGTTTCTCTATTTCTTTGACTCCTTCCATATCCCTTTTCAATGGTCAGGGGCCTGCAGTTCCCTAATAGAAACATCAATAATGTACACAGCAATGAGTGATATACAAAATTCAGTATGGCAAGATGGGTGTTCATTTCTTATTTCAGACTTAAGCAATTTCAGTTCATTCAGTCTTCTCTATCTGCTTCCAGCTTGGAAACCCTTGATTGATGTTTTTCTCTTTCTTGTTGTACTTCATTGATTATAGAGAAAACATCACATTTTAAATTCTCGCATTCAGAAAAGATAACACACTCAAGCAATTTAAGTTTGGGAATGGCTATTAGGCTTTTAATTATTAGTTTTACTGATCACATCCTGCCTAACTGATAGATACGTCATATCTACTCCCAAACAACTCCTATAGCATTTGCTTAGCCTGTATTACTAATTAGCATATGGCATACATATATATATATATAGATAGATAGATAATTTCTGCTTATGCACTTCTGCAGTTTATTGATAGTAAATTTCTGAAGGATAAATTTCACATAATTTTTTCAAGGTTCCTATAGGGCTTGATACTTCATGCAGAATAATTTTCACTTTCTTTTTTTTAAAGATTTATTTATTTATGCATACAAGAGCTGGGGTACAGGCCAGAGATGTGATTGGTGAGAGGACACACCAGAGACAGCAGGGAACAGAACAGGCAGACTGACTGAAACACACTGCTGAGGGGAGCAGCGGGCGAGTCAGCAGAGGTCTGCTTCGCCATGTGCGTTGCTCCCTGGCCGGCCTGGGATTGAACTCCTGCTGCAGAGGCTGCAGATTGCTTCATAATGCAGTGCCTAACCCCTTGAGCCACCAGAGAGGCCCATGCAGAATAATTTTCTTACAAATAAGTGGTTGACATCTGGGTGAAGGGGGGAACTTGATAACAATCCAGAAAGGACACTAGATTGCAAGTGTCTGAGGGCATAGATTGTAAAGGATTCAACATTACCTTTTTCATGGACTGTACAGTCATAGGACATCATGGCAGTCCTAGAAATATTTGCTGAATGGTGAAGATAATGCAATGTTACAGCCTCCAGAGTGTGGAGAGTCTGGCGAAGATTACAGATGGGAAGGAAAAAATTCAAGGTAACTTTCACTTGATTTATTTTGCCTTTAAGTCTGGGTCTGTGGACTACTGTATCCCTTTAGGCAATATGCTTAAATTATTGGTGTACAATGTTGTAAGACAATTCCAATACATCATTGCTTTATTTTATATGTATCATCATTTGTTATTATTATATTAATGATGTGATATCTTGAAAGTATATAAAAGGAGGGATAGGGTAGAGAAAAAAAAATGAAACTATATAAAAGCATCAGTAGAATTTCAGGATATTTTGAGGGGACTTACTGCTTATTCTAGGCTCTTTCAAAGATACTGAGATTGTGTCTTCAGACATAATAGATACCTTAATGGAATGGATTCACTAAAAGAAGGCAAATATATTTAAATACGTTATTCTTTCTCTGGTATGATGAACAGAAAATACAGATTAAATTGGTTACAAGTTTGCTGAAGAATGTTAACTTGTTATAAACAAAGAGTAGTTTCTCTTCCTATTAAGCCATTTTTCATTCATTTATTTAATTTCCACCAAGTTTTATCTCTTAGATTTTCTTGTTTTTTCTGTATTCAAAATCAAGCCTCTGGTCTTGAACCTTTTACCAAAATCCAAGATTGTTTTTATAGCTAACTAATGTGTTTCCTGACAGCCCTTCACCTCTACTAAAACTTTTTCATGCCTACCACTGTAATCTAATTGGCTTTGACTTTATTTCCAGAAGATTCCTTTCATTGCTTCATGTCCCAGAAGAAGACATGATAATGGATCCCTTGCTTTTTAGACCTTTGCACCTTTTCTTTTGAACCTCTACAATCCAACCTACTGGATGTTTTGATCATTTCTCTCAAGTCCATTCGGATGTAGGATCCAGCTGACTTTTCCCTGTTCTTTACTTCCATGATGGATATATGTGTCTGTGTCAATTCATGTGGTGAATCTCTTCCTCTCTCCTTTTGCCCCTTCTTTCTCTCAATTCCCTGAATGTTTTAAAATTTAGTGCAAGTTCCCACTCCTCTTTTTTTTCTAAGACACAAATATAGTCTGTGAACTACCGTAGTAATTCTTGCTAAGATCCTGTAGTTTATCACTTAATTGTTTCCTAGTTGTTTCTTTTGATTTGGTTGACATTCCTAATCTTATACTAAATAAGTTTAAAACTCAGTGGTTTAAACTTTTTTTTGACATTACCTCCATTCTTTGCATGCTCCATAAATAATAACAATAAAATACCAGCGAGATGAAAGGCGAGCTTTAATCAAAGAAAGCATGATAAAGAGGAGGCTCTTGAATGGAGAAGGTTTGTTGAAAGGCTGGGGATGGAATGGGAAGCGGTGAGAATGGCTCATTGTTCCAACACTGTGCAGGATGGAGTGCTGGGCAGTGAATGGAGGCTGTCAACTCTGGTTAGACTTGGCCATTGTTCTGGGATGCCCGTGTTAGCTCCGAGTAAGAGATAATTCATCAGAACGCTCTTGTACTTTTTTTTTCTCTCTTGCTCCAGGGCAGAAACTGTTCTACTTCACAGGCTGAACTTTTTACCTCTTGCCCTGTGAGGCAGAAACACGCTGCCTGAGTGCTTCCATTTTGAGACACCTTGTAGGAATCCTTATTGAATTGCTTCAGAAGAGTAGAATCTCAGCTCTCTAGAGCAGCAATCTACCACAGCCACCCCAGAGGGTGTTATTTTTCAGTCAGAGGCAGAAACCTCCTGTAATATGGGCTCACTGGGTTTTTGGGGAAAAAAGACAGCATTTTGCAAGCGTAGTTCTAATTGAACATCCCCATGTTGCAATTATTATTGTATTTCAGTCTTGTAGCCTTTGTTACAGAGGTTTTTGTGTGAGTTAGGAGGGGACCCTTTGGGTGACCATTCAAGCCTTTCCTTTTTTTTCCGTTAATTTATTAAGGTTCAAATTAAACAAGACTCCTGCCGTTACCAAAGTTTTCTGAACTATTTTGTGTAAATGTTATTCACCCTTTGAAATCAATACAATTAGAAGTTGTATCAAGATTCTTCTCTTTCAAGGCTATGAACTTTTTCTCTAAGGATTTTGAACTTGTTTCAGTCTTTGATTTCTTATATGCATTTCAGAAAAGAAGATATACATGTTCTCTAATTGCTTCTTAAATTGGCAAAGTTATATTCTGTCTCTTAGACAAAATCTTTAAATGATTACATTTCTCTGTAGATTAGTAGCTTGTTAATTTTAAGTCTGTGATGAACTGGGAAATAGAAATCATTTGACAAGGTATCTCAGGAAATCACTTCAAAAAGAAACAGTAGATGCAGATTCTAACAAGGCCCCATCTGAGATCAGAGCTTCTGTGTGACGTACTGGGGACATCTAGTGGACAAAAGTCAGAATGAAACACAAAACTATTCAAGTAGGATCTTAAAGAAAACATGCTTTTTAAAAAATCAGCAAATATTTCCATCCTTACCAAAATTTGTATATTTTCTGTGAAGATAAAATACCAAGTACATTTTAAATCTTATTTTAATTTATTTTGAACTCATTTGATTATAATAACCTATATTGTTTGACTAGAGTTGGTACAGTTTATTGTTGTGAAGTTAAATTTTTATTTTATACATCCAGAAGATATCTTCCTATCAGTCTTGAAAAGACAGGTTTACATAGCACAGTTAAATGTATTTTTCTAGTTATGTAATCTTGGTTAAGCCAGTCTGAATCTCTTTCACATGTAAAGTACAGGTTTAGACAAATGATATTTAATTTTTTTGTTTGGAAATCTAGAATCCTATTTGTAGGATATTATTTTCATTTTTACACTACTTGATACTTTTACAGGGGTTTTCCACAACTACCATCTAAAGTAATTTTTAATAAAAATTCAAATTTTATAAATTATTAAAATTTTTGATAAAATTTTAATAAAAACTTTTAATGAAAATTTCAAATTTTATAAATTGATGCTCAGCAAGGTTAAATTACTTGTGAGCCAAAAGAGTCCAGTCTTCTTCACATTATTTCTGATACCCTTCTAGTAGATCTAGTAGATACAGTGCAAATAAATTCCTGAATAGTTTAGTAATGCAACTAAACTGTCAACTGATAATAACTGCCAACTATTATAGCATCTACCATAACCATGTTATTAACATATATAAATTCTTAATAACCTGAAGAAAAGGACTGTTTAACCCAATTTTGAGTTGAGAAAGTTAATACTCAAAGAAGTGAAATAACTTGGTCAAGTTCATCAGAGGATCTGTGACAGGGTCTGTGTTTATAGCCATGTCTCTGACTTTATTTTGCAAAGTTGATGAGCATCCCTTGAGCAAGCAATGGAACCCCAGAAAGCTGATGCTTTATATCTCTCCGAGAATTAAAAAAATGCATATTTAGCCCTATTAAACATAAAGATTTGGAAACATAAATACAAGTTAGATTTCTTGAACTGGAGATTTCTTAGATACTATTTTAAAAGACAAAGTGACTTGGTGAGTCTTGTGTCTGGGGGTAGAATATCATCTAGGAAATTTATGTCAATTGTTGGTCATTATGGGGTCCATAGTAATGAGGAAATGATGTTTAAGATTCAACAGAGACACAACAGGAAAAGTATGTTTTATGAATAAATTAGCCAAAGGCAAATTTATGGAAGAAATAAATCTAAGTAGTAAATTAAATTTGGAGGAACATTACATGAAATTAACAATTTCACACAATCCAGTTTACCGCTGCCAATGGAATGGGTAATGTAATGAAAAGTATTTTTTAGGAAGCAATTTGGAATAGAGAGAAGGATCAACTAATTAGTTGTAAGGACTTAAAAAGTCACATAATTAATTGTAACAATATTGATTCAATTAACTTTACATGGCTAAAATAATTTTTACATGTCAATAAAATTAAATATTGATCATATCATTAGAAAATACTTTTTGGCATTTTATTATTTTCATAGAAATGCTTAATTTTACAAATAAATTGAGAATCTGGATAAGTTGTGTCTAAATATAAAATATTCAAAATCAATTGATTCTGAAACACTTAGAAGTCATTGAGTTAGCATTTTAAATAACAATATTAAACTTCACATTTCTGTTGCACTTGAAAACATATTATGATTTATTAATAGTGAAATGTTTATATTATTATTATTATTATTAACCTGTTTAAGAGAAATTCAATGTATTCAGTAATTACATTTTGAGAGAATAAAACTTTCATGATGAGGAATCCATTTGTTAGCAGATTTCTTATTGACTAGACCTATAATCTTAGCAGTATGTTCTACTTATAGTTGTACAATTGACTGGATGAAATCTACTGTGATTTATTCAGTCGTAAGCATATGTCCATATTTAAGTTTTATTTAACCCCAATTAATATACATTTAAAAACAGTACTTGAGAATTACTTAATTATTTGGACTTGTTTTTCTTAATGAAGTTCAACATTGCTTGGAAAATCATATTCGTTAACAACATCAGATTACTATTGTGCTTCCCCCTCCACCCCCTGAGTAATGCATGGCTTAAAACAGAATTGTTACAGAACACATAAAATAATCTCAACTGACCTTGGTGGTATAGAGAAACATCCAGAGAAGAATGACATAATTGAACCAAAGAAAGGATATGGGTATGCAAAATAAACAAATAAGTGCCATACATACTAATAAGCTTTAGGTAAAACCTTCTTAAATTCATTGTGAGGAACCAATCAGTCTTTGCAGAGAACACTAAAAGCTAATTTTCTAAAGCAATATTTTTTTCACGTTAGTTTTAGTGATCATGCACTTTATAGTAGGGTAGTAACTAAATCAATATTATTTTAGTTTAATTGGATTAAAATTAGAAATGCAAATTCTCCTTGTACTATATCTACAAGCCTTCATCTCTGTTTTTATGGTAATACCCTTTTAAAGGTTTAAGCCTATGAAGAAAAAACACTGAAGATTTTTAACTAGCAGCTTTGCAGGGGGCAGAAAGGAGCAAAGAAGATTTAGTGGTGAAAAGAGCAAATAAATAGGTGCTCCAAGATTAAAAAGAGGGTAGAAGTGCATGCTGAGCTGTTGAAAGACCTCTCTGTGTTTAAAGAAAAATATTGTTTGGTGCTTTCACCAGTGCATGATCAAAATAAGAGGTACAAATTAGTTCATGGCTGCTGAAGCTACAAAACATCATGCAGAGCGCTGTCTTTGGGAACGTTTTAATGAGGAGAAGAGGTCATCAGACTGTGACATTGCTTTTCAGAATTCTTCAAGAACAACACAGACTTCCTGTTCCAAATGTGGTAGAGAATAAAACAACCTTAGTAGTAATCGTACAACTTTTGAACCATGTTCCTTGGAAATGCCGTACAGTGCTCATTTTGTAGCTTTAGTTAGCCATCTCAAAGGAAACGCTTCCATATTTTCCATGTGCCCTTATTTCAAAAGTACAGTGAAACGGTGGAGCTTTAACATGGATTATATTTATAAAATAAAGTTTTATTCAGGCTTCTAAAGAGATTTTAATGTTTTCATTGCTCCAGGTGAAATGGTACACGGTGGCTCTGTTCATTAACATTTAGCATTAGTGCAAAAAATCAAGGATTACCACATACAGCATAAAAGGAGGGAAAGTATGACTTTGAAATTAATTTCACTACAATCTTAGTTTTGTTGCATTTCAAAACGTGATTTTAAAATGTATAAGTTGTTAATGACATTTGAGGTCAAATATTCACAGTCCAATATCGGTCCTATAGAGACTCGCATTATTCAAATGTGCATTGTGTTTGAGCAGAAGCTGAAGAGGTTTTCCTGATGCTTAATAAATAAGACATTTATTTTGGTTTCAAAGATCAGTGTTATAACATTATTCAATATTTCAAGTAAATGTTGGTGCATTTTTACCACTCTGCCTCTAAGCTACAACATACCTTTTCTTTTCCATTAATGTAGTCACATTTGTAAGATGTGTATAGAGAAAATATTTATGTCCATGTATTTAATGCAAATATCAAATATAAAAGACAAAAAAGGACTTCTAGCTTTTCAAACAGAAATGCTTGCACCCTTACTAATCTTAAAGTTTTCTCATAATATTTTTTTCCTTCAAATAAGGGATTCACATATAACCCCATTTCTTCTAGATATGTAAAACTAGTTGTCTAATGCATGAAAATAATGCCAGGGACCTAAAGGAAGAGTTTGAACTGGAGTTGAGATGGGAGACAAGTCATTTCTACACATAACTTCTAAATAAGGTGATTCAATTTATGTACAATTAATTGATTTAGAGGTAGTATCTTTACTTTCCTCTTTTTTATTTTTTATTTTTTTAGTATAGAAGTCAAACATAGACTCCCTGTTTTACAGGTGATAAAATGATAAAAGCTGCCATTTTAGTTTTATAGCTTTTCAACTATTTAATCACAAAGTTTCTGAACTTACATAGATCATTTACTTAATCTTTTATATTAATTTTATTTATTTTAATGTAGATAGTCTGTTCTTAAAAATTCTCACTCATAAATCAGACATATTTAAGTTGACATACTTAGCATGTTGAATTTTCTATCAAGACCTAGTGAAGTAGGTATTTTTAGCTTAAGCTCTTAGTCTGGTTTGTCGGGCTGGTATCTTTTGGCTTGATTTGCAAGCTTTTCCTATGAAAGATCACATGTAAGGGACTTATATATTATGCTTTTAGTTGTTGGTTTTTGTATTATTAACTTTCAGGTCTATTCTCATCAGTCTTCTCTATGAATTCAATAGTATTCTATTTCAGAAATACTATTTTTAAATACTGTTTTTAATGATGTCTTAGATATATAAGTTGCTATTTAATGAGATTTTAATTAGCACTTTTTATGGTAGCATATGTTAAATTCTGAAAAATAATACAAGAAAAAAATGTTCTAAAATTTTCTTTCAACTATTATAGGAGTGGAAATGTTGGATTTTTTGGAAATCAATATAAGTGGCTTGGAAAATGCTTAGATTGTTTTATTTTCCAGAAAACATTTATTGGCAAGGGAACTTTTCTAATTGAGGAAGGAATTATTTTTTGTTTGAGAAATAGAAACTGCACTTTTAGTTAATCAGGAATCTAAATAAAAGGCATTGTGATTTAAACAAAAATGAATCACAATTTATTGCTATATAAATCACCAAATAACTTCTGAAATCTGACAAAAACTTTAGAAGATAGTAAGCACCTTAAAAATTTAAGATTGCTTTTATTGCACAAGTTTTTAAAAGTACTTAATATTGGCTTTCTGCATCTAAAACTATCTTGTTGAAAAACAATTGTTAAGAAAAAAAGCAGTAGTAGTTGAAAACATGTTGGAAAGAATACAAATAAGGAATGAAACAAAGGCAAAATAAAAGTTATTTTTAATGGAATATATTAAATTTGTTAATTTCTTATATAGCTATCTAGATTTTCATAATAAAATTTAAAGATATTTTTATCATTATTAAAAAAACTCATTTTTAAATCTAAAATTCATTTAAATATTTATTAAATGTTATCTATCTCAGAGAGCATTCTATAATCTTGTTAGAAATGTTTATTGTTTATACTTAAACATTTTTCTAGAATATATGGGAGTCTCCAAGAAGGCCCACAATGTCAAAATTATTTTCATACTAATTGTAAGATATTATTTGCCATTTTTACAGTTTTTATAATTGTCTTGCAGTTGCAAAAACAATGATGAGTAAAATGATTGCTGGGGACTTTTCATCAATCAAGGCAGTGGCACCAAAACTCATAGTAGTCACTGTGTTTTTAACTGCTAGACACTCAGAGCTAAAGAAAAAATTGCCAGTCTTATGTAAGAATGCCCTTGATAGGCAGTACAAATCATTAACTTTATTGAATTTTGACCCTTGAGCATGCTCAGTTTTTCAAGAGCTGTATTTAAGTGATGATATTCCAAGTGATTTCTGGATGTGCAGTTTTGATCTTTTTCTTTGCATTTGTATTTTTCTTTCATTGTAGATATAAACAGGCACATATTTCATCTGATGCCCAACCAAAGAGAAATGGCATTTTTGAACAGTGTAGTATAAGTAGCACTAAAGGATATGATTTATGGTTGATGGATGGACTTCCATTTTAATTACGTACATATTTTTTAACCGTGGATTAACTTTAGCACACCTAAAATGCTGCCAGTTTCCATGCAATGTATGTCATCACCTAATATCCAAGTGATGATGGAATATTATCTAGATCTAGATGGAATAATATCTGATAACAGAATAAGCAACCACTCTCATCTTTCCACTAAATATTCTCTACAGATTTTTGAACCATAAAGTAAAGCATAATGATCTAGTATGATTACAGGCAAGAGTAAAAATTCAAAAGAAAATATTTAGGAGTACCAAAAGTAGCAATGATAATTAAGTACCTGGATTCTACTTTTTATTGTGTCTCATACAAAAGACTCTTCTCAAGCCAGTTTATATTTAATATGTGTAATTATCTCAAGGGTTCTAAGTACTGTAAATCATCATTGCAGTAGGTAATTCTAGGGCACAGACTCAAGTACTCTAGTGTATTATAGAAAAAAATTTAATATAAACATATATTTCTAATTAAAATCATTCCTTTTCCCCTTTTTTTAGAGGGCTTTTTCTGAGATATTGTTTTCTTTGTAACTAGTTAAAATATATAAAATATGTTTATACTTTTATAATATGTATAAAGTTCCTAGACTGGAAAATTAGGATGCTAGTCTAAAATTATATTTTCATTGATATATTTGTAACCAAAATATAGATATATATTTTGGATGATGGAATTGTTAGTTTTAACTGATTGACAGTGCAATCTTGGATCCATATTGACTCAGAAGGAAGTCTATATTAGCTGATATTTTTACCCTGTACTTTTTTCTATCCTGTATGATATTTATTATATGCATTAGGGTTTGATGAATTATCAGTGACCTATTGACCCAATTATAGATAATATGAACTAATAGCCAAATCTGTTTACTGTTTGTATTACACATTTAATAATACTTTAAAAATAAACTTTAAAATTGAAACTGTGAACATACCTAGTAGGTTAAATCAAGTTAAATCCATATCCAAAAAACATATATATGAAGAACTATTTAAAATTAGTAGAGTTAAAAGAATGATTATTTTAAGAGATGAAAATTATTCTATTTTTCCTCATTAGTAACAATAGAAGCCAGGAGATAGAGTAGTGGAGAGAAAGAATTTTCAATCCATAACTTTGTACTTAGTTAAACTATTACTCTAAGTGTTATGCAAAATAAACCCATATTTAGAAATATTATTACTAAAAGGATTATTCATCAAGAATAAAATTGATGCCAAATGGAAGGTATGGTTTATAAGAAACAATGATGAGCATAGAAATGATGAAATATGTATGTCTATTTAACTGTTGATTGTATAGAACAACAAATTTTTATTTCTATAAATCAATGCTTTGAACTAAAGCTATTGACCAGTACAACTCAAAGTATGGTAATTAGATTTGTGTTTTTGCATGAACTATTTGTTATTATCAAGCAATATGTTTAGGAATTGAGAGTAATTTCTTGAACTTTTTTAGATATTTAATTTTGCCTTAACATTGTTGATTGGGACAATTACTCTCACCTACCAGAAGCAGAGATCACTACAATGGATAAAAACCCAAAGGTCAGGCATGTGCTGTGTCTAAGAGTACCATCTAAAAAAAAAAAAAAAACCTCAAAAGGTTTTATATTAAAGAGCAGTAAGCCAGTAATATAGCATAACAATATTTAAAAGACAAAACTCTCCATCTGAACTGTCCTGAAATCTTAAATTTCAGAGAATTTTCTTCCTCCTTCTGCCCTAAGAGCTGTTCTTTTAGAAGTCTTTCATGCTTTTGCTCCACTCTTCACCAGTTGCCTTGTTGACAAAGGATATTGTAGTCCTTTAGGTATCCTCTGTCCTCTCCTCAGTTGGAGTCTCAGGGATTTTTGTTTTTTAAATCCTGCCTCCTTCCTTTTTTAGTTTATTCCCACAATTAACTAAAGCATATTATTCAGTGGGTCAGAAGAGTATGCAAGGAAAACAAAATTTCAAGATCTCACATGTCTGAGATTTTTTTCAGACATGCCTACCTTCTCAGACAAACCTACCTAGTAAATTTGGTAAAGAATTCTAGGCCAAAAGTCACTTTCTCTTAGATTTTGAAGATTTATCTATCTCAATTGCACTCTGCCTTCAAGGATTACTGATATTAATTTCATCTGGAGGTTGGATCCTAGGTTCCTTTTTCATTAAATTTCTATATAGTGTATCTTTTGTCATTCCTTGGACTAGGTGCTTGATATTATTCCTAGTCTAGAAATGGATGAGTTTCAGTTCTAGAAAATTTTATTAACTTATTAGTTCTCCCCATTTTTTTTCTTTAGGAAGTCTTAATGTTTAACTTAATGTTACAGTTCCTTTCCCTCCTCCTCATATTTCTCTAACTCTTTCTTTATTTTTGGTATACTCCCATTTATATTTTTGTTTACTTATCATTGATTTCCCACCATTTATAGTGTATCCTTTAATTTGTTTCACAAAATATATTCTTGTATCATGCTGAGGCTTTCAACTTCAAGTTTTCCCCTTTTACCTTCTGTCCACATTGTTTCATTTCCTGTTTCTTTCCTATGCTATTCTTACTGAGAGAATATTTTGTGCTGCTGAGTTTAATTTCTCTAAAGTATAAATTCCCCATTTCCTATTATGTTAGAGGAAAACTTAATGCAGAGCGGTGAAATGGATTCTAACTGCTCCTATTCACACTTTTTCATAACCTCTGTATTTTCACTACTGGGCCTCTGTGGCATCAAATTTTCTCTGCTATCCTTATATAAAAGCTATGAGATTTCAGTTTGCTCAGATCTTTTATTCTTACTCTAGATGGTTTCCAAAACTATAGCTTTAACTCAGATCTCAATTGCCCTGTATTGTAATTTCCAATTGGATAATTTCTTCTGAAAGACATTTCAAACTGAAAATATGTTATCAGCTCCCCATAGATATCAACCTTCTTTGTTTTTAGTTTTTCTAAATGGCATCATCTTTGAGTTCATTGTCTTGGTTATCCTTCATAGTCAATGTTATCAACAATGTCTCAGTCAATTTTATATCTGTAGGCTCTCTTCCATTTTGTATGAGTCACTCCATATATACTACCACTTCACTTCTTCTCAAACTGATATAATATAGTTTCCTTGTGGATTTCCTATTCCTCCACATTCAAGACATACAGCATGCATTGACATATGACTAGTTGCTCTCAAATACAAGTGTGATTGTGTCATTCAGCTGCTCAAAACTTTCGGTGACTTCTTGTTTGCTAGATTAAAGTCAATTTACTCAGACTGGAATTGAAGATCTTCCATATTCTAGTTCCATCCTACCTTTTGAATATCATTTCCATTGTTTTATGTCACATTTTCTATATATCACTGTGAAATGAGTTAACTATTGATCTCATACTCATTCTAGCTCTACTCATTAACTTTGTGCCTTTGCACATGATAAAAATCTCTGGAATGCTTTATCTAATCAACTCTCAACCTTGCATGTTAAACCACCCTGAACTTTAAGATGAATCGCAAATTCTATCTCTTTCAAGTAATCACTTGTCCTTATATGAAATCATATATTTCTTACTACATATACTGCTTTTTAGGGTCAATTTAGTAATTGATTCACTTTGTACTCCCCAAATGCCTAGCATAACATCTTGTCAATTGTGGGCCATTAATATTTGTTGCAATTTGAAAATATAGACTATCTGCATATGTGGTGTACTTACTTAAAAATTATCATGGAATTATTTACTACCTATTGGAAATACATAGATCTTCTCACCCCAGTAAGATACTCGAGGACATGGTCTCTGGCATTTATATATTTTGTTACCCTCTATAGTATCTTGCACAATGCCTTGCATATATATTGCTATTGTGTGATGAACTAGCAATAAATATGGCATATAAGTTAATTGTCCTGCTAGGTTATCTTTGAAAATGTCACTTTGAGGAATTGGGGGAAGGAGGAATTTACGTAGGAGAAACATTTTTTTTCCCTTTCCTCAAGATAGAATCAGCTGCTACCCCTTAAAATAGTCTAATTATTTTACTGGAGGCCTAGTTATGAAACTACTTGCTGTTGCACTAGAAATAGAATTCTGGTGTCACTTAATGAGATTTTTCAAGTTCACATTACTTATTCTGCAGACTTCTTCATTTGAGTAGATTATTTAATATTTTATTTGTTTTATTATTCACATTTTGGGGTAAAATATTTCTGTTCACATTCGAAGTTGTTGAATTGTATGCCAAGTTTGAGTGCAGAGAACTTTCTCTTGGCCCTGTTATTTCTAAGTGTGCAGCTGCCAAATATCTGTAGTTCACATCCCTGAGGCAGGGTTTTTGCTGCTGCCCAAGAAGTAAAACTTTGTGCTACCTTAGAATGCAAGCTAACATTTCCTAGCCTGTTTAATGACAAATTCATACCTCCCCCTGTATTTCCTCTTTTTACCTGAGAAGTGAAGTTTTCACTCCTTTCACTGTCTGCACCCAAAGCAACTATATTCCATTGCAAACTTTTATGATTAAATTGTACTGCACTTTTGGGATATGTTTAAGTGTGTCCTGGCATTTGGAGGGATGCTTTTCTCTTTTAATTTGTCATTGCTATTTTACATGACAAAGGTAGGTCGAATTAATCTTTTTCCCTACATAGAATATAATTTCAGCTATCTTTCTTCATTGTACTCTCCCTTCTCTTTCCTTGTCTCCCATCACCAGACCACGAAAGGCACTTTAATTGTAGGGGTACTTCTCTATCTCTTTTAAAATCAGTCTTTCATTTATTGCATTCTTATGTTATTTTTAAAACCATGCTGAGATTTTTGGGTGATAGAGACATATATTAAAAAATGGCACTTCCAGGCATAATATTCATAAAATAATTAGAAAATAATTAAATAGTAAACTCAGTGCTAATAACAATGAATGTAAGAAGCTAGAGAAGAAAGAAGTGAGTTTGACAGGAATTGTGGAGGAAAACTAATGGAAAAGGTGGAATTTTAGTTATAGCACAGATGAGTAAAAAGGATGGTTGTGTTTGAGATTTGGGGGTGGTGAAGCAACAGTGAGGAAAGTAGCCTAATGGGCAGGCAAAATGTGTGCTAAGTGGAGTGTGGGGTTACATGGGTCAAACCAGGCTTGTTAAAGGAGACAACAGGATCCACTTAATCATTCATGCTTTTAATAGGGAAGTGGTATGACAAAAAATGATGTTTAAAGAAACTGACTTCAGATAAGACTCATAGGGGTTTATGGTATATAATAAAAGGAAGAGGAACACAAAATGTGACATAGTAGGCAGCTAACTATAAAGATAAAAATAAAGGTAACTGCAAATGAATGCTTTTCAGATAATTTAGAATTATAAGCTAGGAAAAACCAGTGCAGAATGAAAGGAAATTGGGAGGTTGAACTCCAAGGGACAAAAAGAGAAGCTTCAATGTTAGCTTACATTCTTGTAACACATACCAATATATTTGAATTTCAATGTACTTTGTTCAAGTGCAATTATTTAGCTGGAGCCACTAGGTGGTGATCTTTGTTAGTCAGTAACAGGATTCTTTAAAGATGAGTTCAGCAGTTGTAGAAAACCTATGCTTTTGTTTCATACAGTTCCTGATATGTAACATTATTGTCTATGGATATATACCCATAACTGTTTCCACCTTCTCCTTTATTCTTTTGGTTTGTATGATGAGGTAGATGGTAAGGAAATTTTTAGTGTTGGCTTGGCTTTAACATCATTCCTTGACATTTCCCAATTCTGGAGGTCACTGCCCTATGAGAAAGCAAAAAAAGAAAAAAGCATCTTCTATCTTGTTGGCCTTGTTTTGGTATTATCTTCCAAGGGCTTCCTACCCTAACACTAATCTTGGCCATGGTGAGGTAAATGGGGAGAGGGGCATAGGTGGCTTGACTGACACTTTTCTTGCCATCACCTTGTTTTAATAGTCCTCAACCTGAATTACTTCTTTTTGTCTTAGAATCTCATCTTTTACTTCTATAGCAATCCTGCTATTACAAAATCTGTAAGTTAGGTCACAAGATACTTAATCCAAGTTGAAGATGGCCTGTTGTCTGGCAGGTGAGAAACCTCTTATCAAAGGGCCTGGCATATAGCATGGACTGTCCCTTCATATTGACTGAGTGATTGAATGATGAATGAATGAGTGAGCATTAGTAATGAAGTGGAGAGAAGAGATGGCCTTGGCCTCCAATGACTGTTTCCATAGACAACGCGTGTGTGTGCGTGTGTGTGTGTGTTTTGCACTTTAATGCTATTGGTGCAGTTTTATAAGGATTACCTGGGCCTTTATATCCTGCTTACATAGAACCTGATCACCATGGCTAACATTGTTAGGTAGGAAAATGCTTTCTGAGTTGCAAACATTCAACTTATTAATGAACTTTTGTTAACCTGTGACTTTATAAGAAGTTCTTATTAAATTAAATAATAGCACAGTTCATAAAAGACACTTTTGAAGTGCTTAGTCACAGCAATATGTAATTAACAGTAAAGGCTTAAAGTGCAAACAGGGGTCTTATCTATCCAAACACTTTTTAAAATGCCAAGGTTCCTGATGATCTTTAATAAACCCTTGTAATTGTAACAACAATTACAATTTCAGTGGCTTCAGGAAGTCTGAAAGCTCCTCCTAAATTTATTTCCAACATTTCCTTGTAAAGAAGAAATTCTAGGCACCTAGCTGCAGCTATACATTTGGAACCTCTTCTGGAAATTAGGTTGTCAATTTTCTTCTTAGTGGAAGAAGGGAAGGTTATTTCCTTTCCTCCCAATAGCTAAATTTTAATGAATTTTTTATTTTACTGATTTATTCTTGACTGCTTTTTCCTTTCCATTTGACCTTTTGGGCCAATCAGGGCTTTTAGCCAAGGATCAAAGAAATCTGAGTCCTGGCTTAGGCAAATCCCAGACTCATTTCTTTTACCTTATTTCCCTGCCTTATCTCTGTCTGACAGAGATAATCATCACATAATATTAATCACTTGGTGCCCTGACCCCTGAAATAGTGAGTCTGTAACACAAAATTCTTGATAGCAAGTCAGTATGTTTAACTGCTGCTACAAGTTAGAACAGCAATTTACTTTCATTTATTTATTTTGAGGTGAAATTCACATGACATAAAAATTCGCCATTTTAACCATTTTAAAGTGTGTAAGTCAATGATTTCTATCACATTCACACTGATGTGCAACCCTCCCCACTGTCTAACCTTAGAACATTTTCATCACCACCAAAAGAAACTGTGTACTCATGGATTTGCCTATTTTGGACATTTCCTATAGATGAAATCATGCAATGTGTGGCTTTTTGTATCTGATTTTTTTCCTTTTAATATAATATTTTCAAGGTTCTTGAAACATGTATCAGTGCTCCATTTCTTTTTATGGCTAAGTAATACTCTGTTGTGCATATCAACATACTTTGTTTATCCATTCAATTGTTTACATCCATTTGAGTTGCTTTCACTTTTTGGTTACTATGAATAATACTGCTATTAATATTCATGTCCAGGGTTTTGTTTGAACACTTATTTTCAATTCTCTTGAGTATATATCTAGTCATGGAATTTCTGGTTCATATGGTAATTCTATATTTAACTTTTCAAGGGAAATACTTTCATTTTTATATGTAGTAATATTGGTTATTCTTCGGAAAGTTATAAGATAGAATTTACTACTATTTATATTCTATTTATATATACTACACATGCTATTTATATGTAATATGCTGAGATAGAATATTATTCTGTTAGCTCTTATCCCCATATTCCATAGTAAGGCTCCAAAGACAGTTAAGGAAACATGAAATGATATTTCTTCAATCAAGAGAGAACATTTTAGATATGGGTAAAAGGTATGAAGAAAATGATGCAGGGAATGTGTATGAAGTCTCTAACAGACTGTAAAGTCAGTGATTCTTAAGTTTTGTGTGAGACCCACCTGGCATGTTGGTTAAACGGCAGATTTGTGTTACATAGGTCTTGGGTGGAGCATGAGATCCTATCCAACAGATTTCCAGTTGTTGCCCATGCTGCTATGGGTAGGCAGAGAAGGTCTTACTCTTAAGAGAATTTTCAGCTGGAATATGAATGTGGAATGTGCCTCAAGAATTGACCAGGTCAAAATCTGAGAAAAGAAAACAGCTTTTGCAAAAGTTTCATGAGGGTGGGGACTGAGAGAAGTAGGCTTGGTGTGAACGAGGAAAATGATACAGAGTAGCAAACTCATTGCCCTGTCTGACACATAGGGGTCATATAAACACAGAACAAGCCAGAATGCCTTGACCCTGTTACACCATTCACAGCTCATTCCCTATTAACAATGAAGGAATTACTGGATCCAAGTACATTTTTACATCAGCTTTCTTGATCTTGCCCAAAATATTTTTGCAAAAATAATCTCTTCTCACTTATAAATTATTGCAGCTTTAATTTCTTTTTAACCTTTAGTTTTTTTTTCTTCTGTATCTTGCCCTTTTCTTTTAACATTGTGAACATCTCCAGTATAATTAAGTATTCTGAAACATAATTTTTTTATGGCTGTGTCAAAGTATATTTACAAGTTCCTGGATTATGTAGCTTCCATTGTTGTAGTTCTTTTTTGGGGGATAAATTATAAACAAGACTATGAGTAATATAATTATATATAAATTGACTGGCATGTCTCTGATTAGTCCCTTTGAATACATTTACAGAAATATAATAAGTATCCTTTTACTAAACAAAGCTTAATTGTCCTTGAGAAAAAAATAGTCTACATTCCTACTATCAGTGAACAGTCCTTATTTCACCCCTTTCTGGTCCCTGTTAACTGGTGGTGTGATCATTTTGGTTTTTTTTTACTTTTAATTGAGATACAATTTATATACCATATAATTTTTTTCTCTTAAGAATGTACAATCCATTGGTTTTTAAAATTTATACACACATTTTATATATAATTACTTTAAAATTGGTAAAACATTTTTAATTCTTATTTAATATTTTCTAAGGTTTTCTATATAGTTATTCACATCATTTACAACAAGTATTATACATTTTCTGTTAGTTTTAACTGATTTCTCTTTCCTGAACTTTTGCATGGATAAGATTCTTATTTTCTTCAATTATTGCTAGCATGATTTTGCTGTATAATGCAGGAATTCAGAAGCCTATTTTTTATGTCAAATTGATATGGATTTAATATTCTACTTACCAAATGCATAGTCTGGGGAAAATTACTTGTAATTGTTGAGTTTTTGTCTCTTCATTTGATATCTATAAGAGCACTAATAAATAACTTATTGAAAATATTGAAGGGGATAACAGCTACAAAGTACTTAGCAAAGAGTTCACTATACTGTGATGTTGATTCCTTTTGCATGAATTTCTAAAGATCAGCGCTGTACAGGAAATAAAACCATGTGAAGATGCTATACAATAGATGGCTTTATTAATTTACTGTTAAATTATGTTCATAAAGTAGTTGTTGGTTTTTTTTCTAGATGTCTTTGAATCAGATGATATCTTTTCTGGCACAGGTAGTTACTTTATTATGTTGCCTACCTGTGACCATGATCCCACTTATGTCAGCTCAGAATGTTTGTCTTTAAAAGTCTCTAAAGAATCTGCATTCTCCATTGGAAAACTCACAGAGGTGCCTCACAGCCCTTATAGTTATAAATGCTAAATCTCTAAATTAGATACTTCCCACTGTACTTTTGGACTTTTCTCTTTGGTATCATAATCTTTCATAATATGCAGGTATTGAGTTTGTTTTTGTTAAAGAAAGACTGTTAGACTATACTAATCATGTCTAAATCCTTAAGTATACCTTATTTCTTACATTCAAAGTAATGGGATAACCCTGAACAACTGTGATAGGTATAGGACTTACCTAGGAGGTAAAAGAGGCACCTCATTCCTTAAGATTAATTTCCCTGTTAGGAGAAGATGCCAGCAGGCAATCAACTGATCAAAAGAAACTGTTTTAACTTCTTGTGATGTAGACACAATGAACTAGTTATTTTTAATATAATATTGAACACAAACATTTTAGTGAAGATTTTAGTAGTAACTGATTTTAGTAAATTTAGTAGTAACTATTTTGGAGTTTGCAAATATTTTACAGTTCTGCATGTATTTAAAATAGACATAAATAATTGAATAGAAAGTTCTAGTGTTTTCTGAATATGAGAAATGTTTTTCCTTCATTAGACTGACCATCAGCAGTGGTAAGAATGATGATTCAGAGACAGGGTGAGTGAGATGTCTATTCTAGTTCAAGTCAAGGCATTCACTGAAATATTGCTTCAGGCCATAACTTTGGCATGCCATGGGTTAAATAAAGGTCAACTCCAAGTGAAAAATAAAAATCAGTTGGTCTTTTGGTGTGAAGGGGGCAAAATAGTTATCATTTTAGATGTTTTTAGTGTTCATATAATTCAAGGATTTTGGATTTCTTTTTCCCTCTACTGAGAATTTTCAGTCAGTGGTGTCCATAATGTATACGAGTGCCTTGGGGCATTTTGAATGGAAAGAGAAGAAAATTTACCATATTTTAAAAAATGTTCTTACCTCTACAGGTCCTTGCATGATATTTAATAACTTAGTGATGTGGCTAGCCCACAGGGGCAGAAGGTGCTTTTTATATTTAAATTAGTCAATAGTCATTTGGAAGAAAGATAGCTGGAGAAGTAGGTTTTAACCCCATCATTGGCTCACTGTTTATTCCTGTGAAGGATCTTAAATACAGACTTCTAGTTATTTTTAAATATTTCTTCTAACTTATTTGTCTCTGTTAGGGAGGAAGTTAAAAATTGTGGAGGGATTTATAATTGAAACAAAAAAAATCAAAATCAAATAGTTGGGAAGAAACCTAACAAAAGATGTGAAGGACCTATACAAAGAAAATCATAAAACATTGTTAAAAGAAATAGAAGAAGACACAAAGAAATGGAAAGATATCCTCTGCTCATGGATTGGAAGAATTAACATTTTCAAAATGGCCACCCTACCAAAAACAATTTGCAGATTTAATGCTATTCCAATAAAAATCTCAATAACATTCTTGAAAAAAAATAGAACAAATATTGATGAAATTCCTATGGAAACACAAAAAAACCTCAAATTGCCAAACCTCTCCTGACTAAAAAGAAGGAGAATGGAGGTATCACACTCCCAAACTTCAAACTATACTACAAAGCCATAATAATTAAAACTTTGTGGTACTGGAATAATAACAAACACACAGACCACTGGAATTGAATAGAAAACCCAGAAATAAACCCACATATTTATGGAAAACTAATCTTTAACAAGTAGCAAAGAATATGCAATGGAACAGGACAATCTGTTCAATAAATGGTGCTAGGAAAATTGGACTGCTACATGCAAAAGAATGAAGCTAGACTACTATCTCACACCATGCACAAAAACCAACTCAAAATGGATAAAATAATTGGACATAAAACCTGAAACCATAAAAAATATAGAAGAAAATATAGGCAGAACACTACATGGCATACAACTCAGTAACATTTTTAAAGACACATCCCCCAAAATAAAGAAAGTGAAGGAAAAGATGAACAGTTGGGACTACATCAAACTAAAAAGCTTCTGTACCACAACAATACATTAATCAAAACAAAGAGACATCCTACTGATTGAGAGAAAAATTTTGCACACAATACTATTTATAAGGGATTGATCACAAACATGTACAAAGAGTCAAAGTGACTCAACAAAAAACAAAGTAAACAATCCAGTTGAAAATGAGCAAAAGAGCTAAAAAAACACTTCTCCTGCAAATCAAAACCACAATTAGATATCACCTTACACCAGTGAGAATGACACATAATAATAATAATAAAAGACAATAATGAATGTTGGTGAGGATGTGGAGAAAAAGGAATGCTCCTATACTGCTGGTGGAAATGCAAACTGTTCCAACCACTCTGAAAGGCTGTGTGGAGATTCCTCAAACTACTAAAAATGGAGCTTCCATATAACCCAGCAATTCCACTCCTAGGAATCTACCCAACAGACACAAAAACATTAATTCAAAAGGTTACCTGCACCCCAATATATATTGCAGCACTATTTGCATTAGATAAGATATGGAAACAACCCAAATGCCCCAAATATACATGACTTGATCAAGAAGATGTGGTATAAACACACAATGAAATATAACTCACAATCAAAACGATAAACTCATGCCATTCACAGCAACATGGATGGAGCTAGAAGGAATTACGCTCAGTGAAATAAGCTAGAAAGAAAAAAGAGAAATATCAGATGGTTTTACTTATAGGAGGAATGTAGGGGAAATAAATAAGGGATCAGGGAAAAACAATCATACTAAATTAAAAAATGAAATTGACAGGTAACTATAAATCAGAGACATTCTGCAAGGGAAGGGAAGGGAGAAGGATCAAAACAAGGGAGGGAAGAGCAAAAGGGACTATGGTGATGGTGCATGGGTGAACTGGTGGTGGGAATTCTATGAGACTACATCTGCGAGGAGAGAGCAGACCCTGTACAAAAAGGAAGAATGATGTAAAAAAAATAATATATATATAAAAAATTGTGGAGGGAGTTTATAGGTCAGTAGGAGTTCAAAAGCTCCAAATCCCTTTGGGTTTTAATCTTGTCCCTTCTGTCTTTAGACCAGGATAAAGGTGGCATTTACCAGAGTGTTGAAAGGATTGCCTGTGATGGGATACATGATGTGACCATCACATAACAAGAGCTCATTAAAGATTGACTTGCATGAAGGTGGTTATCATCCCCACTTTATATCTATAGAGAAGGTATTGAAAGTAGCAAAAAATCAGACATATAACCACCCAATTTTCTAGTTAATTCTGATGCATGCTAACAGCTGTGTAATAAATGTCACTGGGTGTTATATAATGAAGCGCCATATGGGTGGTACCGACACTGGGCACATTTCACTAAAGGGTTAGAGATTTTCTTGAATTACTTTGTGTAATTCAGGTAATTTTCCAAAAGTCAGAGAGATTAGGTAAGAGAGTGGTAGACAGTTGTTAAATTCCAGAACATGTCAGACTTAATTTATGTCTACCGTAATAAACTTGTGGGTTCAGAAGTGTGTGTAAAGTATGTATCTTTTACTGGAGACAGTGACAAAGCCAAACTCTTCCAAAAGTAACATTGCAGATAAATGAGAAGAGTCACGTCTTTCCCCTTATTTGTTAAAAGATGATCCCCGGCTGCTCCCCGGCCACCGGAGGAGGGTCCCACATGGCGCGCAGACCTCTCCTGCCGCCCGCTGCTCCCCTCAGCAGTGTACTTCGGTCCTTCTGCCTGCTCTGCTCCCCGCTCTGGCTCTGGTGAATTCTCTCACCCTCCCGCGCTTCTGACTGTACCCAGTGCATGTATAAATAAATAAATAAATCTTAAAAAAAAAAAAAAAAAAAAAAAAAAAAGATGTTGATTGTTGCTATATTTGTTGGCAAGGATTGAAAAGAAAAGTAACTATTATGGGATAAAATTCTCTTCTCCGTTTAAGAAAAGTCCCTTCTTGCAGAGTGTAAAAAAATGGTTGTTTTTTCCTATTAAAAACAGATTCTAGGGCCTCCCCAGTGGCGCAGCGGTTGAGCACTGGGTTGCAAAGCTGCCCGCAGCCTCTGCAGCGCCAGTTCGATCCCCGGCTGCTCCCTGGCCACCGGAGGAGGGTCCCACATGGCGCGCAGCCCTCTCCTGGCGCCCGCTGCTCCCCTCAGCAGTGTACTTCGGTCCTTCTGCCTGCTCTGCTCCCCGCTCTGGTGAATTCTCTCACCCTCCTGTGCTTCTGACTGTACCCATAGTGACAAATGATTGTGAAAATAAAATTAATTAGAGAATCACACCAGACCTGTAATGGAGCATGGTAGTTGAAGAACCTGTGGAGACTTCTATGAGAATCAGCCTGAAATTATGTTTGCGACATATATTCTTATTTGCTCATTCATAGAATAGTAGATTCTATTATTTTTAGAGTTGTAAGGAAACTTTTATGGGTGCTGCAAACAGAAGATGGTAAGCAAGTATTTGCTGAATATATGAATGAATGCATTTTAATGTCCCTTTCATTGTTGAAATCCTTTCCATATTTTATATACCACAGAGTCATTTAGCCTGTGCTTGAGCATTCTAATGGACTAAAAACTTAGAATACTCTAAGACTGTCTTCTTCATTGGTGGATCACTGTAATGATTAGATTCTCTATTTTTTATTATAATTTTTTAAAGATTTATTTATTTATGCATATAAGAGCTGGGGTACAGGCCAGAGATACAGGGGTGAGGGTGTGAGAGGATTCACCAGAGACAGAGTGGGGAACAGAACAGGCAGACTGAGTGAAATACACTGCTGAGGGGAGCAGCGGGTGAGACAGGAGAGGTCTGCTGTGCTGTGTGGGTTGCTCCCTGGCTGGCTGGGGATCAGACTAGTGCTACAGAGGCTGCAGATTGCTTCTTAGTGCGGTGCTTAACCGCTTGCGCCTCCAGGGAGGACCCCTTTATTTTTTTGAGCTAGATCTTGCCACCATGTGATTTTCACCCTTAGGTTTTAGTTTGGCTCTTTGTAGAGACATTAAAATAAATCTGTTTTTCCCTTTCACATGAAAGTTCATCACATGTTTCAAGCTATCACATTCCCATGATTCTTTTTCTCTCCAAATAAGCTACCAGTTCACTAACCATTCTTCTCTTCCAGTTTGCTAACCATTCTTACTCTTCTTTTCCCATTTCTTTATCATTATGTCTAATATATTTATTTTATCATTGATTGTGTAATAGTAAAATTGGAATCAGCAACAGTGATAAACATTTTATACACATTACTTAGTACTCACACCAACCATGTAAAATAGGGTTATTTCCCCCCATGAAAATACCCATGTCAAGGCACAGTTAAGAGGCAGGATTTGGATTAATTTTGGCTCTAAATAACCACCAAACCATGTGCAATGAACTTAAACTTTCTGTGCCTGAAGTTCTTATCAAGAAAATGAAGATTACGGTAATCCCTATCCCCTAAGACTGTCATGAGGATTAAATGAGCTACAATTTATAAAGCATGTAGAAAATATCTCAGCAATAAAAGGCATCATAAGTGTTTGTGAAGCAAGCACAACCAGTTCATGCTTTCACTCTATGCCATTCCTACACTATAATGTTTCTTTTAAAGTGGGTTTTGTATTTTGAATAAACATTACCCAAATCTGTCTATGTTCTAATTGCTGGAAACTCTAGGAGTTACTTTATGTAGCAAAAGGGACCTTGCAGATGTGAGTAAATTAAGGATCTTGGGACTAGGAGATTATCCTGGGTCATCTGGGTGGCCCCAATGTAATCTCAATAGTCCTTACAAGAGGGACTCAAGTCAGATCAGGGAGAAGGACTGTCATTGGAGATTAGAGTGATACATTGAAGATGGAAGGAATCACAAGCTAAATATGAAAAAAAGTAAGGACATTCTTGTTTAAAATTTCCAGAAGAAACCAGTCCTACTGACACGTTAACTTTAACCCACGGCAACAGATTTCAAATAACTATAAGAGAAATATTTATTTTATTTTAAGTCGCCAAGTTTTTGGTAATTTTTTTTAAAAGCATCCACAGGAAAGGAATATAGTGGGTGTCTGAAACTGAAACCGTGTGTTGGAAATAACTCAATATAAAAATACCAGTTATATCTATGAGGAGTATTGTGGGCACTGTATTTCTAGTCAATAATGAGAAAAATACATTTCACATCTAGAAGGTTTCCAATTATATGTAGTATTCCTAATAGCCATGAGAAAAAGGCTTAATTAACAAAAATGCACCCTAACAACAAATGATCTGCCATTCTTGTCCCTTTTTCTTGGGTATCGTCAGTGCTCGTGACAAAATCAGCATGGGGGAAATTTTTCTCTTTTGGTTTTTTAACTTCATCCTTTGTCAAATATTCTCCTTCCCCTTTACCTTAAGGGCCTCCTTGAATCTTTGAAAGTGATATGGTCCAAGGTCTTTTCTTGGCTGGTGACTTTCTTTTAGCCCCTCAAATGTCTGCAGCCATTCTTTGCACTTCAGTCTTAACTGGGGACACCACTGATGTTTATTACTGAGGGTGTGTGGCTTGGATGTGCTTTTATGAAGCAAAATTTAATTGTTTCTAGTGGTCAGAAGAAATGTCTTTCACCCAGTTCTACTTTCTGGCATGCCCTGGAAGCCTACATCTTTTTATCTTACTGAAATTTGTAATGTGCAGAAACCCTTCATGTCTCTAGACTCCTGTTCCCTCCACCATGTAGGCTACTCTCAAATTTCAAGAGGACAATTGTTGCATGTAGAAAAACACATCTCTTAACTTCCCTCTCTGCAAATTATCAAAATAAGGTCATGTTTACAGGTACCAGGGTTTAGAACTTAAATATATTTTTTTGGTGGGGGACACAATTTGATTCACAACAAATAGGAGAAAGGAGAAATCTGACTGGGGCATAAATAGAAATATGAACTTTTGTCTTTTCATAATACTGTTTTCATTCTCTTCACATTTCCTAGTGAATTCCAATTTATTTGTCATGATTTCATAGACTATGTGTTTAACAAACTGCTTAAGAATCTCATGGAGGTTAAAAAATCAAACTCACTAGTTCTTGGTGTACAAATCTGTCATTTCCCATTTTTAATAAGTTACTCGTCATTAACTTTGGTTCCTCAAATACTTCTCTTGTTTCCAAGCTCACATAATTGCTCTGGGCTTCAAGAATTTAATTTATTTAGATTAGTTTTCTGATCCCTTATTACCTATACTTCTATTATATTGGACTTCAATTTCATTTTAATAATTGTTCTATGTATTCTAGTCTAAAGCATAATTCAGAGTTGAGTAGTTCCACTTGTCTATGCATATATTCATTGTTCCTGAGTTACAGTTTGTCATAAAATTGTTGATGTCTTCCTAGACCTGTCTTCCCTTTTTAGTTCATCCTTTGTTTCCCAGTAAAGAGTTGGCAGTTCAAAGTGTGACACAGATTGTCAAGTGTACAACTATTTTAAATCAATTAGCCAACCAACCAATTGATAATTATTGAATTCCTACTATGTGCCAGGGACTTACAAGATAAGGGCTCTAACAGCATAATAAATGACATATATAAAATCTTGCCTTTGAGGAGTTTGCATTTTAATGGTGAGGTGGGAGGTAGCAGGAAGTAAACAGACAATTGTAGTAATATATGGTAATTGCTGTGAAAATAGTTTAGTAGTTGTTCAACTATTTTCAAATATTTTCCCCATATAATTTCAGATAATTATCTGCTTTTTGAAGGTTTATGTTCCTTTTGTATATTCTCCTGTGCCTATAAGCAGAGCTATCACATTTTGTATCCAGTGTGTGTTTTTACCTTACAATAATGTGTGACATATCAAACAAGAACAATATTAGAGTGGAACAACATTAACCTCTATTTTTAATTTTTTTTTTTTTTGCAGATTTGTATCTGTGATACAGTTCTCTAGAGAAAAATCACACAGTAAAGGTTGGTATGATATCTTATAAAGGCTTAAACCAGATTTTTCTAAGAGGTTATTTAAAGATATGTTAGAGCATTACTTCTAAATTCTCTGTGGTGTGTTAGTTTAATCCGACCACTTCACATTATTGTAGTGTCTTATGTGGTATGAGATTTTACAGAGATTAGAAAGAAAAAGTTGTTTATCCATATCGATTGAACAGTAACATGGATGGCCATTAGCTACACATTCAGTTCCTCTAGCAGCTTCCCTGTTTTACTTTCATGGCTTTTTAAGAGGTTACTTCTAGGACAGCATTGCTCTTCAATTTGTGATAAGTCAGAAACTGAGTGGGGAAAATGCAGTATCTATTGTTATGATCTGTTTTTTTCTGTGACATTTGTTCCTATTTTGTGTTTGTTTTCCCTTTAATAAGGATACAACTTTCATCCAGGCAGATGTATGGGACACTTGTTAGTGTGCTTAAATGCGCTAAGGTACTCCACCAGCTGGAAATTGTGTCTTGTAGTTGAATTATTTTTGCACAGCGAATGGTTTTCCTTTTGACATATTTTAATATACTTGCACACTGAGAGCAAGAGTGGGTGAACAGAAAACAGACTGTTTTATTAACCCAGCAGTCACCTTTGAGGTTTGTACATGTCCACTTTTTTCCTTGCCTTTGTACATAATCCCAAGAGACTGGTACCTGGCTTTGCTCAGAATAACAAAGTCAGGCACAAATCTCCAAACACAATTGTTAGCTGAATGCCAACTGTTTCTTCTCATCTTTTTTTTTTTTTAACTTGAACATTAAGAATTGTATCTTTGTGGGTGAACCATAACCATTAAAAAGTGAGTTTATTTTTCTCTTTCAGATGCTCCCCCTATCATATACTAGATTTATTTTATAATATGTAATCTTGGGTAATAAAAGAAAATAATTTTTGCGTGGTTTCTTATTTTGGCAGAGATTTTTTTTAAAAAGATATTCATTAATAGTGAGAAGAAAAATATGTTACAAGCTTTAACTGGGCTCCAATTTCAACTGAAAGAACAATTAGGAGCAAAAGAGAGGGAACTTCAACTCAGCCAGGAAGCAAAGGCCCAGAATATACAGTTCCACATGCAATTTTCGTATATACCAATGTTTCAGAGACTTTTTCCAGAAAGACCAGAAATTTCATCAAGTCAATTGCCATCCCTTTCCAAGGTATGTATCTGCATACATAGATAACCATAATTTCTAAGTAAATATAGTATAGTAGATAATCACCTCAGAAAATCATATATTTAAATTGTACTCAAATGTTGAAGAGAAAATGAAAATAAAAATAAAAATCCAGAGCTTTTCCATAAGGAGACACAGTTCCCAATAGGTGTTTCATTTAATAGCATGTAAATATTAGAGTAACAAAGCATTCAAAGTACATAATTTTCTCTTTCCTATCATTATCACTACCATGAACATCATCATTATCATAATATTTCTACTTGATATATTAGAGCATTTTGTGCTTTACAAAGAAATTTCATATCATGTTATTTAACTATCCAAACCAATCAGTGAGGTATACTATACGAGTAAGACAATTACTGAGAGTGGTAAGCTTTCCAAAAGCTTTTTAACACTTCTAAAATACAAGTAAGTGATTCTGTGTATAGAAAAAACACCATTATTGAGTGAGAATTCTCAATCTGCATTGCTAAATCTATGACATTGGGACTTTTATAGCATTGTTTTTTGAGTTGTTCATTGAAAAAGATAATAAATATGCCAAAAATTGTTATGAATTTGATTGCAGATTATTTTTGGTAGACTACTCAGTGTGTCTATATAGATAGCAAATGCATTTTAGATACAATTCTTGCATTGCAGTAGGAGGTTAGAGAAGATAATTTTGGAGGCCAAAACTGTGAGTATAAAACTTTAAGGCTAGTCAAGGGAACACAATTAATAAATGACAAAGGCAAGATTAGAATTCATATATTGACTCCTGCTATACTTACAGAATTTTATTTATTTATTTATTTATTTAGTGGGACCCTCGCCCGGTGGCTGGGGATCGAACTGGCGCTGCAGAGGCTGCAGGCAGCCTTGTAACCCAGTGCTCAACTGCTGCGCCACCAGGGGAGGCCCTCATTTTAATTTAAATGTTGTATTTTGAGCTTCTAATTTTGAACAAATTCTCAAACTATAATATAGGATTTGAATATGAAAGGAGGGAACTTGCTTCATTATGAAGCTTTTATAATGTAGAAGGGTAAACAAATAAATACAATGAAAGAAAGACTACTTGCCAGAGATGTGGTATATAGTAAAAATTATGCATGGATTTGATGATATCATGGAAGGCTTTGTTACTATGGAGATATTTGAGTTGGGCCTAAAACTATTGCTACATCCATTCTCAGAGAATAGTTATATTGAGCTTATTTGTTTTGCTTTCATATTAAACCTATTCTCCAAAATAAGACTATTCCATTGGCTTCTAGTAAGCTTTCAACTGCAAATGCTTACCTATTATAGATTAGGTTTTCAAAAATTAGCTTGTGGAGTTTATGAATCTATTTTATTTATAATTATTTCTCATTTTGTTACATTTTTCTTTTTTAGTCCTTGTGACTTTCTTTATTAACATGTATTTAAGCAGGAATGTTTTTAATGGAAAAATCACATATGAGTCTGAGTTTTTAGTCTTTGTTTTCTTAGGATCATCATCATTATCTTCACATCTCCATTATCAGAACAATACATTTTTAGCAATTTTAAGCATGTGCTTTGGGTGAACCATCATGCTAAACACTTTACATACATTATTCTTAATTCTTCAGTAATGCAGTATGGTAACTATGGGTCCCACTCCACAGATAATGAACTGAAACTCAGAAATTTTAAGTCAAAATTGCACAATTAACAAGAACTGTTACTGTTATTCAACTATCACAATGCTGACAGTCTTACATATCCATGTGGTTGGGTGTTTCCTCTTTCTAGTTTTATTCATGAAAACTCTAATAATTTCCAGTAAGAGTAATCTAGTAGGAAATAGATAAAGACGAAAAGAGAACTTGTTGACTCCAATTACTAGGAAAAAGCTCATATCAGGGGCAACTGGAACCAGGACTTCAAATATCATTACAAATATCTCTGTTTCTCTTTTGATCTTTCTGCATATTATCATTGTTCTCAGATCAGTTCTTTCTTATAGTAAACTATGTAGGCATAATTCCTTCTAAGCTCATATCATTACAATTTGCCTCATAGGAAAATGTGTTAAATCAGCTAGAGTGTAAGAAATGCCAAGGAAAGATTTACAAGGATCATATTTTTCAGCCCATGGATAGGTTCTTAAGATAGTTAATTGTCTGATTCTCCACTTATGTGGCTATCAGGAGAGAAAGAAGGCATAGTATGTTATTAGAACTGGGGGTGGGTTGGGGTGCTCTATAGACATGAACTTTAAGAAATTACCTTGATATTAGCAAACAAGGATATGGTGGGTGGACTCAAAAACAAGAACCAAAAGAGCGAATTGCCAAAAAAGAAAAAAAAAGGATAAATTACCTTGAACCAGGAAGTTAACTTAATTTGTGACCATTAACACAGGCCATTATGGTACCAATTTTCATTACTCAGTTAATTCTCTACAGGTTAACACCTTAACTGATTAGATATGTTAAATAATATCTGCAGGTTAGAGGTCCTTTGTCCAACTTTATTCATTAAGCTAAAAACTCTGTCAAGTTTGTTTTGAATATTGAAAGTTGGTTTGACCCAGATTTATTTTCTAGATCTTCAACTTTTGTTTTTTACCTAAGGCAAAAATCTCTGTTTCTGGCTGGGAATAGGATCAGTCTCTAAAACTAAATGATAATCAACAAGCAATGAAAAGTTTTCAGACTGTAGAGGTGATACTTGGACAGACATGTTTTACACAATAGGTCCATTTGGTCAACTCTATATTTAGTTGGCACATGCTGGTTTCTTAGAGCCTGATCAACATATTTGAAAAGCTGAGGATCAGACCCCTGTCTCACATCATGAAGGATTGTCCTCTTTGAAGCTCTGTTTTAAGTCATCAGGCAGCTTATACTTTGACTTTTTAAGTATTGAGATGTACTACTGAAAAGGATTCTTAGCTTTAGAGACTCTTCTTGTGATAAATACATTTTAAATACTGTGACTTCTTACTAATGCATAGTGAATGTTTCAATAAATATTAATTTACTTTCAGGAATAAAATGTGACTGTCTTAGGGTATGTGAAACAAGAATCTTATTTTATCAGTGGAACAATATTTCTTTGTAAACACTATCATGAGTCAACCTTATGTCAAATATTAATAAGGGGACTCTATGGGAAGCACTATTCTCTTGGTGTATCTACTTTTACTTTCTTGATAACATGTAGAAAGGATAAAAATTATGAGGAAAATGTAGTCTTTTCTACAACAATTTCATACTTTTTAAATTCCTCACTGCCCTCCCAATACTGAAAAATGGCATGGTAACACATCAGGAGAAGGAAATAGTTCATTAGAGAGAGGTTAGTGGACTTAAATCTTAACTTGCCAGTTAAAGGTGTCTTGAAGTCCCTCAGGTTAAAGTGGTTACTCTTAGGTTAAATCTATGTCTTTTGGCAAATGCTGCCATTCATGGGTAAGAGGTAAAGTTCACATGTTTATACATCTTTGGTCTGGATTGCTTCCTCCCTGATTCTCCTTGCTTGGCCACAAGGCTTTTGCTGCTAGAAATGTAGTTAGGATTCATGGCTTATGCTCTTGGCAGAGGTAGTATAAGTGGTCAGTGCTAGCGAGCCTAGACCTTAATCATGGAGCCAGTCCAGACTTTCCTCATGCTGTCTTTTATTTATTGGTTGCTTGCAGGAATATTTGTTATATCATTTCAGTTGTGCTCAAGCCACTCAACACTACCAGAGATCTAAACAAAGGAAAAGGAACAAAAATTGCTCTTTTTTAAATGTGTTTCTCTCTCTGATGGGGTTTCTGTCCTTTGCAACTCTCCATTGCATGAATGGTTGTGTTCGACATCAGGAAATCAAGATCCTTGTATCTTGTCTCCCTTTGTCCTCTTTCTATTATTTCATCAATTTGATCTTACCACATCCTCCTTTTTCCAGTGTTAGCATTCACCATTAGTTCTCTCTGTTGGCATAGAGTAGGAGGGCTATAGAGAAAGGAATTGGAATATGGTAAAGTAAAAATTCATAAGATAATAACTTTCATATAGTGGTAATATAGAATAAGAGAAGTCAGTACAAAAAACAAAAAATCCAATCACAGAATTAGTTGTTAAATCTTTTAGGTTTAGTTCACATTTTCAAGTTGTACTTTGGGTGTTCTGAATTTGTTAAAACAACCTGTAGGAACTGGTTATCTCTTCCAGACATATATCTCATTTACATTTATGCTGAATAACTTTTTGAAGTTATCTATTTCAAAGGTCTCTTAAAATCCTAGCTTTTAAAAAAATACAAAACCCAGACAAAAAAGAAATTATATCAAGTGGCCTGTGTATTATACCTTACATACTTTAAAAGTCCCTCTTCCTCTAGTGTTGATAAAAGGGATAGAAATTTCAGAAACTGTAGAGCTGAAAAACATAAAATGACAGCTATGCATTATCTGTCAAAAAGGTTTTCTTTTTTGATCAGAATGAAGGCATTTCTTTTCCCCAAAGTTCCCTTTTGTTATAACTATGAAGAATGCATGGTTCAGACCTGAGCAGATGTAGCTACTACTATCAAATATTAAGTAATAGATGAAGTGAAATTGTAGCCATGGCTTGTGTAAAGTTCATCCAAGTTATGGGCAACTTCATAATCATGAAGCCTAAAGAAGACTTCTAATTCCCATTGTGTTGTCTGAATAACACTTATTGTACATCTGAGACTTGTGGCATCTAACACCCATGAAACAGCTTTTAAAGACCAAGAACTTAGTAATGGAGGAAAATGGCTCATGGAAGTCAAGAAGAAAAAGAGTGGGAGTCACCTGTTTCCTTATAGCCCTCGAGTATAAGATAGTCTGGTACTGTGATTCTTATTAATAAATACCTGTGTCTCAGGGTCTGTCTTGATTTTAGGTAATGAAGCAGAAAGAATTATACTACCTTGTGGGAATATATTATAACATGCAGAGAAGTTATAATATTAATGTTCTTCACTACGATTGGCCTGTAATTTTAGCCTAATTTCCTTTTTCTTATCTTGAAACATAGAAAATTGATCACCTTTAGCCTTATAATCTCCCTCTATAAATGCAAAGATTGTTGTCCATTTTCACCTTTTCTTTGTATGCCTCCTCTTTTTGAGGCTTTTAATAAATTATTATGACTAGTAGTTACCTCTTCACATTTTTTATAGTTACTGAAAATTGCATGGAGATTGGCCAAAAAAAATTGTGGTTTAAATTCATTGGAGTTTTAAACTGTTAGGTATTCAACATATGACTTTAGTTTGCTAATTTTTAGTGGTAACATTGCCATTTTAATTTTCAATTATTTTTAAAATATGCAAATCTAGATATATAGATACTAATTATTTCTAATAGCTTCCACAAGAATAACAGTGTCTATATATGTTAGTTAACTGTGTGGATGAGATCTCAAACATGAATAATTGAGAAAAGCAAAGGTTGTATACACTTACATTCCACATTACATTTTAAAATATTAATATATAACTATAGACACAAGATATTCAGTGCCAGATTTAAGGAAATATATTGTCTTGGTATTTTTAAAATTATTTTTACTTGCTGAATTCAACAGTTCCCAATCACTCCTGCTTTCCTTTCAGCTTTCTAGCGTGTAAGTTCAAGGCATTGTCTTTTTACAGTTTTTTGAGACTTGTCCAATCTGATAACACACTGTGCAAGCAGAAATTTTGGCAGAATCACTTTACTTTCTGGTGGCCTTATTAGAGAGAAAACTGGTTTTCCATTTTCTGCCTCTCAGTTGTTTCCAAGTTACAACCATTTCCTTTCACAGGACTTTAGGGAAACCTGTTGTTTTCTGCACTGTTTCTTCGCGGTTCCAGATGCTCCCTCATGTTTTCCTTTACACACTCCATTCCCTCACCCCTCCCTGTTCCAACTCATTATCACCATGCACTATTTTATTTTCTTCCAAATATCTGAAAATACCTAACACCTCTCTTTGGGAGTTTTTGATGTCTTTGTTTACTGGTTAATTGGCTTACCCACTGAAAATGTAAGTGCCAGAAGAGTGGATCCTTTCTGTTTTCTAGATGCAGCTCTGGGGACTAGACCAGAATGCTAAGCATTTGTTAAATGGTTTTCCTTAAAACTGTTTTTGGAAGTTTTTGCTTCTGACTTTTCACATTATCTCCAGCATATACATCCACTACTATAGCTTCACTAAAGGTAAGCAATGACAACCTACAAATGTTTGTCTACACTTTAGAGCTCTCTTCTAAGCTACATATCCAAATGGCTGTTACTGGGCAAAGGGTCTAAAAAAATTGTCACCAGGTCAGAACTTGTCTCACTGATTCTGGGTCTGACCACCCACCACTACAAATGCCAGCAAAAAGACCTTGGTGGGGAAAAAAATATTCTAAACAACAGGTAGAGGAATAGGGAATAAGTCCAATTATGGCTGAATGGCAGGGTAAGGCAGAGGCCTGACACTGTTGAGATTGGGCTCTGCCCCCAACCTAGGTGATATAAAGACTGGCCACTTGTGATATGGCTACCTTTCACAACAGGGCTCACGACAAAGGGAGAAAGAGCAAACCCATGTGCATCACTCCTTTTTAAAGGTTCACAGAATGATCAACTCTGCTTCCTTTCCAGCAGCCAAAGGCAAGGGTAGAGTTCAGACCATGACACTGCTGCATTCAGCCTCCCCTCCAGCTTGAGTGGTGCTGGATATCAGGGTGGGTGGTTTTTAGGCTTTTCTCTTTCTGGCCATCCAAAGAGTAGGGGTGGGGTGGGAATGCAAAAGTCAGCTGACTTGGGCTGCTCCAACATCTCCAACTGCTTCTTCTTAAATACCTCTTCACACTCAGTAAGATATAAGCTAGCTTAGAATTCTAGTGTTCCCCCAGTGCCTTCAAAATGAAACCACTACAAAGACTGTTTATTCTTTGGTGTTTCATACTTCATAATGTCAGGTATTGGGGTTCCTGGATTTTAGAGTTCCTCAGGTCTTGACTATGGTATTAGAAGAATTCTCAGCCATGTCTTTAGCAGAAGCAAAAGCAAAGTTTATTTAGAGAGAATACAAGAACTCAGGGAGAGGTCCCTGAGTGGGTAGAGTCCTTGGTAAGAACAACTACAAGGGAATTGTGGTAACCTCAGTCTTTAATTGGATGTAGGAACTTTTTCCTCCATCCCTTCCTGGGGCGAAATGTGCAGCCACTCCTGGGTGAAGTCTATGAGTCCTGGCAGCAGGTTGGGGTACGGGAGAGCATTTGGCCTTAGTTGCCATGTTGTCGACCAGCTCGGTCCTTCCCTTGTGGAGGGGATAGCATTTGGGATTTTTTTTCAGGATACTGCTTGTCCTGTTTAGGAGAATTGCCTTATCATCCAGAAACTGGGCAATTTCAAGGTATTGGCCCCAACTATGTGCTTCTTATTCTCCTCAGGCTTTATAGGCCTGCCTGTATGTGGGGGTAGGGGAATGCTTTTCTCATCTCTGGGTTTTATCAGCTCTGGCAAGTGGTTCCTGGGGTCTTGGGTATAGTTATTTAATTTTCTTAGGCATTGCCCTCCTTGCCCTAAATGTTGACTAACAGGAATATTTATCCATGTACTTGATCAAACCTTAAAATTGAGATTCTTTCATTTTCTTTCTCTTTCCTCCATTAATGCCAATACCTGTTGAGGTTTTCTCATAAGTATGTCTCAAATCTATCTCAAATCTATCTCAAATCTATCAAATCCCTCTTGCTGCTGACACTACCCTAGTCAGTCATCATTTCTTCAATATTACTACAGTGCTCCAAATTGTTGTCCTTGCTTCCTGTTTGTTCCCATCCGATCTTCCCATACCTTTTATCTCCAGTGGTTTTTTACACAGTATAAATGTGACTGTGGTGCCCTCCTTCCAAACCAGGGAATATACCAACAGAAGTCTTTGAGTGACTTCCCATTCCTTTAAGATAAGTCCAGACACCTTAAGTTGCCTAGTCTTGGGGCTGTACTTTACTCCTCTTACCTTTCTTGCTTTAATTACTCAGATGGGTGGATATTAGAGCCTTAAGCAATTTCCCCTACATTACACTTTTCTCAGTGGGAGTGTAGCTATAAGTCAGATGAAAAATTTGAGACTATACAAGGCCCATGTACTCTGTTTTTCCATATTGACAACTAATGATGGATTATTAAACTCTGGGAAAAAAGGAAAATGGTAGGATTAATATGATAAAAATTAAAGCATATTTTGGGTATTCCTTAAAGTTAAAATATATACAAAGAGACACTAGCCTGCAAAGTTTAGAATTTTCCTTAAGAATCATCGTTGGATCTGCTTTAACACATGAACAAATGTTCAGCTGACTGTTAGTTTTCAGACAGCATTGAATGGCCAGATTATTTTTGTCTAGAAAATATGTGTTTCATAGCACATGTTACTTGTTTACAATTTAGTCATAGATATGTATCATAATATCCTTAAGCATTTTCTCAGAGGTTAATACCTTGTAATAGTTTATAATATATTGTACCACTCCTACCCCCAAGCTCTTTTCTGCAATCAGTACTATTTTAAAAGTAAAAATACCTTCACTGTTTCTCGAGAACAAAAACACTTCTCTCCAACCAGTTATTTAGCATTCAGTTAGGTCTACTATCGGGGCAAATAGTTTAAATATTTTTAAAACTTTCATCTTTGTGTAAAGTGTGAAAACTGCTTATATGTTAAACTTATTTAAAATGGTGGCTTTCTAATTCTACCTTCATCTTCTTTTCTCCATTACAGTTAGAGCATATTGCAATTGCCTTTTTCTTCACTGTTAATAACTTTCGCTCTTTTATCAGGAAAAGGGTCTTGCTTTCTTTGATTCTCTTATTGATATTTTAAAAGAACTTTTTTCCGTCTCTTGCTGTCTCTCTCAGGCAGTCCCATCTCAATTGTACTTTGTCATTCATTGTCAGTCTTTGTGTCCATCCTCTCATCCCAGCCTAGTTTTCTCCTTTTTTTGTGGGGGGGGTTATGTGGGGAGAGGCATGGAGAAAAGTGTGTTGGAAGTAGGGGACACTGATATAGGGAGTCATACCATTTCAGTCCTTAAGCAAAATGCCTTCATTTCAAATAGAAATTGCAGTTTGTATTTTTAAAAATGCAAGTATCTTTGTTTCAATAAATTGGAGACCTACAACACATATTAATCTAAAGAAATTTTAGAATTGAACTTCTAAATAAGTTATAACTGGACAATTCTGATTTTGGGCTTTTGCCACTGAAGTTAAGGGAAGACATCTGCTTCAGTACCCCCATCTGGCTTTTGCACATGCATTTCAGATCCAGTATGCTCTTGTTCTTTCTTTTATCTATGTCCATCTGCTTATATGGTGTGTTCCCACCCTAACATATTTTCAGACCCTTGCCATAGGGCAGAAGTGCCAAGCAATTATTTGTTGAGATAGATAGACCACATAATACTGTAAGTGACATCTGTTCTGTAGGAAATCCCTCCCTTGTGGCAGCAGTGTCATATTGGCAGCTCATAGGAATATTGGAATTGACATACAGGAACAATTGAATGTTTCATCTTATCCTGAATTCTTACTCAGAGAGCAACCAATACCAGATGCTTTAGAGGGCCTTGTAACCCCCTGACTCTTTCTCTTGTTCTCTCTACACCTATGGTAATTGCTATACTACACTATGGGGAAATTTCTTGCTGACCCCAGCTGGTAACCAAATTATGCCCTAAAGCATGAAAATTGGCATATTTTAGTTTATTGTAGATAAAACGGTGAAAAAATGAGATGTTTTTCATACTAATGTGCTTACTAGATCATTTGACCTAAATGATAACTTGAATAATATATTTCACAAATTACTCTTAGTAACTTATTATTTGGCAAAATTACAACAACAGATGAACATTTTGATCTTTTAAGAGTGCTCTTCCCCATGTTTGGCTATTAGTTCTTCTTTAATCTATTTTAAACAGATGATAAGAAGTCTACTGTTTGTAATGGTTCAAGACTTGAATCTTTGGGTAAAGATACATTTGATGAAATAAAATAATTGGTTGAGTAAACTCTGAATTTGTTGATTTTTTATCACTTAATGTTAGGAAAACAGGTAGAATTTAGAGTTAGAATCATTATTAAGATATGCAAGGTAGGTTCTGGATAAATTCACACTTAGTTCAGTTTCCCAAGCCATCTACACTGAGGCTGTTACTCTCTTGAATGAGCCTCAGAAAACCATGACTAATTTCAGATTCAAAAAAATTAAGATAATATAATCATGAAAGGTTTTTAAAATTAGAGTTGAAATGAACCTGAAGTACCTAATACAAAATTGCACAACTCATTTATGTTTAAGATTTAAGCATTTTTTAAAAAATAAGCTGTATCAGTTATGTGTTGCAATATCTGTTAATGTGAAAATTAATTACCTGAAATAGGCACTACCATATCTCTTTATGATTCTCTGGGTCAGCATGATGAGCTAGGTTCATTTGTCTTTGAATCTGCATATTCTGGTGACTTTTCTGTAACTGGTGGTTGAAGACAGCCTCAATCAAAATTCTGGTGGCCATTGTTGGTTGATTACTGGACACCATCAGTCTCTAGTAAGAAAATTTAACTTCTTTATTTGTAGCTAAGTCATTATGGCTAAGCTCAGAGTTGGTTTGGGAAGTGAGTACATAGTGGAGTAATACAAAGAAGTGTTATTTTGGGGAGTGTTCTCACTGTTTTGTTTATCACACATTGTTATCAAGGATTATCAACTGAAAGAAACCTACCTTCCTGATTACTTAACACAGTGTACCCATTGCTAGAATATTGTGTCAAATTCTGTAAAACTACTGGAGAAGACAATTGTATAAATAGCACAAAGATCAGGGGAATGATTTTCTTACTTTATCTGCCCCTCTTTGTATGCCTTTTAGATAGAAATTCTTTGTAAGAAATGTGGTTTGTAAATATTTTCTCTTAATCTATAGTTTGCCATTCTATCCTTTATTAAGGTCTTACACAGTGAAAAATTTTTAATTTTGATAAAATAACCACTTATTTCATTTATGGATTGTGTTTTTGGTTTCATGTTTAGTAATTTTTATATATTAGTAAGTTTAATTTGGTAATGTTTTGTAAGAATTTTTTTTGCATTTAATTCCATGAAAGATATTCACCTGAAGTTTTCTTCCTTTTTTCTTTTTGTATTGTTTTTGTCTAACTTGTATATTAGGATAATACTGACCTCATAAAATAAATTAAAAATATGTCTTTTTTATTTCCTGGAAAAGATTGTGTAGAGTTAATGCCAATTCTTATTTTGTGTTTGGCAAATTCCTTCACTGAAACCACTGAGGCCTAGAGTTTTTTGTTTTTTGGTACATTTCAAAGTTAAAATCCACATTTAAAACTGTGAATTTGTCTATTTTTCCTTTGTTTGACCAGTTCTTAATTCATGTATTTTGATGCCCTTTTGCTTGGTGTATACACTGTAGGATCACCATGTCTTTTTAGTAGATTGTCCCTTTTGATGTTGTATATTGTCATTTTTGATAGTAAGTTTTTTAGAAGTCTACTTTTGCTTTTAAAAAAATCAGGTTTGTATGCTATATTTTTCTTCTGTCTTTTCAAGCTATGTCATATTTGAAGTAAGTTTCTTGTAGACAACATATAATTTGTTCATATTTTTAATCCATGTCTTTTTATTGACGTATTTAAAGCAGTTACAATTAATGCAATTATTGATATGTTTGGGGATGTCTTCTATTTTATTACTTGTTTTCTAGCTGTTCTCTCTGTTTCTTATTCTTTGGTTTCCTTTTCATTTCCTTCCTGTGTATTACTTGAATAGATTTTAGGTTTTGTTTAATTTATTGACATTGTTTTTGAATATATATCATCTTTTTTTTAGTTGCTCCTCTAATTTATTACAGAATGCACAGCCTACATTTGTCACAGTCCACTGGTATTGACATTTGTCACTTTGAGTAAGGTGTATGAAATTTATTTCTATTAAGGTCATTTTATCCTACCCATTTGCAAAATATAATCTTCTCAAATAGCTTTTATATATACTTTGAGTACACATCAGATAGCCTTATAATTTTGCTTCAACTACCAGACAAGATTTTAAAAACTCATGAAGAACCAATTAAAGTCAAAAATAAGAAAGTAAATGTCCCAATGAAAAACTAAGCAAAGAATCTCAACAGATACCTCACTGAAGAAGATATACATGTCATTTAAATGAGATACTACTACCTTCTTATTTGAATGACCACAATCTAAAATACTGACAATATTAAATATTGGTGAACATGTGAAGCAACAGGAATGCTTACTTACTGCTGGGGAGAATGCATAGTGGTACAATTCCTTTGGAAGACAATTTGGTGATTTTGTACAAAACTAAATATGTTCTGTTTTTTCTACAGAGATAACCATGTCATCTGTGAATAAACAGATTTTATTTCTTCCTTTTCAGTGTATTTTTTTTTTTTTTACTTTTCTCCACTTATTGTATTAACTAGGACTTCTAGGAGGATGCTGGAAAGTTGATAAGAAGGCATATCCTTCCTTTGTTCTTGATCTTAGGAGAAATCTGAATTTCTCACTAGTAAGTATGTTAGCTGTAGATTTTTTTGGTTGATGTCCTTTATCAAGTTGAGGAAATTTCCCTCTATATTTAGTTTGCAGATAATAATTGTAAATAGGTGTTGGATTATGTCAAATGCTTTTTGGCATACATTAATAGAATTATATGAATTTTTTGCTTTGCCCTGTTTAAATGATGGATTATATTAAATGATTTTTATATGTCAAAGCAGCCTAACATACCCTAGTTAAATCCCATTTGGTCATGGTATATTAGTATTTTTATATTTTGTGGATTCATTTGCTAGTATTTTATTGAGGATTTATTCAACTATGTTCTGAGAGAAATTATTGGTCAGTAATTTTCTTATAATGTCTTTGTCTGGTTTAGTATTAATGTATTGTTAACTCATGTTATTTCCCTTCTTTCAATACGAATTATACTTTACTTTTTAGTGTTTACCCTAGAGTATGTAATGTACATTTACAACTAATCCAAGTTCACTTTCAAATAACTCTATCATTTCATAGTAGTACCTAATAATAACATAATCCTAATTTCCTCTCTCCCATTCCTTTTATCTTGCTGTCATCCATTTAACTTGTACAAATGTATGCAAGCACAGACATACACATACAACATATTTAGTCAAGTCATTGCTTCTATTACTATTGTGAATAAACTTTTTTGTTAGATCAATTACAAAAAAGAAAAACAACAGCTTTCATTTTCCTTAATTTATTCCTTTTTCATTTTCTCCCTTTCTTTATGTAGAGCCATGTTGACATACATTATTATTTTCTATCATCTAAATAACTACATTTGCTGCATGGCATGTCTTCTGGCAACAAATTCCCTCAAATTTTGCTTATCTGAGAAAATACTTTTCCTTCACATTTGAAGGATAATTTTTCAGGTTACAAAATTCTAGTTTATTTTCTTCTATCCTCTCAAGACATTTTCTCATCTCTGATATCACATCATTTAAACACATAATGCCTAGGTATAGTCTTTTAAGCATTTATCCTTCTTGGTATTATCTAAGCTTCCTTGATCTATGGCTTGCTGTCTGACATTAATTGGGGGAAATTCTCAGTGATGGCTTCAAGTATTTTTTCTGTTTCTCTCTTCCTTCTGCTTTTGAATTTTCATTACATCTATATAGTTACATCTATATAGTTACATCTGTATAGTTATATTACATCTTCATAGCCAGCTCTTATAAATGTCCCACAGTTCTTAGATATTCTGTTCTGCTTTTTTCTTTTCTCTCTTTTTTTTTTTCTTTCCTTTTCAGCTTTGGAGATTTCTACTGTCATGTCTTTAAACTCAAAGATTTTTGCTCTCAGTCATGCACAGTCTACTAAGAAGCCTATGAAAGGCGTTTTTCCTTTCTATTAGTGCATTTGACCTCTAGCATTTGTTTTTTATTCTTTTTTAGGATTTCTAACTCTCTGTTTACATTATCCATCCATTCTCACATGCTGCTTTTTCTACCAAAATATTTAGCATATTAGTCATACTTTAAAAAAAAAGACCCTTGTCATGTGACTCCAACATCTATGCTTTATCTGACTCTGGTTCAAAGATAACAGACATCTGGGAAATTGTTTTCTGTTTTCTTATCTTTTAGTATGCCTTGAAATTTTTTTTTGTTAAAAAGTTCACATAATGTTTTGGGTGAAAGAATCTGCTGTACAGAGATCTTTAGTAATTTGTGGGCGGAAGGGAAACTGTTTATACCTCTGTTATTTGGTGCAAATCTTTTGGTGAACTTGACGACTTCTCAGTCTTCACTTCTACATGCTTTAGGTAGGTCAAGATGGCTTGATGGGGCTGAGGCTGGATTTTTTCTTATCCCCAGTAGCTGAGGATCTTGTAGCTCTTTTCAATCTCAATCTTGTTTTCACTGAACCACCAGCAATTTGTCAATGAAAATTTAGGTTTTCCTATACTGTTACTGGTTCTCAAGAAAGTTTCTACTTAAATATTTCTGATCAAGGCCATAAGTCTCTGGATTCATCTGTCTGTGGGAGGTAACACATTGTATTGTAGTTTCATTTTTCTGATGGATCAAGGAAGAATTATTGTCTTTTCAGCTTTTTACTTTTTTTTTTTTTTTTTAAGAATGGAGTGACTATGTCTAAGCCACTTACATTCCAGACTAGAAACCAGAAGTTACACACTTTTGTTTTGTGTTTGAAGTTGGTATAGTGGCATTAGTGAAATGTTTTTTGTTTGTTTTTCAATAAAATAGAAACTCCACAAATGAAATAGGTTTTAAAGTAAGTTAAGCCAACGAAGTTTTGAAAATTCAGTGGTTTTATGGCTAAATATTAGACTGAATTTTGAAAAGGTCAAACTCTAAAAGGAATATTAAGTAACCAACTCTACTATAAATTCTGTAAATCTTAGATACCATTTTAATGATATCTTTGCAAGTGGGTATTACACCTGTTAATTAAAGTTGAAAAAATAACCAACAACCTCATTATTAGTATCTATAAGTAGCAATTCATCTGCTGGTTATCCCAGGCATATATATTTAAAGCACAATGTGCTACATAAAATCGGTGATAGTCAGTTTAATTAACATCTGATGGGAGTTTGCAATTTAACTTCAATTTACAGCATAAAGGTTAGGTGTGGTGAGCTTACTCTATAATACTGGTGCTATTATAATAATGAACAGTAAATTTGCAACTGAATAAAAAATAAGAGTAAGGAAAATCATCCTCATATTTGATAATATGTAAAGATACTACATACCAATAAAATGGGATTAAAAATTTTATTTTTAAATTTTTTAAATACATTTTTCATCACATCTTAGTGCTTATGGGAAGCTAAAACCTGAAGTCTAGTCTAGACTTCAGCATAATGAGAAAAAAAGTAATCACACTAACAGCAGTTGGTCTTACCCATCTGACTTCAAACCAATTTTGATTTTTATAAAATTGTTCAAGTTACCAGATGCTGGGGGCAAATTCTCTGTTGTGTTTATGATTTCATACTCAGGAATCATGATTATGTATATCCTTTTCTACCTTCTTAATGTATTTAAAAGTGACTTATATATTATTTTGTTGATCACTAACCTGTCTCATTGGTTTCTATATTTGTTCCTTATGCTTTTAAATTTTCTTTCACTGTTTTTTAAACTCACCTCACTTTCTTAATAAATTCTATCAATTTGTATAGCCTGGGAAGAAATGGAAAATATAACAAAACCACAACAAAATCTTATGTACAAAAGTTTTGAAGCCACCATTAAAAAGTTGGTATCTCAGAAAAGTAAGACAATATAACCAAATTTCTGATATTGATTTTTTCATTCTGAGATTATTTCTAAATAGATTTTTAAAGTGTTTCCCCTATGTTATATCTAACTATGAATATATTTTTCTAATGTCTACTTAGATCTTGTTTTGCTGTCAGAGCTTCAGAAATCAATAATTATAACAGTTGGGAAAAGGGTAGAATTTTTCTATAAAATAGTGAGAGATTATTTTAGGCACAAACCAACTTTAAAAACCTGTAAGAAGGAAAGTAGTAAAGATAAATTATAGATTAGATAAACAATCTTTAGAATTCAAAGTCTCAAATTCTCAAATTCTGCATTCTTTATTTTTCTTTCCAGAGCTTTTTTGTACCATTTTGTTGCCTTCTGATTTTATTATCTAACTACCTCACACCTGAGAACTTTTTTTTTTGATTTAAAAACAAAAATGAAGTCCTCTTTTATGAACTTTGTGAACTATATTTGTAGATTTGTCTTCTAATTTCCATTTTTCAAACATATAGTTTCCATAGATCACACTGCAGAGTTTGCCTATCATCTTACCATGGTTTATAGTTAATATCTCTTAACCCTTGCTAGTAAAATTTCCCTTGCAAACATTGTCCAAATCTACTGTTTTCTTTGAAACTTTAAAGTGTTCAGTTGGTAATATGTTCATTCCAAATGTACTCAGTAAATGTTAGTTGGTCAGGTACATGAACCAATAAAGTGATGCAAATTTTTTATTTTACCTTTTTAAAGTAGGTTAATCTGTTCTTTTTAAGGACAGGTTTAATTGCTCTAAGGATATTTGTTGGAATTGTTTGTTAATTTAACCTGCTTTTTATTATAGAGCCTATGGAAGTTGACTGATTTTCTAATAATGATCATACTTATTTCTGTAGTATACTTTTTGGATGTAGGATTAGGGATTCAATCTCACAGCAACTATTGAGATGACTTACCTTTTCTTCATTTAAAAGAAAATAAATAAAGGTGCAGTGGTACTGTTAGGGGGGAAAGGATGTCTTGAGCTAATTCCATACAGATTTTGTGGACTCCACCCTCACTCCAGACCAAAGCCATTAAGACACTGGAAATGACAAATCCCGTCATCACCAAAGGGAGGGTTGCTGGAACCTGAGGGCAGAGTTGGCAACCTGTTTTATAGCAGGGTTGCCCTGTAACAGAACCATAAAGGAAATGTGCTTATTGGTGGAGATTTCCCAGCTCAAACAAATTGATTTTACTAATGAGTTGGGTATTTCCTTTAATCATGACCCTGATTGTGAGTGAAAAGAATATTTATAAGACTATTTTGAGTAAACTTTAATTGATAGACATATATCAGTTTTTCTTTTTAAACTTTGGGTCTTGAAACTTCACTATAATGGGAAAAGTACTTCGGTTTAAAAGTGAAGTGCTAAAATATCTGATTATGCTTATTTTGCCTCAGGTAACATATTTATTTTAGTGCTAATCGGATATATGAAAGATGTATTTGCCAAGATTTTTGTCTATTTAAATCTGCAGATCCAAGGCAGTGTTTTAATCCTATTAAAGCTAATTGAATGGAGTCTGCAAGCTTTGTCAGTTAGGTGAAGTTCAACTTGTCACTGGTATTAAGGGGAGAAAAATATAAGAACTAAACACTAATGTCTAACTTCTACCATTTATTCGTTCCACTTGAATCATGACAAAGTGAAAGAATGCATTCTGAGTTAACAGGGAAACTCATTGGAGACACTGGGATGAGATCTGATCTCTGAAAGCACATTTAGTAGGTAAAAGAAAAAAAGGCTCCTGGAAGTTCAAATCATGTCTTTATGGGGGATCCAGTAGCTCTACTGGAGACAAAGGTCTGACAATGTTTGCATTAAAACACCACTTTCCTGAGCAAACCAGGTCAGAATAAAAATTTGCCCCAGGCTAAAGTTGGCATCAAGATACTAGCCTAGCAGCTATTTTGTTTTAGAAATTCAATCAAGCCAGTTTAGCTTAATGGTTAAAGTGGATAAATGTATGTGTCCATTTTTTTTTTTTTTTAGTGTAGTTATAAAATTGTTTTTCAGTGACATTTCCAGTGGAACAGTTGTTTCTCTATGCAACTAAACAGACATGTTTATAAAAAGAGTGGTTTGGAACGTGACAAATTTTCAATCTTGGATGATTTTGTAAATTGGGTTAAGTGATTAGAGTTCTTGTTTATTTTTTAATTTCAAGTTAGAATGTTTTTCATTTAAAGTGCAACTCAGTCAATTTTGACATTCATTTAGAGGCCAAGTATCTTTGTTTTTATAGGGTCATGAATTTCTTTGTATTCTCCTATGAAAGATTTTGTAAATAAAGGATGTTGATTTTTTTAATGGCAGAGACATTGCAAATGTTTATGAGCTGCCCGTATTAAGAATATCCTGTTAGATCACCTCACACAGTTTAAAAAAATAGAGAAAAATATCATCCTGTACTTATAAAGATAAGTAACTTATTGCATTATATAATATTTGCTTTTATTTAGGACCTTACACCATTCAATAGGTTTTACAATCAAAAGCTCTACCCACAAGAATTTGGAGAGGAGACCCACTCTTAAAAGAAGCTAATGTTGGGCCTCCCCGGTGGCGCAGCGGTTGAGCGTTGGGTTGCGAAGCTTCCCGCAGCCTCTGCAGCGCCAGCTCGATCCCCGGCTGCTCCCCCGACACCGGAGGAGGGTCCCACATGGCGCGCAGACCTCTCCTGCCGCCCGCTGCTCCCCTCAGCAGTGTACTTCAGTCCTTCTGCCTGCTCTGCTCCCCACTCTGGCTCTGGTGAATTCTCTCACCCTCCCGCGCTTCTGACTGTACCCAGTGCTTGTATCAATTAATCAATCAATCAATCTGTATAAATAAATAAATAAATCTTTAAAAAAAAAAAAAAAAAAAAAAAAAAGAAGCTAATGTTCTTCCCATTGTAGTATTCAGTGCTTCATACACAATTCTGATCTGTATAATGAATATCCCTGGAGGATTTTTTTTTAAACACAATGTTGTGGAAGAATATTTCTGTATCTTATCTTTTAAATCCACATTTTATATCTCTAGAATAGTTTCTCCAATCTTTTAACATTGCATGACTCTTATTAGCAAAATATTTTTGAGACCTGCAGATGATATATGTCTTAATTCATTTTAAAATTTTTACTTAAAATATTGTACTGATATTGTGTGTGTGTGTGTGTGTATGTGTATAATTTTGTATAGAAATAGTTTTACATTTTGTCTTTGAGAGGAAAAAAGTAGAAAAATTTTAGTATTTTTAATTTTTGTCCCAGTAGTGAGACCTCATTTTGGACACTGGCATCCTAGATTTCAGCTGCCATTCTTGTGATGGTTTGACACATCCAAGAAAAGCCATGCTGGTTCTTACAATTAGAGACTCATTTTCAGAGAGCTGTATTTATGTGATTCAAATCTTGGCAACCTGGACCAAGTAACAGAAGAGAAGATACAGAAATCCTTGCGAGGACAGAGGAAAAATTTAACCTCTTTATTTTAAAATCAGCATTCAACATTTTCCTATTTTGTGTGCTTCCTTCCCCTATAACTTCCCCTATAATTAACATCTACATGCCCTCAAGGCCTAGCTTTGATGATCCCTCTTCAGAGATACTTTCCTTAGTCTTTTTCACCCTTTGAGATAATTACTATCTCATATACTAATCATCATTGAATTTACATTTGAAGAGTGGCCATAGCTGCCTTATATTAGTTTTTTAAAATACATTTATACTCTTTGATTTATAGGATTATGTTTTTTTTTTTAGATTTATTTTTTATTTACACAATAACTGCGGTACAGGCCAGAGGTGCAGGAGTGTGAGAGGATTTACCAGAGACAGAGTGGGGAGCAGAACAGGCAGACCGACTGAAAGCCCTGTGAGGGGAGCAGCGGGCAAGACAGGAGAGGTCTGCCGCATCATGTGGGAATCTCCCTGGCCAGACAGGAATCGAACCTGCGCTGCAGAGGCTATGGACAGCTTCACAGCGCTGCGCCACCAGGGAGGCCCCGTAGGATTATGTTTTGTATCCTATAAGGCTTATATTTATTTTTTCCTTGTGTTCTCATCAATGTCAGTGACTGTGATTTATGCCACATAGTCATTCAGTAAACACTTCTGGCTAACTTCTTGCCCAAGCCACTACAGAGACAGTGATTTAAGACTCAACTCTTTCCCATTACCTTGCATATTCTGACACTTTACATTCCTGGAGTAGAGCTTTGATTTTGTTATTCTCTAAAAAGCTACCACTGGTTGCTCATCTAATTAAGTATACATTCATCCTATAATTCTTCAGCCTTAAGTAATGAGGACCTTTCCTATATTTGCAGTGCTAATTATTTACTACTTCTTGTCCACCATAATTTTAGATGCAGGCATGATACTCACTACTAATTAAATATACTCCATGCTTCTCTGTGATAAATACTATTGTGTAATTATAGGTTCAGAGGATAGAGATTATTTCCCATTAATATAGATTAAGGCAAATATATGCTGAATTTACAATGAAATATTGTTCTGGGGTAATGTTCTGTGGTGAAATTATAGTTGGCTGAACATTTATGCATGGAAATATCAATAATAGAAGATAGTAATCAATTTTTCCAAGTTTGTACAATCATTAGGCTCAGAACTGAGCCTTGCACCCAAGGGTGAATGTGTCCAAAGCTCTGTACTTAATAAATTTTCCTCTCAATATGTCTTATTCCCCTCACCTGCCTTCTCACTTACATATCTCTGTTTCTGTTTCTGAGTATATGTGTGTATAGAATACATATTATATATACATATAAAAAGATGGATGTGTAATATTTATATGCATGTATGTGCCTACTGTTCATATCTCAGTTGAGGATACTAGCATTTGGCAGACTCAGAGCTATCTCACCTATAGATGTAGAAAGGCATAAGTTGGAAGAATTATCTTAGGACATTTAAAACAGTGTATGTGAGCACAGAAATTACATAAGTATATAATTTTCATTCTTTTTCAGTATAAACATTTACTAGTAGCTTACAAATAGGGGAGGGAAGTTAAAAATAATGAATTGGCAGTACCTTTTACTTTTATGTGGAATGTGGAGTTACGATCCTACTAGAAGTTAGACTCTAACCCCAAAAAGTAGGATTCAACTTTCTCAGATTATTAATATTGTCACTTTGCATTGGGTAACAATCCACTGGGGAAAGTAAGGTGTCTTATAGCATTGCAACTGGGGAAACAATTGTAAAGAAACTCTTAAGGTCTTAAAAAATGAGAATAATAATAAACAGTAATTGTTGACCTTTCTCAAATTCTCTGATCCTAATATGTTTTCTTATGCAAGGTTCCTATATATGACTAGCCAGAAGTGGAGAGGTAAATATTAGTTTGACAAAATGGGCTAGGGGAGATGAAGAAAATTTGAATGAAACAAGTAAGTCCTTTTATTTCTGGGAAGGAAAGGCTAAGTTCAATTTAGAGCACCACTCTTGAAGCATGGAACTTGAAATAAGAGGGAAATCATTAGAATGAAAATACTTTTACAAACTATAAATTACTTATAATTTTTTATTGAAAAAATAGCTTGGTATCTTAATAAATCATATGTGAGAGAAGTTAAATTTAAAGGAGAATAATTGTCATTCTAAAAATGAGAAGTAGGCAAGCCACAGGATCTGAAAGATGTATTTTTGCAGATGTTATGTAAGAGTCAATTAATTCATGAAACTATTTTTGCCATCCTAATGTTAATGTTAGAGCATCTTATGAAAGAGAGGTTAAAAGGATATATTTAATAACTTTGGAGTCATGGTTGGTTAGTTTTGTGTTAGCTTTATCAAAAGGTCAATCTGAAAATTTCTGTCATTGATATCACTGTGAATGAACTAACTAAACATATTTTATACATAGTTCCAGTTAAATGTGACTTATATATATATATATATTTATATCACTTTGAATGAATGATTGGTCTTACTTCCCTGGAGTTAATAATTTCATTTTAGCTTCATCTTGGGCTTATTTCATTCTAGTGACATTTAATAAAATCTATAAACAAACCTTAAAAAATCTTATTCAACAATTGTATACTTTGGGCTTTTTAAACATTTTTATTTAAGCCAAGAAGTTATTGGTCTTTTTTTTTTTTGTCACAGTTACTATGTGGAATATGGGGTCCTATCATCTGCTTAGTGGAGATAAACTAATGTAACCAATGTGGTCAAACTAGATCTATAAATTAGACTTTTAAGTAAAGTTTAATGGATATGTATGTACAAGAACTCTTTCTACCACAGAGCAATATGAAGATTTATGGAATTTCTACTCAAAAAAATGATTCCTGGCTTTACTTCTCTCTTAGTTTGAAAACTCTTTGATATATTCTTCTCAGCAGTACAAAAATCAATCACATTGTATGCATTGTTACTTAAATAAAATATTACCTCTTATCATAGTCTAAAATACTCTGCATGATCTGGTTCCTATCTATCTTCCTAATCTAGTCCCAAGCCATTCTTCTCTCTCTTACTTTAGTGCAAACTGGCTTTAATTCAGTTCCTCAAACTCAGCATGCTTATTTCTAATGAGTGGTTTTTGCATATGCTGTTCCCTCTAACCAGTACTTTGCATGCCTGACCCTTTTTATATTTCAGGTTGATATTTCTGTATGTTAATGTGCCTCCTTCTTCAATTTAGTCTCTGTTTATTAGTATTTATATTAGTGTTAATTTATTTATCTTTGACTATGCCTTTAACCTAAACTTTGATGTGGGCAACCTCCTTTTCGAACAATTTATTCTACAGAGAAGCCAGTATCAAACACTTGCTATGCATTAAACTCAGTGACTACTAATTCATGAAAACAATTGTAGTATCTGAAAAAAAAATCAAGTGCTTAATGTATAGCTCTGAAATATATGTCTTCAAACAGTTGTCAGATACTTATTGAAACTGAAATATATGGAAAGCAATGGGTTATAGTATGCCTTATATATACTAGGAAGACATAATTATTACTTTTAGAGCTGTATTTTAGAAATGGTCCATTATTAAAAATTTCCAGAAGGTGTATAGATTCACCAATTTTCTTTAAATGTCCTGATAATATTGATTGTAGTTCATATATTATGGAAACCTCACCATACATCAGATAAAAAACTAAATCTTCTCAGTTCAGATGTTGGCTGACAAATGTGCAAAAAGTCATTACTTTAAAATGGACTGTGACTAAGTGTGGGAGGGTGAATGAATAATTTAATATTGCTAAATGTTCAGTAACTTGTTGGTTAACACATTATTATTTGTTATCAATACTGTATTTTGACATAGTGCAGGAAAAAATAATTGTAATGCTAGACGTTTAGAAAAGGTTATATCATGGAAATAAGTTCAGTTGAATCTTAATTTTGCCTTTATTTGTTCTGTAGGTAATCCAGTCAAATTATTTTAGGCAAAGATTGAAAGCAACTGGAAGACCAAGCAAAAATGCCAAGAATTGGGTTAATTGGCATAATACAAGGTGGCTGGGCACAGTTGGGGAAAGTGTCAGAGTAGGGAGAATCCCTACCAAGAAAGACGGTTCGTGCAATTAGCTCTCTGAACTTTAACCCTTCCAGAATAATTAATGAGTAACAGAGGGGATCTAGACAAAGACATAAAGTGATATGGTGGGTGCTAGCAAGTAATACATCAAAGAATTCTCATAATTGGCCCTGTGGCTTTCATTCTTTGCCCTATTTCTTTCAATTCATTGACTCAAAATAATGGGTTCAGGTTCATTATCAACAGGTTTTTAGCTGTAAGAGTACAACATTACAACAAAGCTTGGACTGTGACAGTGTTGATGTCTCAGTAAGAAGTTGTACTTGGTAACTTCTCTTTGAAGAGGAAAAATAACATATTCCTTCTGAATGAATCTACAGACTCACACACATATTCAGAATATTGAAAACATTGTATTCTCCAATTCTGCAATGCTGGAGTATGGTTGGTGTGGACAGGTATGTATATTTCCATTTGAATGTTTGAGGCTGTGGTGAAAGATTTATACTCCCTGCATTATTTTAAATGAAACTGAATTATTGGCATATGACACATAAAAACACCAATGGTTTTGTCACTCCAAGCATGTAATTGTAGATTTTTTGAAAAATATTTTGAATTATATAGTTTGCAGATGTTTTGATTCCCTTTGGTTATTTACTTTAGTTCATGATGTGAGAACTGAAAAGTTTCCTGAGAAATTTTGAAGAGTCCCCAGTCTTTCTGATTTAGTACCTAAATTTGTTTTACATACACATATAGATATGTTTTAATATCAACTTATATTGTTATGCATAAATATGTAAACAAGATATATGCTTTGTTATTTTTCTGAATTTTGTGAGGTCATTAAGTAAGGCAGGGTAAATTTATTTTTATACTTGGACACTTGAAAAATATCTTTCTTTACTAATCACTCCAAAATCTTTTTTAAAAGTTAGCATTTTAGTTATTAATTTACATTATCATAGTAGTACAGACTATTTCAATTTTAAGAAAATACTTAACATTATGCAACTGAAAATACCAGATTCTAAAACTAATTACTATATCTAATGTTTAGCTTTTAAAAACTTCAAATATTTTCATAGTACTTATTATGTTTATCCTACTAAAACAGCACTGTATTTGAAACTAGAATTTTCTTTAAAGCTTCCATATTTTTAGCTACTCACTGTATTGTCTTTCTCTAAGTATACTTTCTGTTGGTAAATAACCCATATATTTACATATTATTAAAATTTCAATCAAGTCTCTCTAAAACTTTAAAGACAGTTGGGGTCAAATACAGAATATGATATATACCACAATAATGTATGGTTTTGGAATTTTAAGAGTCCTAGTGAACACCTTTGACTTTATCAAGTTAATCTAGCAAAAAGCCCTTCTAGCTCTAATATGCTATGCTAAATCTGGGTGAATTCAGAAGTGAGGCTTTTGAAGGATTTTTCTCTTAATGTTAAAAAATCTCCATTCACACGGAAGTAAATGCATATGTACACACATTTATTACTTCTGTATACAGTCTATGCTTTAATAAATATTAAATAAGCATTTCCTGATATAACAAGCTTTGTGGTAAATGGATTGGAAAATCGAATGTGAGTAAAAGCACCATTGCTAAATACACAGTCTACTGAGAGAGACAGATGTATAAACAAATGATAATACAATAAGCGTTCAAGACTACAATAAAGATGAATAAAATTTTTCCCATGTAGGAAAGGAGCCTAAGGGGTGTCCTGGAAGACTTCATAGAAAAGGTGACATTTCAACTTGGATCTTGAGAGACAAATAAACATTAATCAGGCAAAGTAGGTGCAAGGTGTGAGGAATGTATTACATGAAGGTATCAAGGCATAAAGAGCATACTGCGTCAAAAATGCAGCAAATTAAGTTGCTTAAAAGATTACCTTGTGTACCGAAATGGTTGGAAAACTGCAGGGATATTAGGCTGATTTATTGTGTGGAATCAGGTTGAAAAGGACCTTCTATCGATATTAAAGATTTTGGACTTCTGGGAGCAATGGGGTAATATCTTAAGGACGTGATCTAGGAAGACAAGTATAGGCAGTGTGCAGCTGCTTTGGAGAGAGTAGACCAGAATTTTGGAAACTTCTGTGATTATTTAGACAATAAATTTTGACCACCGAGGCAGGGGCAATGGGCATGGAGAAAAGTAGCGCTGAATTTAAAAATAATGGATGGTCTCACTCATAGCAGGAATCTAGAAAACTTAAATAAGGGACCAGGAAAATGAATATAAGAAAGTGAAAATCAAAATCAACAAAAAACTATGAACCAGAGACACTTTTTGGGGGGTGGGGGCGGGAGGGGAAGGATTGGGGTCAGAATGGGGCGTTTGCAATTGTATGGGGGAATATAAAAATAAAATTTATTATTTAAAAAAAAAATAAAAAAAAAATAAAAATATTGCTGAGATGAATTCCAAAGGTTTGGATACTTCCAGGTAAAGAATTTGTCGTAGTTGAAGAGACCACACATTTATATTTCTGGTGTTTAGTGTATTGTAGATACTTTTTGTGTGTGTGTGTGTGAAGATAATGAGAAGGACATTGAAAAACAACATTGAGATATTCATATACAATTTGGCTCACCCACTTAAGATGTACATTTCAATGGTTTTTTTAGTATATTAGTGGAGTTGTACAAATATCACCACAATTTTAGAAAGCTTTCATTATCTCCCTGAAGAAAAAAAAAGCATATTTAATAGTAGTCACTTCTGTTATCTCATTTCCCCAACTCTGCACAACTACCACTTTGTTTCCTATTTTTTGCCTATTCTGGTCATTTTGTATAGAGGGGATCACACAAAATACAGGATTTTTTTTTTGTGACTGGCTTCTTTGATTTAGCATAATGTTTTCAAGGATCATCTATGCAGTAGCATTATCAAAACTTTATTTTGTATTGGCGAATAATATTTCATTTACAGACATAATGTATTTTATTTATCCATTAATTGGTTGATAGTATGTTTGAGGTGATTTAAATATAGTTTAGAAACCATTGCCTAACCCAAAGCTGTGAAGATCTATTTCTATTTTTTCATCTAAGAATTTCATAGTTTTAGTTCTTATATTTAGAGCTATGTTCTATTTTTAATAAATTTTTTGTTCAATTTCATTCTTTTGCATACAAATTTCCAATTGTCTCAGAACCATTGATTACAAAGATTATTCTTTCCCATTTTATTGCCTTCATACCTTTGTTGAAAATCAATTGTAAATGTAAGGATTTTTCTGGACTTTTAGTTCCATTTCTCTGATCCACATTTATTCTTGGTCAGTACCACATTGTATTGCTTACTGTAGCTTTGTTGTGAGTTTTGAAATTATAGATTTAAGTTTTCCAACTAAGTTCTTTTTTGTTTTTGTTTCTCTTTTTGGCTATTCTGGTACATTTAATTTTCATATAAATTTTAGGATCAGCTTTTCAATTTCTCCAAAAACTGGCTGCTGTGATTCTGGTAGGTATTTCAATTGAAAGTATAGATAAATTTGGAGAATATTGCAAATCTTAAGAGAATTAAAGATTCCCACTCCTAACATTTTTTTGTAGACAAGTAAAAGTGTCACATTTATTTCCTTCAAGGAATAATTTGATCTCTGTATCTGGTGATGAAGTGATAAATGAATATACTTGATATTTTTGTACAAGAAAGCATATTGGATTTAAAGATTTACTAATAACAAGTTGGATTTCTTTAGAAATTTTGAAAATGTCTATTTTCAAATAATAGACTATTTCAAAAATGTCATTCAAAAATGTCTATTATCACAGGCCTTGTATAGTATGATAGTGCTGAGACTTAACCCTATGCCACCAACGAGGCCCCGTTTAGGAAGCCTTTATAACTTTCTGATAAGAAACTATGAACCCGTCAACTAAAGCAGTGGCAGTGAGATTTTTGAATACTGATTAACAATTTAGTGTTAATTATGACATCTTTGGAAAAGGAAACAGTGCTCACTAAAAATCTATGGGAATAAATTATGTCAATCTAAAGTTACACTAAAGAATCACCATAGTAGACTATTACAATCTTGATTAATAATGTTCTATCAATGTGGAAGTAAAATCTCTACCAGCATTTTAGAGAACAGTCTGAAGTTTTCCTGTTCACTTTTAATCAGCATGATGAGGTGATATTAATCAGCTATGTGCACAGGATTACTCAAACTCTTCATTTCTTATTGAGTCAACTTTTATGAGATGCATTGTTAGGGATTTGTAAATTTTGTTTTCAAAATCATAGACATATAATTATTGATAATGATCTCTTATTATCTTTCAGTCTCCTCTATCAGGGCTTAAGCCAGCATGTTAACCAGTAATCAATATGAAGAAATGTAACTTTTACAAACCCTATTTTGAGCAAATTTTACTGAATATATTTATATTTTCTATTATCTAAAAGTATGTTCTTATTTCTATTGTTTCTTTGCGTTCACTATTTGTAAATCATTTTTATTATTTCAATGTGTTGAAGTATAATAATATATTCTATTCTTGGAAATATACTTGGGAGAATATAAATGTTATTGTAAATTTTAGAAAGTGCATCTTTGTTAAAAAGCTGTATATCAATTAGGGAACTGGTTATATCTAGTGGATCTTCTTCAGTTGCATTGTGACATTGAGAGGTATTTTTTGCTTTAAATTTTAGATTTATTACTTATTAACACTTGTGATAGCAAAGCATTCTTTTTTGGTAGTGTTAAAATAAATCATTAAAATTTTATTTAGTAGATGATCTATTTATATACAAGTCAGCTTCTCTCTGAATTTGTTAATTATTCTAAAATCTTCAAATGATTCAAATTATAATTTCAGTGTATTATACCTGGCTTGGAATATTTGTACTTTTTAGTGTCATGGAGTTATTTTAATTATTTCTTAGACATGGAAGTGTATTTTTCAACTTTTAACCTTCCCATTTGCTTATACACCCACAATTTACTGTTTAACCCTTTTAGGTTTTGGTGTCAGATTCTCTGAATTCTTGTTTTTAGATTGCGCTTACGGTAATTCTTAATCAAACTATTTGCTTAGCTTACCAATGTTGGAATAGATATTTGCCTAGGTTCAGCAAGATCCAGGCTGGACTTAGAGGAAAAAGAAGTAATCTTTCTGTCATTTAGTATAAAGGAAGAGGTACCGCCAAGTCTCCCTCTCAAAAATGCTAAAAAGAAATTGCTCTGTCTTGCTTGAAATCCTTTTGCAACAATCTCTGATATTCTACTAATTAAATATTCATTTGAGATACTAAGTATTCCCATTCAAAATAAACAAGAAAAAACTCAAATGGTTGACATTTCTGTGCATTTATTCCTTTTAAATTACTTCAGATAAATTGGAGAAAGAGTAGGGATTCTGATAGGAGAAAATTCTACATCAACATTTTTGGAGACAGTTTAGCAATATTGAACTTTCAATTAGAAAAAAGAGTACTCTTCCTCTTCCTTTCCTTCCTCAGGGACTGTGATTTACAGTATTGAGTGCTATAGATTCACGGCCAAACAAATTATGAGGTAGAGAAGGAATGAGGAAGAAGTGAAAATAAGACTTTATTCAAGGATACTGTCCATTTTGACTGAAGATGGATTATATGAGAGTGAGTTTGGGAGTAACAGCTACAACTCACACATAGTAGTTCTTAATAAGTATTTGCTAAATTGACAAATCCATGATCAGAGAAAGTCAAAACCGATGTCAACATTCAAAGCAATTGAGACAGGACAATGTCATTATAATCTATATGATACAAATAATTGCCCTGTGCACCTGCTCTAAACAATAAATTGTGAAAATCTGGCATGCTGAATGTTTGTAGTTAAGAATAACCGCAATTTCTTGATTGATTCATTTACCAGCGTGCCCATATTTTTCTTGTTGTCCTTATTTCTTGCTTACCTCTGTTTTGTAGTCCAGAGTCAAAAATAGTCAAATTCTTAGTGAAAGTACCTCTGTGTTTTGTCAAAATTAGTGGCATTTCAGCACTTTCAAATTAGAGTTTGAAAATCATTGATTCATCTCTGCCTTATACATGGAAACAGGTATGAAAATCAGGTTTTTGCCTATTCGTCTGATAAGAATAAATCAAAGTTGCTCAGGACTCCTTCAGTTTGTTGTATTCTTTCTTTAGCTAAGATAATCGTCTCAATCAGGTTGCGTTCTATTTTTGCTGACCGGGAAGTTCCTTTCTCTTTTTATGATGACATTATATCTCTAGTGTGATTTGTTATATGTCACTTCTGCTGCAGAGGGCAAGCTGATGTTCCTAAGGGACATTAAGGGTCATTATTTTCTTCTATATCTTCCACATTAAATCTATACATAAGTCTGCACATCTGTATAGATATCTTTATATCAGCCTCCTTCATACAGTAGGTAATGAAAATTGTGGCAAGGACAAATAGTGAAATGTTCTTTGCTTTAAGAATCAATTTATAATTAATGCTATAGTAAATGACTGTGCTATAATTAAAAGTCTATACTGGATATAAATCTTTCTGTTGGTTTCCATTTTTATCAAAGTTATACATATTCAAATAGTTCAACAAAGCTTTATGAGAGTCAGTGGCCTACCACTCTGTTCATTTTTGTTGTTATTATTGTTTTGCTGCGTTTCATTCGTAGTTTATTTAAATTTCATAATCTTTTCTATCCTCAGCAGTGTCTAATTTGCTGTTATTCCCATCAAGCATACTTTGCCTATCATATTATAGATTTCATCTGTAGAAGTTCAACTTGAGTCTTTTTTATATCTTATGTGTCTTCACATGGTTTTTTACATGTGTGTGTTATAGTTGTTGTAATGTTTTAATGCCACTTTAAAAAAATTCTAACACTGCTGTCAGTTTTATTTTTGCTCTGCATTATGGACTGTGTTTTCCTGTTTCTTTGCATGTCTGATTATCTTTTTATTGCATGCCAGATATGTGAACTTTGCCATGTTAGGTGCTGGATATTTTGTACTCTTATAAGTGATCTTTAAACTGGGAAAGAGTTTGATATTTTTGAGCCATATTTTTAAGACTTCTTTGATAAGACCAGAGCAGTGCTAGATTTAGGCTAAGTATCTTTATAGCTGAGGCAAGAGCTGTGCTGTTTACTCAATGTCCCTTGAATCATGAATCTAGAAGTCATGAATCTTACGACTTCCAGTATGGCTGGTGGGGAATGACACAATTTTTGGCTTTGTGTAAGAACGAGACACTTACTAATAAACACTTCAGATGGCTCATGTGTGGGTATTCTTCTCACACAACTGCACTGACCATTACTTAACTGACAGATATACAAGCAAAAATCTGGATTTATTTCTCTGTGCAGTTCTTTAATTCTCAGAATACTATACTGAGAATTCTAGCCACCCGGGTCTCAGCATATTACCAGATCTGTTGTACTTCCTCCACTCAGTCTGCCAGTTCAGCAGCTGGATTTATTTTCTTTGTGCCACAATATGGCAACTCATGGCAGTAAGATAGGAACATCACTGAGCTTTCTTTCTTTTCTAGAATATTTTTTGTCTTTCAGGGATCATGATCTTTTATTGGCTAATGTTCATTCTGTTGAAAGAATATTTTTACTATTTGATCTTTTTTTGGTTGTTTGTTAGGAGGATAAATCTGTTTCTTATCGTCTGTCTTGGTCAGCTATAGTCATATTCAGTTTACCTTTTTCGAATAATTTTTTAATTAATGTTTTAGTGAGATTTCAATAACAAAGTGATCTTTAGTAGTTGTTATTGCACAATGAAAACTGAAACATTATGGTACAGTATGTACCAAATACAGGCATCTCAGGATATAGGCTATTGTAGTAAAAAGATCCCAGAAGTAATAGGAATATCTTTTCCTTAGAAGAAATTTTCCATTAATCAGACTGTCACATTTTGAGCCTTATCCTTATTCTTGATCTTCTCATTTGAAAAAGGAGATTACTTTGAAAAACAAATATTTTATGTAAATATAAGATTTCTTTAAAAGTTTAGAATTTTAATTTTCTCAAACATTTATTGTAAATATTTTATAGCATATCATTTATGTATATGTCCTATACATAGGTATATTGTTTATACATTCCTGTACATTATGTTTAGTATAAAATATATATGTGTGTAGGATAATGATTTCTATATTATTCCTACACATTATGTGTATTTCCTATACATATGTTATTTATATGTATCTTATGAAAGCAAAAAACCCATAATATAAAATCACTAAAAGAATCCTAAGAGTGTGGTCCCTATAAAATCACCGTATAACTAATAATTTGAAAATATTATATGTTTAATTAATTTTGAGTTTTTTGATTTCTGTTCTTAAATACATATATTGCTAATTTTCTTGATTGTGTCTACATAATTCAATAAGAATTTAAGATAAAGATGAAATAGTGTGAATGTATTGAAGAAAACAAAAAAAATTGCCATTTTCAATGTTAGACATTACTATAGCATTGATTCCAAACTGTGGAGCCTACTCCTTTTAAAAGCATAACTTCAAACACAATGCAAAATTTTTAAATATAACTGTGGAATTACTAAGAGGAATCTTTTCCCATTTATGTCAAAGATGAAAGATGATTTGTGATAATGCATAGCTATTTTCCTCTCATCATAATTGAACTGATTTGCTAAACTGAATTAACAGAGATGATCAGGGAGCATGCCCATTGATAGATTATTACAGATATAACCAGTGATAGAATTTTAGATCATAATTTGTGCTTTTAAAATACTTCTGCTTTCACAAAATTCTATATGCATTTATACATTCCTGTGAATACAACATTGTAAGGCCATGAAATGTATTTGCTTTAATTGAATAAACTAGGGGTGTATTTTTGACTCAGTAAGACTTAGTCATTATTTTATTTGCTTAAATTAATATTAATGATAAAGAAACATCAAGTTTAGGAACTCAAGCTGTGAATAAGACAATTCTGAATTCAGCTGCTTGTTCCATTAGTAAGGTTTCCAAATAAAATATAAAATGCCCAGTAACATGCAAGTTTCAGTCAGATGGTACTTTTTTGGGGGGTAAATGTATGTTCCACACATATTTGGGACATACTATTAAAATAATTTTTGTATGAATTAAAATGTAACTTTACATTCTGTATTTTCATTTGCCAAGTTGGGCAACCCTATCTACCAGTTGCCATCTGAATGTCAAACCCCTTTATTCCCTGAACATGTTCGCCCTGAATCTGTGTTGTTTACCTAAAAACTGGTTCTGTTTTGGTGATAAGTCTATGGATATTATTCCACTATATTTGTCTCATTTCCTTGGTTTCTTTTCCTTTAGGAATCTTGAACTCTATTATTGTTAACTACCATTTTACATGATTACATTCTAGACTTTGTCATTCCAAATACATGTACCTAATTCATAATCTTTAATTTCAAGAATTGCACTGTCCAAATAATTTTTCCAATTTTATATTTTGTATCATGAAGACCCACAACTTCAGCATTTGTTTCTTTTTATGTGTTTCTTTTTATTTTAGTTCCTTTTTATTTCACAATCCATTGCCCTACCGTTTCATTTTCTTCATCTTTCATGTACTTAATTACTCCTCATTCAACAGTTTGCAGTTCTTCATGGCATGAGCCAGATTATCTAGCATTAGAGGGCTTAAATCCTGCCCTCACTATTTAGTAGCTATAGCCTTCAAAAATTTGCTTAATCTTTTAGCCTCAGTTTACTCATCAATAAAATAGTAAATAATTAAATATACCATATATAGTTATTGTAAAGAAAAAAGAATTTATGTAATATGCTTAGAACAGTTCCTTCCTAGTAAATAGCATGCCTTTGTCATTATCATCATCATCACCACCACCAGTAGTGTCAGTATTTCAAACTCTTAAATCCTTTGTTCGTCTCTTTGTTCATCATTTAAATCCTATTTAAATCCAACTGTACTCTGAACACGCACAAACAAAAATGCTGTTTGGTCTCACTGAAAGTTAATGACTGTGAACTTCAAATTGGTCCTTACTGCTACCCAGAAATATAATTATTTGTCTCAGATAAATTCTGTCTTTGTTTCACAAGTCTCCTTTCTCATCAACCTCTAATGTCTTTCCACTCTTAATTCTATTTAGCTGAGAAGATTCAATTCATCAGAAGAGAAATTCCAAAAACTGTCACAGTCACATTTCCCAGCCTCTCAAGGTCCCTACCTTTACCCACTGTGTACTTATCTCCTGCCCTCCTATAAGTTTCCATTTGGATATACCCAATAGGTACCTCAGAGTTAACATATCAAAACCACACTATTAATTTCTCCAAGAACCCTAAGTCATGAAATGGCAGCTCTATTCTTACAGTTTCTCAGGAGAAACTCTTCCTCTCACACCATACTTCCTTTGCTTAGAACCCTCAAAAACGCAACCGAAAAGTTAATTTACCTAATCCTTTGTTCTCTAATCTAGAAAAATGTACATGAGAAATAGTAGCATCTACCAAAAAATTTGGGGGGAGAATTAAACCAATAATGCATGAAAAGTGCTATCTCGTGTATAGTAAATATTCAATAAATGTTTGAAGCTATTTTTACTATCATTGATAATCCTGCTTTTTCTGTACTTCCCCTTATATACTGTGCTAATGCAGGTAAATATATGCACATTTATGCTGAATATAAAATACTATGGGTTTAAATGTTGTCAGATGTATATTACAACAAAATATACTTTTTTTTCATTTCTACAAACAAAAGAGTAATTATTTTCGGCTGCTCATATGACTTTAGTTTGAGAGATACTGTGATCACTAGAAATAATATGTAATGTTAAGTGTTAAGAATTCAAAATTAGCTAGACTTTTTGAGCTTGAATTTTACCTATAGTATGACTTTGGTGCCTTATTTGCCTCAATTTTATCTTATATAATATGGGAATTATAGTATCTCTTCGTGGTTCATTTGACAGTCCAGTTGTTACATATTTTCATATTATTTAGTGATGTTACTAATATATAGGTGCTTTATTAGTTTTCATCACTTTGTTTTTATTATTATAAAGTAGTATTTTCCACAGGAGGTTTTAAGGGCATAAATTCAAAAGATTGTGTTATATATAGCTTATCCCTCTTCCAAGGGTTATGATCATTGCATATCCTAAGCATGACATTTTTTTACTTATAAAAAATATATGTCACAGGATTATTTCACTACAAATCCTTTGCTATTTTTTTGTATATACATCTTTTTGCAACTAAAGGATGATTGCATTTATTTATATGTTTTTTAAACTATACTTAAAGTGTAAGAAAATAATCAATATCAAATATCTTGTCAATTTTATTCATTCAACAGAGAACCATTAGGTGCTAATTATATGTTGCACACTGTTATGTAGCAGATACAATGGTGATTAAACTGAAGAAGTTTCTCTTTTTAACTTATGGCATGAAGTAAGAGCTATTTTTAACATAAATTACTATAATCACAGCTATTTATTTTCTTTTTGTTACCTGTATTGGATTAAATATCTAGCCAAGTTCATAGCATTAAAGGGTGCAGATTTTTAGGAGACACTGCAACAATACCAGCCTACAGTGGACATAGAGTGCTGCTTTGTACAGGTTTCTCCAAATGATTCCTGCGTAATGCACAAAATATAATTTGGTCTCCCCTGTACTGAAGTAGACAGAGCTGCTCTGTGAAAGTAAATTGTAGAAAAGAAACCTCTTCATGGATGCTAGTCTCTCCAGGTTGAATATTTTGTATTTTACACAAGCAAGTTCCAAGTGGAACTACAGATGAAGCCTTGGGGTCCGGGACCATGCAGCTGTCAGATGCCTGAAGCTAGCAGATGTAGGCAGTAAGAATGCGGAAAGAGAATGACGCTAAGCATCTGGCTGTTTAGCAAGAACCAGTGATTCACTTATTACCTAATCTTTTAACCCTCAGATATACTTCCCAAATAGTTCTTGTTCAAAAAATGTAGGAGAAAAAAAGCACTAAAGAAACTAAAGCACATATTTCTGCTATAGCAGTCAAAACAAAATAGCTTATGTTCTGGTAAGATTTTATAACAAAATAAATGTAGGTTAGTTGCATCTAATCTCAGTGACTATAATGCTGAGAAAGGAAAGAATATTTCAGATAATTTAAATTTTATATTCAGAGGATCTCTCATTTTGCATATAAAGGAACATACTAATTAAGAGTAAATGCCTACTCTGATTTATTACATTTTGTACAAATATCTTTAAGTATCTGAAGAATGTTAACACATTCTTCTGTGTAACCTGTATGGCAGCACATAAGACTTGCTCTGACCATGATGGAGAATACGTGCAGAACTTTAGAATATTTAATGAATCCTAATACTATTTTCTTTGGGACAAGTCACTACTTTCTTCAATATTCAGAAACACAAGTTAATAATGTAGCCATAAACTTAAATAATATAATTTTAGATATTATAAATTACTTTTTAAATTTTGATAAAATATGCAAGCATACATGGTACCTGAGAGTATCAGAATTGAATACTTTGTAGTTCTCATTCACAGAAAGTCCTACATAGCACCCAGAAGTCTTTATTTATTTATTTTTAAAGATTTTATTTATTTTTTATGTAGAAGAACTGGGGTGCAGGCAATAGATGCAGGGTGAGAGGATTCACCAGAGACAGAGTGGGGAGTAGAACAGGCATATCTACTGAAGTACATTGCTGAGGGGAACAGCGGGCGAGACAGGAGTGGTCTTCTTTGCCATGTGGGTTGCTTCCTGGCTGGCTGGGATTCAAGCTTGTGCTGCAGAGGCTGCAGGTGAGACAGGAAAGATCTACTGTGCCATGTGGGTAGCTCCCTGGGCAAGATCGAACTAATACTGCAGTGGCTGCCGGATAGTTTCATAGTTCTGGGACTATAATCTCTTGTGCCACCAGGGAGGCCCAGAAGTCTTCCTTTATGGCATTACTATTCCTCCCCATACATTCTATTTCATTAATGAAAGAGCCCAGGAGTGTTGGTTCAGTTTATGACCCCCAAATAGAATGCATATATGCAAGAAGCTGACCTCAGATTTATCAGTGTATGAATAAATGCATTGGTTACCTCCCATGCTATTGATATTTCTTAGCATCATCTCAAATAACTACATTCTGTAAATATTGATACTTTAATGTGCGATTTGATATGGGTTACCTTTTTTTTTCTTAAATATTATATACAGATAAAACTATAGTTTTTAATACTTTTTACTTGAGAATAAGAAATGGTTTATTAAACATATTTTGATCAGTGTAGATACCTCAAATTTTATCATAGCTTTCTTAGCAAGATTTGCTAGATGAGAGTCCCCTTTATTTAAATACTTAGATATTATGATTCAATTTTAATCATGCTCTCACGCACTATGTTTTTGCAAGAACTTTATAAGGAATTTTTAAAAATAAAAATTATTTTATTTACAAGCTTATTCTGCTTTGTATAACCTTCCTTATAGCGCATATTGTTTTTCAAAAACTTTGGCCCTCTGTAGAGTGTGCGGTATCTATTATTAATGAAATATTGGTAGATTTTTTTTTTGAATTGTCTTTAGAGAATAGTATTCTTTTACACAGAAAAAAAGTCCTTCAGAATGAGGTACACTTACAGAAAAATCATTATACCACATATGTTCATAAGATACACTATTAAATTTTGTAGTCCCATCACATGTAAGCTTCACATATTGTTGCTTTAATGCATTCCCTCACTACTTTGATAAAAGCCTTAAGATGCTGCCACTAGTTCTTTGATGATTTCCTCTGATGTTACAGTACCTTTCTTTTTTTCTCCAAAAAGTCTGTTTTGCATAAACATGAGAAGTCAAGGCAGTTTGAGTTAATAAGTAAAAGAAGTCAAGTTTTAGTCATAAACATACATATATTTGTGATCACATATTATAGTTTTCTCAATGTAAGGGAAGTTTATTTGGATTTCTGGAAAATATGAACCATTAGGTTTAAATGAAACCCAAATATATTATTAAAGTTTATAATTTTAAGGTTTATTCAGCTATTTCCACATTGAATTAATGAGATTTACTAATGGAATATAGAGGGAGAAGTCATACTGACCTAGATATTGACTTATTCGTATTCATTTTCCCCATCATCTCTGCCTGACGTCTGAGTCCTGCATTCTGTTAGATTCAGGCATGGATGATTTTTAGAAAATGTTTAGTTCTACCTTCCAAATCACCTTTCAGCAATCACATTTAATAAAAGTCATTATGAATTATTTATTATTGCAATGGTTAGGTTTAATATTCCTGTAGAGAGGAACAATTAGCAAATTAATAATTAACTTAAATTGGTCCATTTTAACTACTAAATTCTGTTTTTAGCTATACCATAGTTAATAATATGGTATTATATATTATACATTGGCTGAAAATAGATCTTAAACATTCTCATCCTAAAAAAAAAGAGCTTTGTGAAATGATGGATATTATTTTATTGTGATTATAATTTCACAATATACATGGATACTAAATCATTGCTTTATACACTTTAAATACATAAAATTATGTTTGTCAAATATTCCCCAATGAAGTTGAAAAAATAAAATGAAAAATACTTAATATAGAAATTTAAGTAATATTATCCAAATAGCCCCACACTTACTTGCAATGTGAAATGGTGCCTGACTCATTTTCTCTTTTTATCAATGTCCGTTCATAGTTGCCTATACTGTCAGTATTTCCTTAAGTCCATGTAACCCCTTCCCATTGAATTCTTCAAATGCACTGGTGTTTTTTTTTTAAGATTTATTTATTTATACAAGAACTGGGGTACAGGCCAGTGCACTGGAGGGTGAGAGGATTCACCAGAGATGGTGCGGGGAACAGAACAGGCAGGCTGATGAAATATGCTGATCAGGGGAGCAGTGGGCATGACAGGAGAGGTCTGCCACTCCATGTGGGACCCTCACCGGCCAGCCGGGAGCGAACCTGCACTGCAAAGGCTGCAGTCAGCTTCACAGTGCAGCGCTCAACCGCCTGCACCACCAGGGAGGCCCACACTGGTGTTTTTAATGCTTATTCTGTAATACATATTTTTTTGTGATACATACTTTTAAACCAAACTTGTTCTTTGGCTCTAGTGTAGAAGAGATGCTCTTCAATCAACTCCTGGTGGTACCTGTGGGATTGCATTTATCTCATTGTGCTAAAATGTCATTTTTGCTTTTCTACCTAAAGTCTGTGAATTGATAACATAGACATCTAAAATTTAACTTTTGTGTGTAATATTTTATCTTTTTTCTTTTTTTTTAAACTAATGTTACTAGGCACCATGTTTACTGTTACCTACCTTATCACACCTGTGTTTTTTTCTCTAATACTGATTTATACTTTACATTAGATTGCCAACAGGAGGTAAAGTTGTAGGTCTGCATATTGTATAAAAGATGCATCTCTTGCCCCTTGTTTCAGAAACTTACTTATCATGAAGCTCTGTCTGGAGGAGCTAGAGTTACCAGCAAGCATATTATTTGCCTGTGTGTGTCCTCTTTGTTTCAGAGCTGCCATCCAAAATGGGGAAAAAATAACAGAGAATATAAACTTTGAAATACCTGGGTTCTTCGAAGCTCAGCCCTGTCTGCTTTGAAGTACAATTTTCAATACCATTTCAATACCAATACAATTTTCAATACCAGTTTTCAATACCAATTTTCAATACCAAAAAGATCTACATACAGGAGAAAAGAATACTTTGGAGCACACCATTTCTTGTTATAAATTTTCAGATATATCAGGATTCTGATACATATCAACACATTGCTGACAGTTACCTGCTTTTTCTATTTATGATAGGAAGTTTTGAAGGGGTTAATTTTTCAGTCTTCTATCATTTCTGAAGCGTGTTACATTTTATTTTTTTTTTAAATGGCTGCATTCTATCTTGTCTGCAAATGAAAACACCTAGCATAGTTCTTGGCTCATATTATATCTGGCCAAACTTACATGAATTTAGAGCTAATACTGGAGAAGAATTGTAGTTAGGTTTTATCTTTGGTCTATCTTCTTTAGCTTTTTAGTTGGATGTATTTTCAGTTATTTTTGTTTATATGTCCTTGTTTTTTACCTCATAAGTTGATAGCAAAACAAAGGGAAGCATTATTATATAGAAAATGTAGTATTTACAAATGTTATATTGAAAGAAAAGGTAACACATTCATTAAATTCAGTGTAGTCAGTATGTTTACATACGAATCTAGATCCACCAAGTGATTACATTTCAGGAAATATTTCAGTTAGCATATTTAACAGAGCTTTCTCATTTCAGTGTGATGATAGGCAATAGATACTCAAGCTACATGGATTAAGTACCCTGGGAAATTAAGTATTAACATTCTCTTGAGGAAAAACTGTGTAATAGAATGTATTCTATTTATAATTTTTCTATGCCATGGCAATTTATCTAATTTATCCTGCTGTTTGAATTCTTTCCAAATAAAAGGGTATGATCCAATATCAATTCTTTTCAATTTGTCATAAGACTCATAATTTTCACAAATTCAGAGGTCATCGTGGAGTATGGCAAATCTGGGTTAAACCATATCATATGAGTCCCAACAGCAAAGGTGGTTTTGGGATGGTGACTTTGAAAGTATAGGACAATTTTTATTGACTATGATATTAGTTTCTAGTTGTAAATTGACTGTATGTTTACAAGATTTGATGTCATTGGTTCCAGCACACAAGGTTGACCATTACAACACTCCGCTATTTTGACATTATAACAAAGTCTTCATCTGGGGAAAGAAAAATAAATGAAAATTTATTTTGAAAATAGATTAAAATGAAATATTTAAAGTATAATTGTAAAACAAAAATAAGTTTAAAATATTGGCTCCTTCTATTTGCAATTTCTATTATGCATCCCTGTTAAACTTTAAGGGAGAAGGTATTTCAGATGTTGATTTTGGTATTTCATTTGGCTTCTGTTTTCTGAATCTAAATTAAATTTAAAAATTGTCAATAGGAAATATTAATTTTTCTCTGTATTGATATTTGTACATATATTTTTTAAAATTGGAAATGAACAATTTATGTTGGCTGCATCCTAATATACTATTAATTAAAAGAAAAAAATTCTATTCTTGTCGATGTTCATGGGATCACTTGACACCTTTATTGAAGTCCTATGAGCCTCTTATATTCCTTTGTTTCAGTCCCCTGCCATGAAGCAACTACAAACCAGCGTGAATTTAAATACACCACTGATACTTCTTGTCATTAGAATGAGTTACTCTCTTTTTCCAGATCACATGTTGATCTTATTAGTTTATTACATATGGAATATTACTTACTTGAGCAGCAAGTGAACTTTACCCCCTCCTTCCTCTTCTTTCTATTTCTTTAATTTTATTTTGTGAGAACATAATTTTATCACAGTTTAAAAATAGCAGCAAACATTGTATATTACAAGATATGTACATTTATGATTCTTTTTTAAAAATTCAAAGTATTTCTACATAATTCTTCTTTCTATATCTCTGATCTTATTACCTTTATCAATTTTCTGCCTTTAATTGTATTATTATAAATATTATTTATTCAGGAAAACATGACTTGAACAAAATATGAGTTTTTGAAATGTCTCTTTCATATTTTTATGCCCTTATAGATACATCTTGAAATATATTTTTGGCATAGATCTTAAGAACAAAAATCATAATACTATTAAACACACACACATATGCACTTTTTCTTTTATTTAGTTCTTCTAAAATCAGGATAATCTCAATCAATATCTTTATTTCCTCTCTGCTCTACTCCTATACCTACTCTTTTTCTTATTTATATTTATAATGAAATGGCTTAGCTCATAGCATTTTATTGAATGAAATGAATTTATTTCAAATGTGACATTATAGAACTAATCTTAACTAAAGAGAGCTACTCCGGAAAAAAAGTTGATATGTTAATGGATATTCAAAGAATGTTATGGTCACTGGTCCTGATATAAATATTCTGGTTTCCTCTTCTCAACACATGGTAGGAGTGCAGCTTAATTTACTTTGAAGTAGGCATAGTCATTGACAATTTTGGCCAGTGAATGATGAATACAAGTGGTGTCACTTCTTGAAACTTTAAGAACTTGTATGTGGTTCTTCTGTTTTCCTGCCTCAGCAGTATTGAAAGCTCATATGGAGATGGGCCCTCTTTTATCCTTGTCCTTGAGTAACTATGTGGAATAAAGGTTTCTGCTAATCCACTCTGGACATGCGGAATGTTAAATAACATTTTGTTTTTAACACTCTGTGCCTTTTGGTGGAGGAGCTGTTGTTACGACAGCATTTCCTATCTTCCCGTCTGACAGAGAGTAACTAAAATTTTGGCAGACTGTAGAAGGCTTGTCACTTTTTTAATCTCTAGGGAGCTATAGTGTCAATCATGGAAGGTATCGTCTCATTTTGAACATCCTAGCCTTACAAAAGAGGAAGCTTTACACATTTATTTATTTTATGGATAAGGCATTGTCTGGTGTGCATATAGTAGTGCTCAGATTAGATGACAAGCCTCCATGATTACTTGAATTTTATATCTAATCTTCCATCACAATTTTATTTTTTATTTTTTAAAGATTTATTTATTTATGCATACAAGACCTGGGGTACAGGCCAGAGGTATAAGGGGTGAGAGGATTCACCAGAGACAGACTGCAAAACAGAACAGGCAGATTGACTGAAATACACTCATGAGGGGAGCAGTGGGTTAGTCAGGAGAGATCTGCTGTGCCATGTGGTTAGCTCCCTGGCGGGGGATTGAACTTGTGCTGCAGTGGCTGTGGATAGCTTCATAGGTTGTGTCTTTTTTTTTTTTTTAAGATTTATTTATTTTTTATTTATTTATACAAGCACTGGGTACAGTCAGAAGCGCGGGAGGGTGAGAGAATTCACCAGAGCGGGGAGCAGAACAGGCAGAAGGACCGAAGTACACTGCTGAGGGGAGCAGCGGGCAGCAGGAGAGGTCTGCGTACCATATGGGACCCTCCTCAGGTGGCCAAGGAGCAGCCGGGGATCGAACTATCGCTACAGATGCTGTTGGCAGCTTCGCAACCCAGCGCTCAGCCGCTGCGCCACCAGTGAGGCCCCATAGGTTGTGTCTTAACCCCTCGTGCCACCAGAGTGGCCCAATCCACATAATATTCTAGTGGTCATTCTATGTCATGTTATTCTTCCTATTTTGCCTGTAGAAAACCGAGACAAAAAGCTGTTCAGTAGTTTGACCAATGTGCTGTAGCAAGGAAGAGGCAGAACCGAGATTTTTAACAAAAGTACTTTGACTGCAAGTTCATGATCCTAATCATGGAGTCACTTTGAAAGCAAAATAATATATAAGAAAAATGTGATCATGTGAAATATGGACAATTTGATGGCCTTATAAGCAAAACCTCAAAATTTATTAATGCTCTAAACAAAACTGTAGTTCTTAAAAACTGAAAATTGGGCCTCCCTGGTGGCGCAGGGGTTAAGATGCAACCTATGAAGCAATCTGCAGCTGCTGCAGCATGAGTTCGATTCCCAGCAGGCCAGGGAGTAACTCACATGGCGGGACAGACCTCTCCTGTCTCTCCTGCTGCTCCCTTCAGCAGTGTACTTTGGTCCATCTGCCTGTTCTGTTCTCTGCTCTGTCTCTGGTGAATCCTCTCAACCCCCGCATCTCTAGCCTGTACCCCAATTCTTGTATAAAAATAAAATAAATCTTTAAAAAAAACCTGAAAATTGATGTAAGCCAGCTTATTGAAGAAATATTAAATGTGAGACTTATTTTGCAATAAGGGCAGTCGCTACACTTTGTTTAAACTCTGTACCATTTGTAAATATTCTGGGAAGAAATGTTCATCATGGAGCAATAATTGAATCAACAAGAGCTTTTACTCCACATTACTGTGGAGTAGTTTTGTTGAAGCACTGTTTCTCAAATTGGGTGTATATTTCAGAGAAAGAAAGGAAGTCCCCTTACTTGAAACTGCTGTGTCATTTCTTCTTCCTTAACTGAAATTCCTACTAAGATTCAGGAAATGCCCTAATGAGCCACTTCTCTTTTCTCTTTCCTCAACTAAGTGGATTCTAACCAACCCAAACTATTCTTTATTCATGATCAGATTATTTTCTTTGGTTGTCTCTCTTTGACATGATGTTTTTGTTATGGGAAGAGGGACTGTAATTTGGTGCTGTTTGTAGAGGTGATAACACTGATAGAACCCAATCATTGCTGGTAGGTAACTAAACTGGCAGGCTAATTTTCTATCCTTTAAACAAACTATGAAGACAAGTTTAATCAATAGCTATTTTACTTTGGTATGTGTGGCTTGCTTATAATTATGGTTTCATCTTGCATGATCACTAGGTATCAGGATATTCGAGTAGCTGAGCTGTGATTTGCTATAATTTGAGTAAAATATATCTGAAATTCTATTAATGTTTTAATCAGGATATAGAAATCACTGTTTTAGTTCATGATAACCAAAGCAATTTCTTCTTCCAGTTTAATATTCTTGGATATTTACTAAATTGGAACATGATTTAACATTTTATTGCATCTAATATGTTATTTTATGAGTAAATGTTAATTTCTGTTTACATTTTGGTAATATATATATTTTACTGAGTTCTAAAGGTATGAATATATGAGTACAGTTCATAACTAAAATAAGTTAGTTATGTACTGAAGAGAGTACTTCAATCATATATTAATTTTCAGGGTTAAAATTACTGTTTTTAAAATTAGGATTTATATCTGAAAATTTTGTGTAGGAGATGTCAAGTACTCTAAAACAATAACTTTTTAACAGTAATAGTTTTCTGTTGTAATGATTAGAAGAGTTGTAGTAGGGACCAGAAGATTAGCTAGTATCTCCAGCTATCTATATACACATACATATACTCTATGTATGTATACATACATATACATCCTTATATGAATGATAAGCCCATATTATCAATATTGTTTTAGAATAGACATTTTTGAGGAAAAATAAACCTAAGGTAATCTTCAATTCATTTCAGGTAGCTTTTTATTAGCTTATTTACTGGAAACTTTATTTACTATTAAGGAATTTTAAAATAACCTGAACAATTCTTCCCATTCAGAGACTGTGTTAACATAACAAAATGAAACAGAATGTGGAGTTCATGATCAAGATTACTCAGAAAATTCTGCTTCACTTCTATTTTAGATGAATCTGTTTGAGGTTTACACTTTCAAGTAACTTTTTAATTAATACTGAATCTTACTTTTTTTGGTGGGAGCTATTCTAAATAAACCAAAGCTTGTAATATTTACTTGGAGAATAAAAATCATTCTAGCTATAAAACAAATAGTAATACATATAATCTTCATATTTTTTATTTCTTTGGTTTTGATTATTATTTTGCTTTTCAGTTTCATACAAAGCAGTAGAATAGTTCAATGTGTCAATATATTTTGTTGAACTGAAACTTAAACCTGATGTCAAAAATGAAACAAACTAGAAAATGTTTCTTAATAGTGAGTTTAATTTTAATGACTGTAACACAAGAGTTTGTTTAAGTTCTAAATAGTCAAAATAATTATGAGACATTTAAATATGATACAAATAATGAACATCAATGAAAAATTTTTATAAATAGTGATAATGCAGTAGAAGTGGAAAATAATTTTGAAAATAGTGAGCAGTTAGAAAGGAGAAATAAGAAAGGAGAAACTGAAAGAAAGGAAATATTCTTGCACAATGGTTTAAAATAGACTAATGAAATATGATTCAAATGGAATAATGATGGATATTGATAAATAATAAACATATTACATATGTAGAAATGCAATCATTCTTTATAAGTCAATGTACAAATAAAACTCTGAAATCAATTAGACATAAAGATTCTTCATGGAGATAATTAACTCATGGTAAAAAAAAAACCAATGGCTCAAGCAATGGAGAGCTATAAAATCCAGACAGATGATGTTTACAAATGGTAGCTTTTAAATTTTGCACTATTTGACAAAAAATGGAAGAAGCAAATGTATAGTTCAAAGTGTAGTTCCTATTCAGAATATTCTGAATGTGTTTACTAAGACCAGGAATAAGAGTCTGTGAGGCATAGAGCAGAGAATATATACCAGGAAAGCAATAACAATCTTGTATCCTCAGAAAACATGACCTATGAGGAGAGAGCTTAATAGTGGTCTTACAGGGAAAAAATGAGAGCAAGAAGTTCATGTACAAAATATTCCTTATTTCATGATGAATTACCATACAGTTAAGAAATCTATGAACTGGGGTACAGATAATTAGGGATATATCAAAATTGGGCAGACATTACTTACAAAGTTGTGATTCTGCTAAATTGTATTTGTTGGAGCATGAAAAGTTGTAGTTACTTATCAACAAAAAGAAGAATGGTATGTGACTATATTGCAGGTAATATGTTAAATGTAAAGGACACTTGGGAGGATTACTGAAAGATGAAATAGTAAGACAAGTTATGGAATTTCTTCAGGTGACCAGTTTTAAGAAAGCCCTGTGTTCCTGATTTATGTTTGCTCTCCAGAAACAGTGGGAGGTTGAGCCCAGTGAAGTCAATGATCCATTATGTTGCTGTTTTTCTTTCTTCTTTCTTCAAATTTGAAAGAATAGGGAATTTGAAAATTGCACTAAGAAAAATGGCCATTGAAGGAAATCAATAAGGGATAATAATGATTGAGTTTTAAAGGATTCCCATGCTCCCTTTGTTTCATTCCAGATTTACCATGAATGAGTATTTTCACATCATCTCTTGACTTCCTGAAACACTCCTCTTCAGCCTGGAGTGGATTGTGATTCACTTTCTAGCTTCCAATGGGACATAGGATCCCTCTACCCCTCCCTCTGGTTAAAACCAGAGGACAAGTGAATTGTTAAAATTATAATAGAACATACTTCATAAGAAAATCAAAGGTGGTGGACTAAATCATCTTCCACTGTGGAAACAACCACTTAATTTTAACATGAATTAGCTCTCATGGCCCAAACAAATATTTTCAAGTGATTCAGTGATTTTTTTTTGTGGCTGCTCTGTTTATTGCTAATGTAACACACAGTGAAACAGGAAGTCAGAAGTTCAGCATTTTTAGCTTTCTACTAACTTGCCATGTGACTTTGAATAAGTCTGTGTCTGTGTGTTTGTCTGTGTGTTTGCTGAATATATTAAGTTGAATTAATATCTAGTGTACATAGCAAAGAGCTGGGAATAGGATGAAGAGTTTGGGGTATTAAAGTCTAGGTCTTCTATACCTGAAGAATAGTCTTGACGTTACTCTTCGGATATCAAACTTAGATTGGATATGGGAGCTCTAATAGTAGAAATCCAGGCCACAGTCCAAAGGAAAGACCTCCTGCTTCCCCCTATGGGATCTTTGATTTCACATTTCAGTCAAATTTGTCAGAGCACAAAACATAACCATGGGGCTAGCTCTTGTATCTGACTTTTCCCCTCGATATCGTCTATAAAAACAGTTTCAGAGGACTCTGCCTGAGGACAGAGTTCTCAGAGCAAAATGAAATAGAGAATAAAACTCTGTATAATTTGGGAAGTAAGGTTTAATTTACATTTTCTTCATAGATCTCTAGTTTTCCATATTTTCTAAAAATGTGTTGTCAATTCATTCTCATTTCTGTGTCTCAGCATGGGTTCATCTTTTTCTTGTAGTATACATCTGAAGATATATTAACCTAACCCCCTAAACCATATACCATGTTGTAAACAAATGGTCCCTCAATGAAAATAATACAATTTTAAAACAAAACCAAAGAAACACTGGTTCTACTAGGTGGTATCTAAATTCGCTTAGATTTAATTTCACTGACATAGCCAGTGAAAAGTATGACAAAACTTTTTCTTAAGAAATATTTGCCTAAAGAAAAACAGAAACAATAAAAAATAGGAAGTAAAGATACTCCAGCATATGCCAGGAAAAGGAAAGAATTTATATAATAAATTCTTAAGCCAAAATATTAAGTCCTCTACTGAGGGATAAAAGAGACAATGAATGTTAGCTAAACCTGCTTGAGTTTGGTCATAGGAGAATTTTAGTATCAAAATTAGTTCTAGTATATGAATTTCTTCTCTTCCCTTCTTTTCTCTTCTCGACAGTTGGTAGTAGCTAACATTGATTGGGCTCTCACTACATACTAAAGACTTTACATGTCACCTCATTTGAGCCTGACAATTCCCTTGAGGTAAGTGCTGCTCTCTCTGTTGTTCCTAAGTAAAATGAGGCTCTTGAAGGACAAGTAACTTTTCCAAGGTGACCAGTGTAAGTGATGGGGCAAAGATTTGGATCTAGGTCTGTATGGTGCTTAGACCAAAGTAAACTATGCAGTCTTTTGGGGGCACTTTTAAATTTAAACTTTATCTTTGTTGTTCTATTTTATTTATTTTGAATAATATCCCATCTTTATAGCAGAGAAGAAGAAATAGTTCAAGGGAGTAGAGTTGAGAGAAATCAGAAACCAAAGCTATACTAAAAATGGTTCCTAGGCTTACACATGGATAACGAGGTCTTTGACTGCATTAGATTTGCAAAAATAGCAGTTGCAGAGGTAACAAGGGACCAGAATAGATGGCTCTACTTCATAAAAGAAAGGGGAAAAGTGAAGAGACTCATTAATGTTGAAGCAGTAGATGGATAACCAGTGACAAATATCAAGTAGATTTGCTTCAGTTTGGTCAGAGAAAGGTCATTGATTATTTTTGGTTAAACTGGTTCACAGAGGCCAGGTCTCCAATAAAAAAGGGAATTAATTGCTTCCATTTCCCACTAATTGCCTCAACATTTCCCTTTGCTTTGTCATTGGAGATTTGGTCAGAGAGGCAAAAAGTCAAAAGTCAGAGTTTGATGGAATCTACATAAAAAGGGAATCTGAGGAGACCAAATTATGGCATTTGGTGTAATAATGATAATGATATTTAGCATTTTTCCCTGGGAGTGCTGTGGATTTTTAGAGACCTTTTCAATCTTTAATCAGACCGTAGGGCACATTTAAGAGAGTTCACTGTTTTTATTTCCATCTAGAGGATAAGGCATCACAGAGAGATGAACTGACCTAGGGCAAGTCTCCTGAGATGTTAATCCTGTATGTTGGATTACACACCCTATGTTGAGCTTTAGCTGGAAGCCTGAGTTCTTCCCAGAGGTATCATTCATTCATGCTCCTTCAGAATCTTTAGACTTTTTGCACATTGCTGTTTGAGATTACTATCTCTATCAGTGACAGAAAATCATCCAGGAAAATAGCATGAAATGATTTTGATATCACAAGAATTGCTTGGTTTTCAGACTATTTGGCGCTTGAACCATGATCAATTAATGAAGCACTCTACCTTGTGTTTCCTGAATTAGTCTTTGAAATTCTTTGAAAACCAGCTCTGAAACCTTCAGAATTAGTTTAATTTTCTAGACTTTTTTTTTTTTTTCAACTCAAAATGGCAATGTAGAAAGTAGAAATAACACAGACTATATGACGAATCTGTGTTCCTTCATTCTGGCTCTCTGCTTTACTTGCAATACTTTCAGAGACACAGTAGACAAATATTTCTATTTGGGAAGTTCTAAATATTCCATATCAACTACTCTTGTTTGTTGGAAGAATCAGAAACTAGTTATGATAAATTAAATTATTTATTACATTATATGATTTTAGAAACATGGTGTATTAAGATGAGTACACATTTTAAAGTTACATAGTTAGCTTTCAAAGCCAATTCAGTCATAACCAGTTGTTTGATATCAGATAGATCATGCAATTTGATTGAAACTCAATTTCCTCACATGAAAACCTGATGTACCTTATTAAGTTTCATGATTATGAAATGAGAACTCTGAGGGTAAAATCCTTAGTGCAATGCCTGCATAGAACAGGCACCTAGAAACTTTAGCAATATGCTTCAGAGAATCATAATTAGAAATTACAGTGATATTAAATGGTAAAACTATTAATCAGGGCAAAATTTAAAACACATAGGACTCTGATATGAAAAGAGTCCAGTTTTTATAAAAATACATTATTTGAACAATATCCTCTTTGAGTTATGGCGAAGCTGAGGTGGACAATCATCTGGTTGGATGCCTCTGCACAGCAAGTCCTCCTTACCCTGTATCATTGGAAGAACTTACTCACATTAGGTCTTTTAGTAATCAGAAAAATCTGGGAATTGAATAATATCATTGTGCCTATTGTGCAGATAAGGGTTCTTATGTACTTGGAGGGAAATATGTGGCTCAGGGGCATACAATTTGTCAGTGAAGAGGCCCAGACTTGAAGCCAGTGAGAGCTGCTACCCTAACTGCGATTCTAACAATGCTTTTGAAATGTCAGATTGCAATTCAAAGTTGTCATTTGTGTCAACTGGGAATTAAATCTTCCTTGCCCCCATTTTTAAATTAATTAAGGGTATGCTTAAAGCTTATCTGCCTCCTGGAAAAAAGGTGACTATTTGTACTAAAAATGGAAAATCATTGTCAACAGTGATACCTATGTTGCCAAACTCTGCATTGGGTTCTCACTAAATATTATTTAACTTCAAGATGTGCTACTAGCCTATTCTTTTGTCAGACACATGTCTCAGTCCTCTACCCAGGAAATGTTAGGAGCAAGGCCTGTGGATCCTTCCTGTTCCCATGTACATTTCCTTGGCTGTCCTCTGCCTTGCCTCTGCTCTTTAGTTCTTTTGCAAGCGGGAGGAGACTTTTCTCTCCCATGCTGAAAGACGCAGTGTGCCAACTCTGAAAATAACACTAATTGTCAAAATAGCTGTTCACAACTTCTCTGACTTGTTTCTTTTAAACAATGTATCCTAGTAAAACTCCTTTCAAATATATAAACAGGGCACAACTACTAACACAGTAGAGCTGAGACAGTATATAAGTGGGAGACCTGGTTTGACTGTTTTGATTAATTTGACTGCTCAAGTCAGTCAAAAAGTAATCACCAGTTAAGCAAACCATTTTGACAGATTTTTGGCCCACTATGATTGCTTATTTGACTGGCTTGCCTGTCAGGTTGAAATGGTCAGATTGACTGGAGACAGTCTAACTGGAAATTTAACTTTGGAGGAAACGTGGGTGTCTGTATACCAGAATCTGCTTTAAATAACTTTATTTGAAATCTGTACCTATTTTCCTGGGACCAGTGAGAGAAGTTAGAAAGTGACACATTGCAGCATTTGACTTTCTAAAGTGAGATGTCTTGCTGCTTGCTAGAACTGGTAATATATTTATAGTCTACAAAACAACTGCATTTTCCCCTGTGCACATATAGAATTCAATAAGATAGGAACTCAACCCTAACTTGTCCAAGTCCTAGTAAGTCACCATATTCTCTTACTCTTCTGAGGGTTGATGATAAATGTATGACAGCAAATGACTTCTCAGATATCAGGTTGCCAATTCAGTCATTAGTGACTTGTGGTAAGGCAAAGTTGACCTTGCCACTGATAGTAGTCCTTCTAAGGAAAATTTATTAGAGAAAGCAAACCAAAGCAAAACACCAAACAAAAACTTTGATGAAAGGCAAGAGAATCTGGTTGACATTATTTGAGCTGTTTATTAAAAGCCAGCCCCTTTAAATACCTATCTTTATGTTCCTCCCGGAAATTTACTTTGAAATGAGCTGTCAGGTTTGTGCAAGAAAAAAACAATATCACAGGATGGAAAGAATGATTTATTCTCACATTATAGTATCGGATTTTATGGGGAGAACATAACAAGATTACTGTCTGTTGTGAGCACATTTTTATAAGGTCTGGTTTATGTTGGTTGAGTATCCTAATGTGTTTACATTGAGAATTTGAAATATCCTGTTATTGTTTGAAAGACTTATTCATGTGCTGCTCTTCAACACTCCAAAAATTCTGACATTTCCCATGGAAATGATTTATAAGTGTTCAGGACCTTGATGCTATGTCATGTATGTTTATTGAATAAGTTTAATAGTAAGATTAGATAGAAGTTAGGACTTCTATGTCAGTAGTGACTAAAATAATGATGCTTTTCTTAAAATAACTTGCTTGATTGTCATATTTTCTCTTGTGTTAATCACTTTATGTACAATTCTATTTTTTAAATTTTGTGATTAACAGAGGGAAGAAAGCTTAATTTAGTTTTGCTTTCCAAGTTTATGCTTTCTAGGCATTTATGATTAAGTATTTTTAACAATAAAGTCCCGTGACCTGAGTAAAAGAGAAAAGTTTAAAGAAAGCTGTAGAGACTATTAGAATATAGATTTAAATTTTATGAGTTATCTACATTATAGAATCATTACTGTTTCCATGATCACCTTGATACTTCAGATCTCACACATTTAGGGGTTTTTACTTAGGTTTTAAAAATGTACAAATTTATTCTCCTGATAGCAACTCGTGTGTACTTGTTGCATTGTTTGCCCCTCAGCACTAGATATTATAGTTAAAAAATATTTGTTCATTTGAATGGCAAACAACTTTGTTTTAATATTTCTGATGAGGAACAAAGACTTAATAGTAAGGATTTGAATTCTTGTTTTGCATCAAAGCTCCCTAACCTATGCCCTATCACCATTTCTCATGCATAATACATATAGAATAAGCTGCTTTCATCACTGCCTTGCTGTGAGAACTACCCGAGACAAGGTAGAGAGTGCTCAAAACTTTATTCCAAATAGAAAGCAAACTTTCTCTATCTATTAGCAGTAAATGCCAATATTATCATTATGATTAATGGCATAATTTTCTAACTTTTGAGAGAGTACCAGTAGAAAGATCAAACACTTCATTTGACTTTTAACTTTGTTTTCTAGCTACTTTAACAATTTACCTAATCTCTCTGAGCCTTAGTTCACAATAAAATGCAATCAATTAAGGGATCATAATTCTAAGGGATCATGAAAGGAGTCCATGAATAAGGAAGTGCTCTGTAAATAGTAAAGTACTATATAAAATATATTGTACAAGTATAAAGCTTATAAATAATGAATTTATTATCTTTGGATTTCATGCCAGCTGTCTTCTTATCCTGCAATCTAGTGGCTGCAGATTTAAAAATTCAGTTTCAAAGACAAGAGAAGCACACAACTGTGACATTGATGGTGAAAGTTATTAAATGATGGAAATATTTAGAAACCAAGTTATTTGTGTAATCCTTCATGGAAACATATTTAAAGTTAAGAAAATAACCATCATTTTGTTACTGTAAGATATTCTACCAGTACCAGCAGTAAAGAAGAGGACTAAAACCATGTTGATGCTATTAATTTTTTTGAGAATAATTATATCATGTAATTTGCATGCAAATATATTTATTGTATTTTTTAAAATTTCATTTATTTATATATATTTTACATCATTGTTGAATTTTGTATATTTGCTTTCTCGTCTCAGGTGTAGTCCCTATAAAATCCCCACCACAAATTCACCCATGCACCATCACCATAGTCCCTTGTGCTTGTCCCTCCCCTATTTATATCCCTCTCCATCCCTCTCCTCTGCAGAATGTCTCTGATTTATCATTGCCTATTAATTTTGTTTTTATTTATTTATTATTATTTTTTCTCTGATCCCTTATTTCGTTTCCCTATATTCCTTCTATAAGTGAAACCATCCTACAATTTTCTATTTCCTTCTGGCTTATTTCACTGAGCATAATCCCTTCCAGCTCCTTCTATGGTGCTGCAAATGTCATGAGTTTTTCTTTTTTGATTGCTGAATAGTATTCCATTGTGTGTATCTACCTACCACATCTTGATCCAGTCATCTATTTTTGGGCATTTGGGTTGTTTCCATACCTTACCTATTGTAAATAGTGCTGCAATGAATATAAGGGTACAGATATCCTTTGAATGTTTTTTGTGTTCTTTGGGTAGATCCTGGGAGTGGAATTACTGGGTCATATGTTAGCTCCATTTTTCATGGTTTGAGGAATCTCTACACAGCTTTCCATAGTCGTTGGGCCAGTTTGCTCTCCCACCAACAGTGCAGGAGAGTTCCTTTTTCTCCACATCCTCACCAACATTTGTTGTTGCTAGTTTTTTTAATGTGTGCCAATCTTACTGGTGTAAGGTGGTATCTCATTGTGGTTTTGATTTGCGTTTCCCTGATTATAAGTGATGTTGAACATTTTTTCATATACCTGTTGGCCATTTGTGATGCTAAAATAATTCCCCATTAAGAAGAGGGAGCAGGGGGCCTCCCCTGGTGGCACAGCGGTTGAGTGCCAGGCTGCAAAGCTGCCCACAGCCTTTGCAGTGCTGGTTTGATCCCCGGCCACCAGGGAGGGTCCCACATGGCGCAGACCTCTCCTGCTGCGCCCGCTGCTCTCCTTAGCAGTGTATTTCATCAGTCTGCCAGTTCTGTTCCCTGCTCTGGCTCTGGTGACTTCTCTCACCCTCCCCTTCTGCTCTTCTGACTGTACCCAGTGCTTGTATAAATAAATAAATAAATCTTTAAAAAAAAAAAAAAAGAAGAGGGAGCAGGGCCTCCCTGGTGGCGCAGATGGTTGAGTGCCACACTGTGGAGCTGTCCGCAGCCTCTGCAGTGCCAGTTTGTTCCCCGCTGGCCTCAGAGCAACCAACATGGTGAGCAGACCTTTCCTGTCTTGCCCGCTGCTCTCCTCAGCAGTGTATTTCATCAGTCTGCCTGTTCTGTTCCCCGCTCTGTCTCTGGTGAATCCTCTCACCTTCCCACTCATCTAGCCTGTACCCCAGTTCTTGTATAAATAAGTAAATCTTTAAAAAAAAAAAGATGAGGGAGCATGATTGATAGACAAACACACTTTACCAATAAATCTTCAATGGTAGATGTTTTTGCCACTACCAAGTAAGTGATTAGCATTAAAAGGCATTTATGAGAATGTGGAGTGGTTTCCTTAAACAGCAAGTTACTGAGAAATTGAAGGGAGAATGAAAATGCTATCAAAGTCACAGGAATTGATTGTGAGGCATCTTGTTCCCAGGTTTAAGCTATTTCAAGGATCTCAAGGAATGAGCCAGCGTCATAAGCTGGTACCACATTTCTCAGTCTTGCAGCTTTTTTGCTGCCTCACTCCTCATACTTTCTTTTCGATCTGTTTGAGTTATCTAATCCACTAACTACATCATTTTTCATTCTTTGTGGGTTTTTTTTTCTCTCCTCCACATCCAAAATTCATCCCAGTCATTTAAGTCAGTTCAGCCTCCCAGATGCTATTAAGGAAGCTTGGTCAAGGACAACTTGGAGACTAGTACCTCTAAAAATTAGTGGTCTTCAGTCTCAGCTGGGTGGTCTCTTTCTGAACTACATCATCCTAACCTGTTCTCTTTCATTCCATTTAGTAAATTTTGTATGATTATACCTCATCACTGTGTTAGCACATGATAAAAGGCTATCTATCAACTAAAACCAAAGGAAGCACACTCTAAGTGTGAAAGACCTTTAACAGAATTATGTGCATATAGAGAAGAGAAGAAAGGATCTTTCAAATAATAATTTCTCAATTAAACTCCTAAAATTATCCATTCCCTCACAGGCAAATGCCTAGGCAAACAGCTCAGCCTAAATTAGGGCTGCTGAGACCTGAAATCTTGCAACAAATCCAAAGCACCCTCCAGCAGAGAACCATAAGAAAGGGGCCAGGCAGCCTTGGGACAGAAGGAGAGATGCCAAAATCAAAGTGCAAATCAAGTGAACTGTTGTCATTCTTTGCCTTGGACAGTGTCCTTATGTTTCTGTCACCCATGTGTCTCTTCCAAGTGACTCTGTATTTCTCTCCTCTACGTGTCTCCTTTAGAGTCCCCTTCCCAGCAGTGCCAGAGTGAAAGTCAGGCCACAGAAGCAGGAGCTTCTGACCCTGCAAGTGTTCAGTTATATGCCAAACATGGCTGCTTGTCTCTGCCCCTAGTTCCCAGTAGCCCCCAGCTGAATAATTATGGTTCATGGCATACTGGGACTTGTAACCCAAGGCAGCTGTGTGTAAATGAAAATGAAGAAAATGGCACCTGCCCTTCATAAAGTGTGTCTATAGCAAATTCCTTCTACACTGTCAGTAGACAAATTTCCTTATAACTTAATGGAGAAAATTTAATTTAAAAAAGAGGAAATTTTCAATTTCCTCCCCAGAATTCTAAAAATATCTTTTATAAAGTGCATTCTTTTTTCCTCTCTTTTATCAAAGAAAATTTTTCCTCCAACACTGACTCTATTACTTTAAGTGCCACTCAACGCCTATTTTTCAGTCACCTACTTAATCAGCCACCCAAAATTCTTTATTCTAAAGCAGCTTAGAAAGTAGTCAGAAATATAGGTAATAAGTAAATAACAATATATGAATAACTAATTAGAAAATGCCAGCACTATGAAAGGTTCAGAAATGGAAAATATTAGGGAAGAGCTTATTTTTTATTTTTAAAGCTAATATATATATATATATTTTAAAGATATATTTATTTATGCATACACGAGCTGGGGTACAGGCCAGAGGTGTCAGGGGGTTGAGAGGATTCGCCAGAGACAGAGTGGGGAACAGAACAGGCAGACTGACCGAAGTACACTGCTGAGGGGAGCAGCAGGCAAGTCAGGAGAGAGGTCTACTGTGCCATGTGTGTTACTCCCTGGCTGGCTGGGATTCGAACTTGTGCTGCAGTGGCTGCGGATACCTTCATAGGTTGTGTCTTAACCCTTGCACCACCAGGGAGGCTTCTGCGTAAGGATCTATTTAAACAGTGGTCAGGAGACATTATGAACAAGTCCTGAGAGGTGAGAAATTAGTCCTTTGAAGAATCCAAGGAAAACCATTCCAAAAATGGAAAGAATGGAGGTTCTAGGGTGAGGGAGGGGAGATAGTACTTGCATTATTGCAGCATCTTAAAAAAAAAAAAGTGAGATTAGACCATTGCAAGTATGAAATGAAGTTGAATAGGTAGGTGAGGGACTACCTCCACAACTTGTATGCCATGATAAGAAAACTGAATTCTATTATAGATGGAATCAGAAGCAACTGAAATATTTTAAACAAGAGAAAGATAATTGAGTTGATGATTTTAAAAATTCACTCTGAAGGTTGCATGAAAAAATATTGAAGAGAGCAATCAAGGGATCTGTAAGATCAGTAAGGATTCTGGTTTTAAGTAGGGAAGTCATCACAGTAAATGGTGTTGGCAACTGAGATTGGAGCTCTGATAGAAGACACAAAGATGATTGTGTATAAGATATAATTGGGAGTTAGTTGAGGATAAGAAAAATAAAGGATGAGAGGAAGATTATCCAGTGTCTGAGTTGAGAAATCAATAAATAATAATGATGCCATTAACTGATTTGGAGAACACTGGGGGGAAATGTTTTGGAAGGGATAATCATGAGTACTTATAAAATACAAGATTTAAATTTTGAGATATTTGTGAGAAACCTATCAATTTCTACCTATATAATATATGCAATGATGGCCCTCCAAGAAATAAATAAATCTGGTATTTATGTTTTGTTAGTATGTAAATGTTATTTTTAACTGTGAGAACAGAAAACATCATCTACATAGACAATAAAAATTAGAAGGTGCCTAGTGCCCAGTCCTGTGGTACCTCCAAGTCACTTCTCGAGTCATTGAATTCCAACTTAGAGAGAATGCAAATTTGGGAGTCATTAGCATGTAGGTGGATTTAAAACCATGGGGACAGATGAGACCTCCGCAGGGAGAGTGTGGAGAGTGGAGAAGATGCCTAGTGCTGAGCCCTGAGGTCTCCTCATTTACAATTCACAATGTCCCTCCAGTCCCTGCAGGCTGACTTCTATTCTCACTAAGTCCCTGAAATGATTCTCTTGAGGGTCACCAGTGACCCAATTATTTCCTGGTCTGCCAGCATCATCTTCTGTATTTTCTTTTATCTTATGCCTGTGGCATTTGACTTTATTAACCACTATTTTCCTCGAAACTATATCCTAGTTTGGTTTTTGATTCTACTCTGTCCAAATTTTCCGTGTACTTTTTTGAGATTCCTGTAGTCTTTCCCACTCCTTACATGTTGATGTTCCCCAGAGTTCTTTACTTGGTGTAGTGTCTTTTTAATTCTAATTTTCATCCTGCCTGATTTTTATCTAAAGCCCTGATTCAATGGCTTCAAATCCCTATCTCTAAATCCACATGTGTACCTATTTACTAGGCTTCCTTCTTGAATATTTCTTTGTCACTCTGATTTCGTTAAGTGTGGTACTAAAACTACTATCATAAAACATTTGCCTCCATTTTTACTCCTCATTTTGGTAAGTGCTATCCTCTCTACCAATTCCAATGTCAGAACAAAGCATCATACATGAATTTTCCTTCCCTTTTGCTGTATGTGTGTCAATCAGAAATCCTATAATTTTTTTGTTTAATTCTTCTATATTATGGGTTCATATTTGACTTATTTTTCCAATATCATCGAGTATTATTGCTTTAACTTGGCAATAGTCTCCTGGAGTGTTACCCACAACTACTCATTGTTCTCCTTATGCCTCTCCTGTCTCTCTTTTAGAACAGATCCATGATAACCTCTGTCTCAAAAGCCTTAATTTAATCACACCCACAAAGTTCCTTTTATAATATGATGTTATGTATCCACAGGTCCTGGGGATTAAGATGTGGACATCTTTGGTGAAGAAGGCAGTATTTTATCTGCCACAGAAAAATTGAAGATAATTGGAAAAAATTTTTAAAAAAACTAACACAATAGGTTTTCCAATACATTTTTGCTCTTGATTTTAGTTTTAATGAAAAGGTTATATTTTAATTGGTTTGGCTCCTCAAATTAGTTTGGAAAATAAATTACTGGATCTTCATCTCTGAAGTTATGGTAAAATATTTTCCACATATTCCAAAGCTGCAATTACCTGGAACTTTGATTTTTTTCTGTACTTCTTTAAAGTAATTGATACAAAAGAAAGATCTTACAAAGAGCTCTTCTGTTATTTCAATTCTTACCAACTTTTTATATGCATTGGCTTATTTCTCAAATTTATCTCTCAAGGCAAGGAATTTAAAGATATTAACTAGAGTAGTCATATTTATTTAGAATAAGTCCAAACTGAAAATTACATTTTCTGCCTTTCTCAGCTTCTCTCCACTTATCCACACTTTATATCTTGTGAAAAGGAGTTAGAGGTATTTAGGAAGGAAACATTAAGGTATCAATAAAGATGATATAAGGAAAATAAAATTTTTCCTGGGAAAGAGGGCTAAAACTTTTAAGAACATGTACACTTAATATGTACCTCTAGAGAATAAGGTAGAAAAGACATCTTAAAGAAAGGAAATGCTCAGCTAGAGTTAAGATTTTCTGATGTAGATTTCAATTATAACATTATTACATTCTGTATGTAGACCCCGCATCTTGTAACACATAATGATCATAAGATAGTAAAAACTAAAACAACAATGAAATTATGAGTGAATCAAGTCAAAGTTAGTAGGAGAGTGACTCCAAATGTTTTCCCACTTGAGAGTGGAGTCAATTGATTCATATTTTTGTATACTCATATAGAACACATTTACTTTCTACTAAAGGAAGTGTAGTTAAAATTTTTTTTTGTGGGCCTCCCCTGGTGGCACAGGCAGTTGAGCGCAGCACTGTGAAGCTGTCTGCAGCCTCTGCAGCTCGGGGTCCATCCCAGCCGGCCGGTGAGATACCCACATGGCATGGCAGACCTCTCCCGTCTCACCTGCTGCTCCCCTCAGCAGTATATTTTAGTCAGTCTGGCTGTTCTGTTCCCAACTCTGTCTGGTGAATCCTCTCACCCTCCTGCAGTCTGGCCTGTACCTCAGTTCTTGTATGCATGAATAAATAAATCTTTAAAAAAATTATTTTTGTGAACGAATAATAAATAACTTGCAGTTGAAAAGAATGCCTTACTTATAATGAAAAAATGAGAAGCTGAGTTCACCTTTTTGCTTGTGTGATTGTGAGCTCAAATCTGATAGCTTATTTGGGCTTTATTTTCTTCATCTATAAAAGGAGGGTAAAAGTCCTTATACAAATCACTGCAATGTTTAATTCAACTTGTGGCTGTGGCTACAATTATTTTGTATTCTGGGGTTTTCAACTAGGTCATGAGGTCCTATTATCAGTATCCTCAATTAATGAATGTTTTATGGCTGTGTACATCTTTTAAATCTAAAAAATTTGAACTGTAAGTGTGTTTCTTTGATTCTAAAGGAATATTGTTCTTCAGTGACAAGGGAAGGTGAAACTACAATTGTGGCACTGAAGACCTTTCTTACATGAAGGCACACTTTCTTTTTTTTTTTTTAATTTTTTTTTTATAGAGGCATGTTTTTATTTATTATTTATTCGTTTGTTTGTTTTTGTTTATACATGCACTGGGTACAGTCAGAAGCACGGGAGGGTGAGAGAATTCACCAGAGCCAGAGCGGGGAGCAGAGCAGGCAGAAGGACTGAAGTACACTGCTGAGGGGAGCAGCGGGCGGCAGGAGAGGTCTGCTCGCCATGTGGGACCCTCCTCCGGTGGCCGGGGAGCAGCCGGGGATCGAACTAGCGCCGCAGAGGCCGCGGGCAGCTTCGCAACCCAGCGCTCAACCGCTGCGCCACCGGGGAGGCCCAAGGCACACTTTCTTGAGAAATTTGTCTAATGTAGACAATATAATAACAGGAGCATTTAGAATATAAAGAGACAAAAATAATCATTTTTACTAGTTAAGTAAAACAAAGGTGATATAAATTTTACCTTTTCCCCCCAGAAACACTAGTACTATCTACCAAAATTGAGTGATAGAAACGTAGTTATAAAACAAAACCATTTTCTGCAATTTGTCAATCAAAATGAATAATTTCAAAGTCTCATTTTCAATTAGATTATTTTAATATTTAACTACCTAAAATGCCCCAATCATATTCTTTAGAAAATGGTTAGACTATAATACTGCAGTTCTAATGATGACATTTTATTATGATAAAAATGACTTCATTAATTGATGATCATATATCAACTCATAAAGTAGATAAAGGGATTCAAAAGTTTGCAAGCCCAAGATAGTATAAAACCATTTGAATTGTTTACAACCAGTCAATTAGGAATAAACCTTTATAAATAAATTGAAAGGAATAGATCTTAAAAATAATGAAACTTTTCTTCTTACAAATAAATTTACAAATTAGAGTAAACATAAATATATCAAGTGGCCTGTGAATTTATCTTACAAGGCCTGCACAAGTTGCCAATATATTGATATAGTCTGAAATCTAACCATTAAGATATAAAAATGAAAACTATGATGCATTTTTAACAGAATGATACAAGAGATGGCAAATATTGCAGGGATGTCTGAATTTTTGTTCCAGATGTTCCTGTTTATGAATTTTGATCTATTTTAGAACATGTAAATTAAAAAAATGCATTGATGATTTCCAAGATATTTGAAATATGACCTTTTGAAGAAGTCAGTCTTGTTTCTCTTTTATTCTCTGAATCCTTGAAAGAACATTCACAACTTCTTAATGAAAATGATATCCAAAGGTCACTATATTGAGGATGAAAAATAATACATTTAAGCATTACATGAGAGCTTTGTTTTAAGTTGAAGGTAACTGTGAAATGTAAAGTATCTTCTAAATACAATTGTTGGTTTCTGAAGCATGATGGCTTTTTCTCTATAGAAGTCTTTTTAATAAATATTAATGTTTAAGGTTTAATGAAGTCAGATAAACTTTTAAAGAAGAATTTTAAGATATTTTACTGAAACTAGCTCCACTAACAAATATAGTTCCACCTTTATAGGAAACAATTGCATTGCATGGGAAATTTCTAAAAAATTGTAACATAATTGTACACTGCAATATAACTATCTTAAATTTAGACATAAGCACTAAGTATAAACATGTCCAATAATATCAAAGTGTAATGTTACACCTGGACAAGTCTTTCTTATTAAAGGAAGAATATATATTATATTCGTTCATTTTGTTTGTTGAATTTGAAACAATTTCTTATTTCATTATTTTTTAAGAGATGACGTGCTCAATGTGAATTTTAATTTTTGATATGTCATGTATATTATATATTAACATTTGATATATTGTAAAATTTGAAAATTAGATAGAATTAAATATTGTTCTAAAGCTTTAAAATTAATTGTGGGGCTCAGTTTTAGCTTTGTAAGATTAAATAAGATAATAATTGCAAAGCATATAATATAGTCCTGTCTACAGTCCTTCCAACAACAACAAAAAAAAGAGGTACAAAATCTGTTATCCAAAATCCTAGCATGAGATGTTTTAGAATTTTCAGTATTTCAGATTTTGAAAGGTAATATGTTTATTACTTGCTATCCCTTTCCAAAGGGAACAAAGTCAACATTCCATAATCAAGCACATTAATTTATCTGCAGCAGTGCATATGATTATCTGTAAGTGGAAAAAAGAAAGAGCATTAATGACTTTACTTCATTTCAGGTCTAATTATTCTACCAAATGGGTTTTAAGTAAATTTTAAAAAAATCCTTCTGATTTTTCAGAGCTTTTGGATTTTGGAACAGCAGTTAAGAGGTCGAAGACTGATAACATGAGAGCTGTAATGCAGTTGAACTAAGAAAATATGGTTTTATCTGTATCAAAAGATTGAAAGCATAATTTTGGAAATAAGGCAAAGTAATAATTATTTAATTAAGAAGGATTTACCTGACAATGTAACACACACAAACATCAAATAAACGCTTTGCCAAAAAAACGCGAAAAAAAAAAATCAATGAACCCAATGGGAAAATAGAATTTCAACTCAGAATAGATTTCTCTGTGTGTAATTATAATTTGGAAGTCTACTGAGTCATTTCTAGACCCTCTTATCTTCCCAGTCTGTATATCTTCCAATAATCATCAAACAGTTACCACCTGAGTACCAATGTTTTGCAAATTTAATCCATAGTCCTTCTGAGTTATCTAGCCAACTAGGTAGCTACCTAGCTGCCTACTTCACATACATTCTTGGGCCCTTTCAAAATATCACAAAGTCAATATGTTCAAAACCAAACTTATCAATATCTCTACAACCCCAACCACCTAACCCCAGTTTTCCATTAAGATAATCACTATCCATTCAATCACTTAAACCAGAAACTCAGGTGTCATTTTTTAATCCATTCATAAACACTATGGATATCTGGCTTTGTTTCCACGTTACCACCTCACCCTCAACACATGATCCTATTTCAAGCAGTGTTTTTTGACTCCTGGACTCATTATATCCTAGAAGGCTCATTCAATTGAACTACCATTAGTGCTTTCCTTATCATTTTCTTCTAGAGATTTATTTTATTTATGCATAAAAGAGCTGGGCTGCAAGCCAGAAGTGCAAGGGGGTGAGAGGATTCACCAGAGACAGAATGGAGAGCAGAACAGGTGGATTGACTGAAACACACTGCTGAGGGGAGCAGTCGGAGATATAGGAGAGGTCTGCTATGCCAAGTGCGTTAGCTCTCTGGCCAGGAATCGAACTCATTCTGCAGAGGGTGCTGATAGCTTCATAGTGCTGAGACTTAACCTCTTGCACCACCAGGGAGGCCTGCTTTACTTATCATTACGGAAATAAGACACCTTAATATAGCATGGACTGGTCCTACTGGCCTCCACAGCCTTATAGCACATATAATCTTGTTGCTCTGGCTCTTTCCTCTCCTGTCATCATGCTGCTATAATTCCCTGGAATACCTTGTCTGAACTCTTCCTCTGGATCTGCTTTTGCACTAGATCCAGCTCTATCTTCCCTATCTCAGGGAAGTTGTCCCTCACTTCTATCTAGAGCATCTTATAATCATAGTCTTCTATCTTATACTCATAGTCTTTTGCTCATATTCACGTGTATCTCTCCATCTTCCAGCACTTGAAAATGTGCTGTCATTTGTGTGATTGGTTAAAATGTGTCTCTTTCACTTGTTCATAAAGTGCACAAAAGAGATCTTGTTACTTTGTTCACTATTACAAATAAATTACATTAGGGCCTCCCCTGTGGCACAGCAGTTGAGCGCTGGGTTGCGAAGCTGCCTGCGGCCTCTGCGACGCCGGTTCGCTCAGAGGCTGCTCCCCGGCCACCGGAGGAGGGTCCCACATGGCGAGCAGACCTCTCCTGCCGCCCGCTGCTCCCCTCAGCAGTGTGCTTCGGTCCTTCTGCCTGCTCTGCTCCCCGCTCTGGCTCTGGTGAATTCTCTCACCCTCCCGCTCTTCTGACTGTACCCAGTGCTTGTATAAATAAACAAACAAAAACAAACAAACAAACAAATAAATAAATAAAAACATGCCTCTATTAAAAAAAACAAAAAAAACAAAAAAAAATAAATTACATTAGCCTAAGAGGCTAATGTATAGAGGCACGTGGGTATCTATTAAATGTATGAGTCAGTGAAGTTAGTAGTAGAAACTGTCATTTGAATGACATTTTTCCCATTTTACCTAGGTCTTCCTGCTTAATTTTGAGACTTTCACTTTCATAGAGTTTCCCTTATTGTCTAATATGCTCAATTATCTACGTCTCCGCACAGACTGTGGAGTCTCTGAAAGCTGGCTTCTGTTTTGTCCATTATTATATCCCCAGAGTTTATAACAGTAGCATAAAGTCTGCTATGTTGGAAGCAACGAAAAATATTTACAGATTAATCAGCATATTTTAAATTATCTTGATTTATATTACCTGCACATTCCATAATAATTTATTTTGATTATTAATAACGTTGGTAATTGGCTTCAATGTGAATGTGACTATTGTGTTGTTTTGAAGCCAATATGAGGCGGTCAGTCTCTGATGTGATTTTTAATAGTTTCTTATGGCTTGAAAATTCCAAATACACATGCTCTTTAAAACAAATCAGATTAAATAAAACCACTGTTATTAGTGATTTATCTAATTCTTTAAATAGTATATAATGGTGATTTTACTATGATATTAACATAAAAAATTAGAACAGTATAGATGGAGAAAGATACATTGTAAGAAGAACATAGATCTTAAAGTGTAAATATGAATTAGGGAAAGTGCTTAATAATAATTGTGCCTCTTTTAAGTGTGACGCTCTCCTCAAAGACAGACCATTGGAAATATCCAAATTCAAATGATTGGGACTGAAGGAATATGTTACAATCACATCTTATATTATTATCCATTAAATTCCTTTAGATTATATAATACTCTGCTGAAATATGCTGACAGTTATTCAAAAACCTACGTAAAACTTTTGATGAACTGGGTCCTGCTTTGTTCAGTATTTATATCTCAATCAGACAAGCTCAACTGTATAATTTTAGGTTTCGTCAAGATGAGATTTATGGGTATATCATATCCAAAGACTGCTGTGAGGAAAGTAAGATTTGAAGAAATGAGTTATTAATCTTTACTACAGAACATTAAAAAATGTCATGTGGCTTTTATGAGTACGTACCTAGAAGGTAGTAGATTCATAAGCCCCCCAAAATAGATTTCCTCTTATACACTTGTGATATTAGAGGAATATAATTAATAGTTACCTATTACTCACTTTTGAAGTCCAAGTTTTTACTTCATTTATTAAATTCAAGCTTAGTACAAAATTAACAAATTAAATAAGACTGTCATGTTATAGTGAATAGGATTGTCAGTCTTGCTTATGGATGTGTGTGTGTGTGTGTGTGGGAGTGTACCTACATATGTGTGCATGTGTTTTGTGATAATGGTATGTTTTTATTTACTGTCACCAGGTAATATATCTAGAATGTCTGTTTTTGGCTGAATGTGCTTCTATTTCTGTTGTGAAGATAGCCTTAACATGCTGGTAGGTAGGTGCCTATGTTTGCCTGATTGATTTGGCTAGTTAATGATGATAAAAAGTCTTGTTATTGAGGTAATTTCTTGCATGATGTTTGCCATCACTTTTTTGACTTTCAAAAGGCCAGCACCAAGAAGGTGTTTCATCTCCTATCAGGTTCTTTGTCCTCAATTTAGATAAGTGGTCTTCAGCTGGATGATGATAATGGCTCATAGAGTTGCTTTCTGTGACTTTCCCTTGGGATTGACTATAACAAAGAGCAAAGTCTCATTGTTTGTTGAGTGAATGTTTAAAGAATTAGCTGAGGACTTTTTTCTTATCTTAGGCTTTCTCTATAAAAAGAACATTTTAAAAGAAACTGAACATATGATATATAGCAATATTTAAAGTGATATCATAGTGAAAATACTATCTTGTTGAAACCCTTCAAAGTTTTTTTTTTTTTTTTTTGGTTGTTGTTTTGGTAAAACTATGTATTTATTTCTAAATTTTACTTGTGGTCTGAAACCTGTAAAGAACAAGATCAATTTTATTTTACTGAAAAATAAATCGGTGGAATGAATCCATGTATCTAGAGCATAGTATGAAAGCCTCTGTAAAAATAAGAATATCTGAATGTGGCAACATAGAAAGTCCTTCTAGCTAGTACTGCATGACTGGCCCACATTACTTCATAGCTCTTCTACCTACTTGTCTTTAAATCCATATGCAAATATGTTCTCTGAATAACATTTTGCTGGTCTTAATTAATTTCTAACAAAATATTTGCTGATTTAGATAATTGAACACTCCCAAGACTGATCAAAATTCTGGGATTTAGAAAAAAAATCAGATAACAGTTACTTTAAACCATCTTTTGTTGTTTCAATTGCTATTATGAGTCTAGCTTTTTTTTTATGGTGTTAGGCTGCTTTCTCATGGATTTTCATCTGTTTTCTCAACAGTCAGGATTCCTACATCTATACTGGTCTTAAAAAAAGAAATAGGAAAAGAAAAAAACACAAATACATACATTTTATATTTGTGATTGTGAGTTTCCAGTTGTTTTGTACAACCAGGAAATATCTTTTCTTCTTGAACACTTTCCCTTTAGCTCATTGTACTTGCAGGAGATTGTGTGATACTATTTTTTTTTAACATACTTCAGATTATCCATGAAGCACAATGCCTTATTCTCTTTGTCATGGATTTAAGCTTTTTAAATATAGCTCACCAACACATGTTTTTTGTTTCTTGAAAGGCTCATATTCTTTTATTAGACTATGGGAATCCCTTCTGCACATGAAATGTGCATAAAGTTTATTCTTGATCGAAGACCCCAAATTTTGTACTCAATTGCAATGTTAAACTTTAACTTACATTTCTGGTATACATATCTTTTACCACATTCACACTTAGGATTTATTAATGGAAAATGGACTCTAAGTAAATTATTACAAGTGAAATAAAACAGATTTCTGCACATAGACAAAGTTTGAACTTAAACTGCCCAGTGTTAGGTTTTAATTTTCAAGAGCTGCATGTCAGTGTGATAAAGTTCAAAGATAATTCATAGTTTTGGAGGTAGGTTTTACCTATTGTTTTTAATAGCAAAATTTCCTTAAATTTGGTCTTAATCTCTCTGAGAGTGCAATGAACCAAATCACAATCTTTTTTCTTTTTTTAAGCTATTTTTAAATTATTATTTTTTAATTTCATATATTTTTACATCATTTTTCATTTTTATACAATGTATGCATTTTCATCTTGGTTACAGTCCCCATGCAATTTCTACCCCCCTTGTTTTGGTCCTACTCCCTTCCTCTCCCCCTGTAGTGTGTCTCTGGTTTATAGTTGCTTGTTGATTTTGATTTTTACTTTATTATAATTAGTCTTTTTCCTGGCCCCTTATTTAGGTTTTCTAAATTTCTGCTATGAGTGAGACCATCTGATATTTTTCTTTTTCTTTCTAGCTTATTTTGCTGAGCATGATCCCTTCCAGCGCCATCCATGTTGCTGCAAATGGCATGAGTTTATCTTTCTTGATTTCTGAGTAATATTCCATTGTGTATATATACCACATCTTCTTGATCCAGTTATCGATTTTTGGGCATTTGGGTTGTTTCCATAGCTTAGCTATTGTAAATAGTGCTGCTATAAACATAGGGGTACAGGTGCTCTTTGGAATGGATGTTTCTGTGTCCTTTGGGTAAATACCTAGGAGTGGAATTGCTGGATCATATGGAAGCTCTATGTTTAGTAGGTCCAGAAATCTCCACACAGCTCTCCATAGTGGTTGGGCCAGTTTGCACTCCCACCAACAGTATAGGAGAGTTCCTTTTTCTCCACATCCTTGCCAATATTCGTTGTTGCTAGTTTTTTTTTAATATGTGCCATTCTCACTGGTGTAAAAGGGTATTGCATTTTATTCTGATTATGGTTTATCTGCTTTTGTTGTTGATTCCTAAAGCTCTTTGTGGTCACCATAGTGATTCACATATTGTACTTTAATGACTCATTCACACATTCATTCACTGACCACACATGAACACATTTTAAGGTGTCTGCTCTGTGCCATTCTCTGGGTAATACATTCTCTGGGTACAGCAGTCAGCAGGATAAACCATATCTTATTCTTGGAGAACTCATATTTTTCTTTCCTGTTCAGACCCTGATTAGATTATAAACTCTTTGATGACATATCTTGTGCTTAATTCCCTTTTTTCAGTGCATCACTCAGTGCACATACATCCTTGGCCCTCAAAAAGCAGTTCTTAAATAAGTTAATAAATGAAGAGTAGCAGTCTATAAATTCATTTACTTACCCCACAAAATACTGGAAACTTCAGTAAAAGAAATACATGTTTTATAGTTGTATCTTAAGATGCTTGCAATTTAAATATTTTAAATTTGAAGTACGTGGTTTAATTGATGTTTTACACTGAGTTGTCTCATTGTTGACACCCATCCATCATTGGAAAAGACAGATATGGGGGGAATCGTTTAATCACATTCCACTGAATCTCCACCTGCTCCATTACGCTTTTAGACTACCACAGTTACTATACTTATGTTGTATAAATAGAGTCCAAGATAGTACTCACTCTTGCCTTCTAAACAATTGTAATTTTCTAATTAAAGAACCAACAATTTATGCAGAATTAGAATTAGTTCCCGTTTATGTTTTCTTCTATCTCTGTACTGACTAGCCTAAAGAGGAGATGAAAAAGTAGTTGTGTGAGTTTTTATCACAACTAATATTTGTGACTATTTCCCAGTTTTTTCTTTCATCTTGATTCTTTGGGATTTTCATTTGGGATTTTCATTCATTTGTCTACTGTGCAGGACCATCTCTTTCCAACACCTGATTTATAGCTACTAAATCTGGTTAGTTATCAAAAAGCACTGTTTTGTATGTGTGTGACATTTTCAATTAAAAATATATGTCACTGAACTTTTGCTTTATATTCCAGTCATTTCCTCATATGGTGTTTAGGAAGCAGACTCTGTATTCCAGCTCTATCCTTTACTAGTAAAGTGATAATAGACATGCTATTTACCCTTTTTTAGTCTTGGAGATCTCATCTATATGGTCAATGGGGATGCTAATGCTACTTATCTTCTAAGATTGAAATGATGACTAAATGAAATGAATTATCAATTTAAATTAAGTAAAAATAAAAATTTTACTGACTGATACTTGATTTGATATTAATACTGACCAACTGCATTGTAAATTCCTAGATCCTGGGGATCACATCTCTGACTTTTTTACTCTTAATGTAACACAAAATGTATTAAGTACTCCATTGAAGACTTTAGAGCCAATGAGTGATAAGTAAAAAATGAATGTTGTAATTTCTAAGCCAACATACTATTCTTAGAAGAAGTGATAGTTTTCACTTACAGATATACAATGTTTTTAGTATTTAGTTTCATAGTATTCACATCATTCAGATCTGCGGATTTGATAATGCTATTTATAATGTATGTTTTGTAAATGTACACAGATTATGGAGGATTAATTTAAAACTGTAGGATAACCTAAATAGCTACCCTGAAAAAAAAATCACCACAGGCATTTTAATGAAATGTTATTTTACAACTTTAAAGCTCATAGCAATATAATTAGTAATATGTGTAATCTTTATTACCAATCTTAATCTTTTTTATATGGCTGAAAAATTATTTTATGGTAGTACAATTAAAATAATGCTAAAAATGTCAGCATAACAGAATTAAACTAAAGTAACTACTACAATATTGTACCCCAAACCAGCTAATTTAAATGCAAAATACTTTGTAAAGGCTATTTATCTGAGCTAATGCATGTTAAGGGATTTAAGGAGTAGTTTGTATAACTGAAATAAAAGGAAAAATAAGCACTGTACAGCAATCTTTACTATTGTTTAACATGAGGGAAATATTAAATAGGTTTATATATTGGCCACTTGAGGAAAATGTATTAGAAGTCACATTACAGCATAGTAAATATAAAGGGGACTGGCAGGCAATACTACTTTCAGTGTTTTTAAAGGGAAAGCTTGAAATGCTTTAAAGTGTTCTTAGACAAATAATGGTATATCATTAACTATGAAAACTAGACTGAAGATGCTCAGAATTTTAACTCTATATTATTAAAAGGGTATTTCAAAATATTGAATAGTTGTTTAGTTGGCACATGACATTGATTAGATTTTTCCTGAGTGTTTCTGTCAACTCATAATGAATCTTCCAAATTATTGTTGTTATAAAGTAACAATAAAGAAGAATTTAAAAATAAGATTTTTTAAAACATAAAAATCAGTTCACTATAGAGATTTTGGAAAACAAAGAAAAGTAAAAAAGAATCATCTAGGTTTTTACCACTCAAAAAAAGTCACACTTGCTAGTTTAATACTTATATTGTTGAACATATAGTTTCTGTTCCCTCATGCTAATTTAAAAATTAATAATTCATCATTAGAGTCCATGGAATATTTGTATATTATAAGAAAGAATGCAAGAAGTTTATTATATATAAATCACTAATTTTATATTAATCAGCTGTTTTCCTAGCATTATTTTAAACATTTTGGATCCTTAGAAAGGATTATATATTTACTGCAAATTTTGATTCAATTGGATGTTATTTTGAGGACTATTCTTAAAAACTGTTAGCATTGAAGGCATTTTAGTGAAATTTAAGCTACTTCTTAAGAGCTACAGTCCATTAATATCTTATGTAAATTATGACAGAAGTCTAGACTGTAAAGTTCATAGAAACTAGATGTGTTGTGTGTTTATTGTCATAATTCAGTTGTGGAAAGTAGAACTCTGATTTACCAGATGAAACTGCACATTGAATTTGTTTGGTTTCTATTTTATAGGTCCCAGCACACCTGGAACAACCTGCAAGGACGCAGCTACAGAAAGTCCCAAGACAGCCAGTGAAACCCTTCATGACCCTTGACCACCAGATAGTCACTCAGACTCTTAAACGGTCATACCCTCCAAGTCCTGAGTTTCTGGTACAGCACGGACACCCACCTCCAGAAAGTGAGGCTGGCCTCTCTGGGGATGCCCTCACCAAGTTGCTAACTCGTAGAAAAGATGATGACAATGCAGAGTGGCATGTATGTCTAATGACTGCTTATGAAAATATATAATCAGTTTTTGTGATTAAAAATACACTGTTATAGAAATTGAAGTAAACTTTTTTTAGAGTAAACATTTCAAATGCAAATTCAAAAAGGTATATTTCAGTTCAGTAATTTGTAACAACTAGTTATATTAATTACGCATGATAAAATATAATAATTCTTTTTTTAATACTCATTTCAGTAATGTATCAATGTGAGTCAAAATAGGCTCTAACAGTAATTTGTGTTAAAATTTCCCTTTAATGGTAAAGGTTTTCTGATAACATTAGCTAAAATATTTATCAATAGTTATCTTCAATATCCACTAAAATAAAGCAGGCAGAAGTTGTTTAAATAGCAGTAAATGTGTTATCGAGAAATGGTCATTAGAATAAGATCGACAGTCTTCCTACACTTAACATTATTTGAATTATATTTGGAAGTTTGACTCTTGGTTACCTATTCATTCCTTTCTATTTTCAACAAACACTGTCTATGATTTACTAAATAATAGGAATTTAGAGATACTGAGGCTAAAATGAATAAGATCATCTATCGTTATGGAGTTTATGTTTATTGTGACTTGCTTGTAAATACAGCTTTTAAAATAAGGAAGAATGTGTAGAACTGGGAAACAACTGGAACTAGGAGAAAGATTTCTTTTACTATCTCAGTGTAGGGAAACTATACTTTGTAGTTTATAGTTTCTACAGTGTAGAAAACTCTATCTGAACTTCCCCTTCTTTTTTCTTTTTTCCATCTGATTTGTTAGATAGATTGATGGGCTTTGATCTCCCAGGTTTAATCTCCTAATCTACATTCTTGGTGAGATTTACTGATTTCAGGATCCTGCTTTTAGTCTATTAAGTTTATAGCTTCTGGGTACAAAAGAATACTGCTAAGTATCCCATTATTTTAATTCCAAATCATAGTGGAAGATTTTTTTACAATTTTTTGTTAATCTGGAAAACAAAAAAAAAAGTATCTGCTAGATTGTTTAATCAAATAACAATCACCACAAAACAGAACTCTTTGAAATCCAAACTGAACATAAATCCCTACATGTATTTTTGCTTAAGCTTTTCAATAGAGAGTACATACAGAATTTTAAAAAAAACAAAAAGAAAAAATAATATAGGTTCTCAATTCATTCTCTGAAGATCAGAAAAATATGTGTAGAGTGAAAATCATCTGTATAGTAAATATTAGTACTCTACTCAATACAATTTATCTTACAACTACCCTCTTCAAAAGTTCATTTCTTTGGGTGGGAGATTGACTTCCAAAGGAAAAAGAATAAAAAAGGATAAGCACATGCCTGTCAATTCTAGATAAAACCCAGAAAATGATCTTATTATGTATCTTATGAAGTATATTTTCTAAAAAAATAAGAAAGGATAAGTAATATATCAGTCTTGATTTTTCTTAGTAAATACACTAATATTTATTCCCCTTAGCCCATCAACTTATCCTTACTTTTGTAAAAAGTTTTATGCATTATAAGGGAAATTTGCATGATCTGAGTAGTCCTTTAGATGGTGTCACACAAAGGAAATTTCATGCATGGGAAGGGTTGAAAGTCCCAAGGGATTTAGTGGTCTAGGGAATACATGCACATTGGCTATGAGAAAAACTTTTCTATTTTTTAAACTTAAATGTGTGTGTGTGTGTGTGTGTGTCTTCCATCAATTCTGTCCACTTCATCATTGTATTCAGTCTGTTATAGTTTCAATCAGTGTGTATTCTCTTTGAACTTTAAGTGTATTTTTTTTTACATACTCCCATTACTCACAGTATTAATAACTATTAATGTCTAAAGTGTGCTGAAATTTCCTATTTTTTTTTTGTTTGGTGCTAGGAGACCATGTCATAAAGCAGAAATTGTACAGTCTTTAGAGTCAAACAAGATAGGGTTAGAATTACTACTTACTAGCTGTGTGGTCTCAATCCTTAATCTCTTCCACTAACATTCTTCATTTTGAAGAGTTTTGATGCTTGCATTTTTAAAGCTCCTAGTACAGGGTCAGGGATGGAGGGGGTCAGGAGATGGTAAAGTGTTGCCATCTTTTGATGTTTATCTTTCCTATGTAGACCTCTTGTGACATCAAAGGAACATTTTATCAATTCACTGAAAATTCCAGAAGTCAATCATAGCTATTACGCTACTACAACAGAAGTCTGTGAATGCATCCTTAGATTCCAGATTTAGGGGGTAGGAATTAGGAATTACTTGGTGAGTAAAGTTCTACAAGACAATGGAATATAAAATCAAAATAAACATTTTGTAGCATGGGTCTTTGCAGGATAAAAATCCAAATTTTGTACTCGTGTCACACAGAGTCCTTACCTTGCCTTTTGACCCAGACTTATGCTCTAGCAGCCCCCATGGCAATTTGTGCTTCAGCTATACAGGTTCATTAGTGATCATCAGAGTAATAATTTGTCTGGATAATTCCAACTCTTCAAGATTTATTTCAGGTCTCTTCTTTAAACTTCTTTTCCTGGTGGTACTGTGTTTAGATTAAGCACCTTTTCTCTTAAAGTTTTCATAACAGCTATCTCATCTGGGTAAAAATTGCACAAATCATAATTTTTGATGCTTTTATAAATGAATGAATGAGTGCTATTTTGTCAATAGTATGTTTTCACTATTGTTGGTGCAGTGTAATCTAGTGTAGCAGAGAGAGTATTGGTATAATATGAGAAAGACCATAAAAAAGAGAGATCAAAGTACTCTAGAAAATCAAAGGAAAGATATGTTATCCTACAGGAATCAGTACATGAATCAGATATTGAAAAACATACATAGCTCATCATCAAAGATGGTAGGAGATAATAGTTTAAGAGGAGAGGTTACTGTAAACTAAGCATAGAAAAGCAAGGAGTGTGTATCGGGTAATACATTTTGGTGCAAAGAAGAGACTGGGCTTGTAAAAGAAGGTTGGGCATTGAAGACCTTAAATGTATATTCAGAAATTAGGACCATGATCCCAAAACAGTGGGGAATTGTGTCACATTGGTATATGTAGGAGAAGTCAAACTCCAGTAATTTATCCAATTTAGAATTAATTTTTCTCCCATAATAATCCCATATTGTAGATTATAAACAATATGGAATATTATCCACAATATTAACAAAATGAAGAGTGAACACTCATTTAGTCTTTATTATACATCAGGCATAATTTTAAATGTGGCTATTTTGTGTCTGGCACAATTATAAATCTGAATTAGTTTGTTTAATCCTCAAAAAAAAAAAAAACCACTCTGTTTCAGTATTATTATCACCATGTATTAAATGAGACAGCTACCATACCAGAAATTGGTAGTCTCAGGCCGATGCAGTTTCTCTATAATGTCAGAAGATCAAGTCCCTTCTCTGTCTTTTCTTCAACTATGTGGCTTCTGTCCCATGCACACCTCATGGTGAGAAGGAGGGAATCTATATGACAAAAAACAAAGTTTCATAAAAATTTACAATAGGATTATGTCATGATTTATTGTCAAAACTATGCCACAAAGTCACACCCAGCTGATGTACAGCTGAGAAAAACTTTTTTTTTTTTTCTTCTGGGCATATTGCTTTACCAAAGGAATCTATGCTCTTAAGTAAGGGAAAAAAAATTGATACTTAGTAGGTGATTCTTAGTGTGTCTGCAACAGGAACAGTAGTAAGTGTCTAAGTTCAAAAATATCATAATCAAAACTAAGTTGTGCTCCGGGGACAGTTAAAATGGCAGTTGAATGGAAATTTTGAGGTGAAAAAGGTTGATGCCAAGTAGACTGATGAGAGAATATTACAATGACATATAATGATAACCTGAATCAAGGGAGAATGATGGAAATGATCAGAGAAGGGAGTATTGATGGTCTCAGTGTCATAGGTGTAAGTGGAGGAAAAATGAGTTTGGTATGATTTTGAAATTTTTGAGCTTTTATTTTATGAATAATGCAAATGAAGTCATTGTTAACACAAGTATGGAAGTCAGAAGAGGTGTAGAGGTTGACATAGAAATGATGATGAGTTTAACTAGTAGGCCATCCAGGAAAGGAAGCGTAAAAGAAAACTGAAAATAAAAGACAATTTCTCAGAAAAGAATTTAGAACTGTAAATAAGATTTTCTAACCTCTATAGGACAGATTGGTTTTTAATCTCTTTTTTGTGACTTCTCATATTTCATGACACAGTTTTATTTTTCTATATCTATGTCCACATTTAGTAATATTTATGTTATTCTCTTTAAAAATTTATTATTATTGATTTTTGCGTGTAAGAACTGGGGTGTGGGCCAAAGATGTGATGGGTGAGAGGATTCTCCAGAGACAGAGGTGGGGGGCAGAACAGGTGGATCTACTGAAATACACTGCTGAGGGGAGCAGAGGGCGAGACAGGAGAGGTCTGCTTTACCATTTGGTGAAGTACTGTCAGCTCCCTGGCCAGCTGGGGATCAAACTCATGTGGCAGTGGCTGGCAGTAGCTTGATAGTGCTGAGACTTTAACCCCTGCGCCACCAGGAAGGCCCCTTATGTCGTACACTTAAGTAAAAATCTATTGTCTCATCTCCTCCTTTTCATCTATCTTAGTGTACTGATATTCATAGAATTTATACATACATAAACACAGACACACAGACATACATGAATTTATAAATACATATGTATATAAATGTCTGTGTGTGTATATATATGTATAAATTCTATAAATATTTATAGAATTGTATTTAGACCACAGAATTTTATTTTTCTTATATTTTTATTGGTTTCATAGTTTTAGTCATCTTCTGATGGTGCTTTTTGAAAGAATTTTTTCCAAAGGTCTTTTGGTCTTAAAACTTCTAAGCTTTTATGCCTAAGAAATTTCACCCACATACATAAAGGCTATATTACAGGTTATAATGTCTAGGTTCAAAGTTCTTTACTTTTTATTATGTCGTTGTTTTCTTGCTTTGGTGTTGTTGAAAACCTCCATTCTTGGTCTTTTGTAGGCCTTTGTTTTTAAATCTCTTAGATCCTATAAATATTTTCCTTTGTCTTTGAACTTCACATTCCATGCCAATTATCTGCATTTTTATTTTAGTCAAAATAATTTGTTCTTTCTTTGTCTTTAATTGCCTTTTTAAAAATACTTTGAGTAACCTTATTCTGCTGATTTGTAATTCTTTCATAGATTTTTAAATTCTGTTTCAGCTAACATAAAATGTTGTATTTTTTTTTTTAAATACAACTGGATTCTTATGTGATTAATTATGAAGATTCCTGGATGCTGTGAAGCAAGGTTTTTGGATGGATTTTAGATATAAAGCTAAATTTACGATAATGGAAACACTCGTACCTTCAATACATTAGGAGAAAAGACACTCATGTAGGTGTATTACAAAATGAGGAACAGAGGTATTAAAGGTACAAGGAGAATCTCAGGGAGGATGGATTTTCACACATAGAAAAGAAAGTCTTCCTTCTGTAATGGGATAAACCTAAGCATGTTTATAGGCAAAAGAGAAAAATTAATGATTCAAGAGATGAATCATTTATGATGTAAGCTTCCAGAGGAAAAAAAAGGATGAATGTCTCATCTGTAATTTTTAGTAAAATTATTAGGAGTTTCCCCCAAAGAAATACATTTACTATAAGTTATGTTTAGCATTCTTCATCCCTCAGGTCTTCTTCATATCTATTCACTATAAGTTAAATACAGAATGTGAATGTGAGAAATACTATAAAATTAAAATGTGAGATTAGTAACAATTAAGAATACATTTTTAAAATTATTAGACTGAACTCAATAAAGAAACGAACCATGCATATTTATTTTCCTAGGTACTTTAAAGATTTTTTAATGCAAGTCATATGACATCTAAAGACTGCACCACAATCTAGAGTTGCACTCTCAAATACAGTACCCTGTAGCCACATGTGGCTATTTAAATTTAATTTTAAGTTACATCAAGTTCAGTGCAATCTTAAAAAATTAAATGAAGTTAAAAACTGTGACTACTACTGTTATTGTTATCATTGCTTTTATTTTTATTGTGGGTCATTAGGGAAAGATGGAAAATATGCTTTCATGTAGTTTTTAATCCATATGGACTAATTGGCTAAAGTTTAATGACCGATATTTGGTTATATACCTGTAAGATGCAATGAAAACATTTTAAAAGAAAAATAAAGTTTGTAGAAATTCATCCCTGTATATGTTAAATACAGCTTGAGATATTGTTTCATGATAACCCCTCTATTTATGTAGATACTAGTTTCCAAGGGACTAGTCTGCAGTTATTTCTCCAGCTATCAGCTGCCAGTTGCTGGAAGCAAATGCAGAGAAAAGAAACACAAATGAAAGAGTATTAGGATTACTTACATTTTAGGTTCTAAAATGTTCTGGGATTTAATATACATATAATCTTAATTTGAATATTCTGAAAAACCTTGTCTCTGATATCAAACTACAGTAAAACTTGTATCCTTATGCACATATTCTAATTGTATTATCTGTTGCTAGATGGAGGATGTTATTGAGGATATAATCGGTATGGAATCAAGTTTTAAAGAGGAAGGAACAGACTCTCCTCTGCTAATGCAAAGAACAGTAAGTGTTTCCAGACCTGAGGATGTCAATGAATAATAATAGCTTCTGATTATAAAAGAGAATTGTCATTTGATTTGTAAATGTTGTTTTCTTCTTGTTCTTGTGAAAAAGATATAATAGGTGATATTAGAAAATATTTACTTCTGTAGAAAAATTATGTAATGTTATTGAGAAAGATAATGGGGTTTGTACTGCCATATGCAACTATCTACCTACCTATCACTCTCTCTACACATCAAATTATATATCTAATCTGCTGTTTTTCCAGGAGTGATTAAATCTTCAGATTTCCTGTTGAAGAACAGTATATATAGCATATAATCACACACCTTTATAAGATCATAATTAAATTTTGACTGTTTTTCCATGACTAACAGCTATCAGATTCAGAGGTTCTATACAACTTGCACCTTGTAGAGCAAAGAAAAAGATTATAACAATAAAAAAATATAGCTTTGCTTCTAAGTCTATAATCAGAGGTTAAATATGAACTGAGGAAAGGGATAACAGACGTCACTCTGTGTAAGGCATGTAGATAGACTTCTATGTTGAAATCAGCACAAATTCCTGGAATTATATGCAATGAAGGGATGATATCTTATCTCCTATTTGATTGCTCTTGCCTTCTCTTTGCTTATTCACTGTAGACTATTTTCATGTGTGTAAGCTACTTTCTTATATTTTGAAGGGTTATTGCTTGTTTATGCTTTTAACCTTTTTAGAAAACATGAGAAAAAATAGGAAAGACTATGATTGAATTTCAAAAAATTTCTTTTAAAGGAAGTGATTTTTGTCTACAGTACATAATATGGACACTGTTTGTTAGTAAGTCAATGTGCTGAGTGTTTTAAATGTTAGATATTTAGAAAAAAAACATTGAGAATGTACGCTAAAAGAAACTGTAAATTTAGAATATCTAAAAGCTATTAAAAGAAATATCTTCTGTTACCCAATCAACTCTCATTGATAAATCTAGCTCTTTATATAAGGCCAACTAGTTCAGTTAACTAGATGTTTAGTCAATATTTACTATGCACAAAGACTAATACACCATGGAAAACAGAAAGTTGAGACCCAATGAACATGTCGAGTCCACATGGTGATAGGCTAGGGCAGAGAGGCGGATAAAGTATTAAAACCCTGTTCTACTCTAGACACACTGCAAGTCATATAACCTCTTTTTACTTTGCTTTCTTCTGTATAAGAATAATCAATATTATTTTTCAAGTCTGTTTGTATCTAAGATCTTTGTATACTATATGTACATATTTTAAATGTTAGAGAGTTGCTGAGGAGTTCAAGTAGAGGATAAAACATACTAAATAGAGAATTTTGGGAAATGCTTTAGGAAAATAAGAAAATAATGTCCAAGAGGTGTTTATAAAGGCAGAAAAGCAGCACATTAAGAGACTGACATAAGAAAAGTTAAAATATAAGAAAAAGAAAAAGTGTAAGAATAGCTAGTAGAACAGAGATTAGGAAATGTTTTTTTATAGTTCATGTGAATAAAAATAAAAACTGTATGATTCAGAGGAATTCTTTGAGTAGGTATTTTAGCGAGTGAACTTTGATTGCAGGTGGCATAAGCCTGGCTCTTACGGGCTTATGCATGGAAAGAATTTGGTATTTGTGCCATCTAAAAGTTTCTAAGTGATGTTGTTTGTGGGCATCCCTTCATAAATTTGTTTTTGTTTTCTTCTGTGTTGATTTTCTTTTCAGCAATTGAGCAGACACGACCATAACCTTTTTCTAGCTATGTACATAGTTCTTCCTTGCTAATCTAGTTTTTTTTTTTTTTTTAAATAAGGGCAAGAAATTTTATGGTTTATTTAAGTCAATCCTGGTGGTCCCATTTCCTTTGCCAGAGACTGCATTAAGAATGGGGTTTTGCTGCAATTCTGGCATGTGGAGCAGATTCTGGAGGCCTTCTAGGAAGTTTTCTTCTGTTTTTAACAGACACCCAAGAGAAAGAAAGTTTTTGGCCTCTTTGTGATGTTGTAGGACAGTGTGACTTACGTAGTCATTCTATTGCCTAGTAGGTTGGCAAAAACAAAAGAAACAGAAGGAAAAGTAAAGCCAAGAAAAATGTAAAAAGAAAAAATGCTGGGGTCTCCCGTGGTGGCACAGCAGTTTAGCGCTGGGCTGCGAGGCTGCCCGCAGTCTCTGCAGCGCCAGTTCGTCTTTCCCCGGCCGCCGCCCGCGAGGGTCCCACAAAAACAAACAAACAAAAAAAAAAATGAAAAAAATGTTGTTTATATGCCCCCTGGAGAGTTAATTACTTATGGATTTCATGTTATATAAGATTTTTTGCTTTATTTTAAAGTTAATTTCCAGGGTTTTTAGATTGGCCAAATGCATTCTGATGGATACAGTCAGTCTGGCTTGGCATCCTAAGAGAAGAGCTTCTTTAGGTCCACTTAAGTCCTTAGGAGGACTTCTGTCACATATCTATATCTAAGCCAACTTCTCTGGGTCGTGGGCCCAACCTAGAGCTGAGGATTGAGCAGGCTCACACAACAAAATATTGAAATTAAGAGCAAGAACCAGGAGAACAGTATTTGTTATTGACATAAATGCGAAGGAATAAGATGAGCTTAAACCAACAGCTGTCCACCACGGTAAACTTTAAAAATGAGGTTATTCATCAACTACAATTATTATTAATTTCTCTATGACAGCCACTTTTCTAAGTTTTTTTTTTTTCAAAGATTTATTTTTACAAGCACTGGGTACAGTCAGAAGCGTGGGAGGGTGAGAGGATTCACCAGGGCCAGAGCGGGGAACAGAACAGGCAGACCGGCGAAATACACTGCTGAGGGAGCAGCAGGTGAGGCAGGAGAGGTCTGCGCACCATGTGGGACCCTTGCTGGGGGCCGGAGATTGAACCAGCACTGCAGAGGCTGCGGGCAGCTTTGCAGCCCAGTGCTCAACCACTGCGCCACCAGGGGAGGCCCACTTTTCTAGTTTTGTAGATATGTTTCCTCCGGTATTCATTGACTATGCAAAGTCTCAGAGGCAAACTATCCAGTGAGGGCTCCTCTGCTGCGTCCTAAACAGAAAATCTTGGATTTCACTTCACTAAAATTTACCCAAGGTCTACTACAGAGAGGCTTAACTGAAAGTTATGTTGTAACTTATGTTTGTGGTAAACTTGGAAACTGCTAACTTGTAGCTTGTACCCCTTGAGGTGGTTCTCCAAATTTATCCTTATTGAATGAAGTAGTTCAAGGTTTTAAGAGGTTGGTTGAGCCCAGGTTTTAATGACCTAGAGATGAATGTTGAGTGATTAGTGACTAAACTCAGTATGAATAAACAGAAGTTACCTCTCAATCCCTACTTGCTCAGAAGAATAGCCACCTGTTAATTCTTACTGCACAACTACGTAAGTTGGACTGAAGAGAGCCAAAGTGCAAGAATCTCCAGCCAAATCCATGGTGCTTTCTGTACCTTATCCTCTCAGTTTTTCAGTCTCAATGGTGTGTTTCTCCTCCCCATTTAGCCATCCCCTTATATATACCTTAGATCTTTTTATTAGCAATGGTTCTGTCCCAAAACATTTATATTTCACTTTTTTTTGAACATTCTATTTTTTCATTGCCTCAACTCTAGTATTCCTACATTACCTTTTTTTTCAGCTTGTGGAGACTCCAGATTAATTGTTTTCAGAAGCTATTATTTCCCAATTATGGCATTTGAAAAATTTCCTTCTTTCCTGTTTGGAGTCCTTGGTTCAACACTATATATAGTTCTCTAATCAACTCCTAACATGTCTCCATGTTCCTCTCCTTGCAAACCCCAACCCAACTATTCATGTCTCATTTATACCCCCAACCCTCAACATCTGTCAATATATCCTTCTAATCAGCATCCACGATTTCCTAAATCACAGTGCCTCTTATCAGTTCCTGTAGTAAAACATTTTCCAGGTTACCATCATCTCTCATTGAAACTCAAAAACATTCCAATCTTACTTCCCTGCTGCTTTTGCCCCATTACAGTATTCACACAGAAGTCATAAAGAACTTTACAAATCAAAAATCAGATCCCATTTATCCTTGCTTACTATTCAATTACTTTCTAAAATCCTCAGAATATCATCTAGACATTTTACCATAGTCAGCATTTAACATTATTTTTTAATATATTTTATTTTATATAATTCTTACATTAATTTTCATTTTGCACAATGTATGCATTTTCATTTTGGTTATATTATTCCCCATACAATTCCCAACCCCCTTATTTTGACCCTAATTCCTCCTCTCCTCTCCACCCCCAACCCCAGTAGTGTGTCTCTCTGATTTATAGTTGCTTGTTGATTTTGATTTTTTTTCTTAATTATAAGTAGTCTTTTTCCTGGTCCCTTATTTAGTTTTTCTAAATTCCTGCTATGAGTGAGACCATCTGTAGGTGCCCAGCAGACATATAAAAATACTTTAAAATTCACACAGTATTGAAAATATTGTCCGCAGAATACATTACTATTTAGGGTTTTCTTTAACGGCAACAAAAAGCAGCAACAAGGATTACAGCAACAACACTAATAGTTTCTCTGCCTTGGGTATTTACTCTGTGACAAGGATTGTACAAAACACTTTCCATTGAAAAATTTTATTTTATCATCACAGCAAACTATGAGACAAATACTATTATTACCTATTATCATTTTACAAATGAAGAAATTGTTTTAGAGAAGTCAGCATCATCCTCAAATTCTTACAGCTAATGAAAGGCAAGGTAGGAATTTGAATGCAGTTTGGTATGAACCTAAATGAAATAATCCCACCTACTTGGCTGTGCCAGTAACTTCAAGGAGGAAGTAGTTTCATAGACCTGTAGAATCTTAAGAGCTGAAGGAACCTTAGACTGATGTGACTCTGTCACATTCCAGCTGAATGACTGTTTAACCTTTGACTTAAATCTGCATCCCTATAATTTCCAACTGGTCTTTGTTTCACTCTTTTCAGAGATGTTGTTGTGCATATAACTCATTTATTTTATCATATGTTGATATTTTTCGATTAGTTGTCTGTAAATGCTGGTGCCATTTGGCAATCTCAGTTAACTGCTATAGTTGAATACCATTCCAGAGATGAGGACTGAATAAACATTAACAAGCCCCTGTGCTTGGTTGGAACTTGAAAAGGCTGCAAAACATCAACAAGCAAGCCTTTGTCAATCACAATCTAGACCAGATTAGTCTTAAAGTCCAAGGAAGAACCAAAGTTCACCTTAGTGCAGAAGTTTCTGCACAGCTCTCCTGGTTATTGTTTGCAAGTTTAAGGAAAAGAAAAGGATGAAGGAAAAAGAGAAAAACATTGCTATGGTGAAGGTTTTAGACACTTCAGAGTTAAAACTGGTGAGCAAGTGATTTTGGAATTCTTTCAATACTTGGAGATGAAACCACATTAAATACTGAATTTAAACTTTATACACTAATAGCCAATAAAATAAGGTATGTAGAAATTAAGCTTTGAAATGTGTAATATATACAGTCTGCTACATTGACAAGCTTGTTTACTTACAAGATAATTTTTAGAGCTTTGGTGACAGTAAAATTATTTTTAGAGTTCATTTACTGAAAACTTGAAAATAATGTTTTCTTGTGACTTTTTATCAAAAAGTGAGAATTCCATTAATTAATTGTTGCAGTGTTTGAATTAGATTAATGGTTGTTTTATTAACATAGTACTAAATAGATCTTATGCATATAAACTGTATGATACAAAGTATTTACAAGTTGCCATTCTGTTTTGCATTTCATATTTTTTACTTGAGTTAAAAGCCAATGGGCCAAAGACATGGGATCTCCAACTCCCACCCAACACATTATTTTTATTCACTCATAATAGAATAAGATAATAAATAATAATAATAATAATAACTCAGTGGGATTTTCCTGTTTAATGTTATACAAATCTCATGGCCCTGCTTTAGCACATGAAATAAAGATCCATAGTGCATGTCCTAAAACTTGAAAATCTAATGTACAATATCTAAATGAATAAATACCCAAAAGGAAAGAAAATAATCTTTTAAATGTCAGGTTTTCATATATGCATACATTGTGCAGAATGTGATCTCCTACAGTGCTACCTCTTTATGCCTGAAGTTCATCTTCTTTTTATGTTTACAATTATTCAGTTTAATAGTTTTGTGCTCACTTTTACCATTTTAGATTCACAATGAATGTCTTCACAGTAAAGCAATATAAAGAATCCAGACAACTCAAAATTTGTCCTCAGTTTCTAAAAAAGCTGATACTAAGTGTATAATGATATAGATACATGAATATAACCACACAAATGTGTAAGTGTTTAGGGATTTTTTTTTGTTTTAATATTTACAATGAACAATTATCTGGAAACATAATATGTATGATTTTCTTTTTTTTTTTTTGGAATTACAGTGAGATTACCTGGGCTTTACTTTCAGAAAATTCTCAGGGTTTTAATCAACTTTGAAGAGCATAGTGATTATTACTGTGGTGTCCTCTCTCTTGCTGATATATAAATGAAGAAGGATAAAACTTTAAATATAAATTATTAAACTTATGACTGTGTTTATTAGTCCTATAGTGTTTTGGTAAGGAGAAAATAAACCAGGCTTCTATGAAGAAGGGTGTTGTAGAGAGTTTGGAGCTAAAGTTGATCCTTAGATATAAGTTGGGTTGTGATACTTAAGGAGTGAGATATATGAGAAAAATAGCAATGAGAAAAGTACAGTCCAGTGGTTTTTCAAATGTGTAATATATAACTTGCTATACTGACAAACTTGTTTACTTACAAGATGATTTTTGCACACTGACTACAGTAAAAAAAATTTATAATTGAAGACTTGTCAAAAATGTTTCATTGTGACTTTTTGTTAAAAAGTGAGGATTCTGCTTATATGTAGTGTGCATATGAGTGTGTGTGTGTGTTTATACAAAGCATCCTTAAAAAGTAGTAGATTAAGCGCCTCCCCGGTGGTGCAGTGGATTGAGTGCAGTGCTGTGAAGCTGTCCACAACCTTTGCAGTGCAGGTTCAATCCCCGCCAGCCAGCAAGAATCCCACATGGCACAGCAGACTTCTGTTGCGCCTGCTGCTCCCCTCAGCAGTGTATTTCTGTTGTCTGCCTGTTCTGCTCCCGCTCTGTCTCTGGTGAATCCTCTCACCCTCCCTTGCCTCTGGCCTGTACCCCAGCTCTTGTATAAAAATAAATAAATCTTTAAAATAAAAAAGTAGTAGATTAAGGACCATCCACAACAGATAGGAAGTGAAGAATCCAACCTTTATGTTAGACATGTTAGGTTTGAATCCCAAGCCCCTCATTTATACAATTGTATGATCTTCAGGTATTGCTTCATTTTCAGAGTTTTTTTTTTAAGATTTATTTATACAAGAACTGGGGTACACGTCAGAGGCGTGGGATGGTGAGAGAATTTACCAGAGACAGAGCAGGAGAGCAGAACAGGCAGACGGACCAAAGATGCTGCTGAGGGGAGCAGCGGGTGAGACAGGAGAGGTCTGCCATGCTGTGTGGGTTTCTCCCTGTGGCTGGGAATGGAACCTGCGCTGCAGAGACTGCAGACAGCCTCATAGTGCAGCGCTCAACCTGCTGCGCCACCGGGGAGGCCCCCTTTTCAGAGTTTTAATTATTTTATAAACAAGATAGGAATTATGATACTTTATGGTGTTTTTATGGGGAATTATTGAATATTGTTATTTTTTCTTATTATGAGATCTACTAAGCTTATTACCTGACATATAATATTCACCTATCTATGACATAGTATGAGTGTGATGATGAAACTTACATCTTATTATCTTTAAAAAAAAAAAACAAGTATGGATTAATAGATCCCTCAGGGAAATACTTTCTTACCATACCCTCCCTCTCACTGGAATATGAAACCTATTCTTGGGAGCCATGCTATGTACATGTGGAGATGAAACTGCTTTCATAACTTGAGAGTAGTCGTAAATAATGTTGAGTTGATAATGAAGGGCCACTTTGGCATTTTGAAGGCCAGACACAACAGTTTGAGTTTAATATATGAGCTGAAGAATGTATATTTTATATTTAACATTCTGGACTTGGGAGAGTTTAGCAGGAAGTTTTATTTTTAAAATATCACTTGATCTCAGAGGTACAGTTGAGAGTAAATTGAGAGAGACTGAAGGATACTTGATTAACAGACATAATTTAGGCTTAAGACCCCAAGCCTCTTGAGATACAAAAATAGAGATAATTGACATAGCATATAGAAAGGGAAATGCCCAGAAACAGAGATAAGAGGCAAGACATTCCAACTTATTAAGGCAGAAACCATACAAAACCTTTATGAAAAAGGAAAATTATAAATTCATTTCACTCATGACTATAAAGCACAAGCAAAATATTGGTAAAAAATACAGGGATTATTTATGTTGTGATTTGCTATGTTTGGTCTTATAAGAACAAATGGGCATATGAACATTTTGATAGTTCATTTCTTATGTTTCTGCAATAATTTTGTACCTAGATTTTATTTTCTCATAAGGCAACATTGATTTTAAACACAAAGTTACAAATTTCTAGAATAATGGAAAGTTATTGTGGTCTCAGATACTAAGAGTCTTATCATAAGTGGGATAGAATTTAATCAGATACTTTCTCTGAAACTTTTCAGATATAATTTTTATTTTCTCTTTTAATATCATATAATATATTTATGGGGAACCCAACTTGATTATGGCAAACTATCTTTCCTATATTCTTTTGTATTCATATTGCTAGTAATATTTTGCTTGTGCTTTATAGTCATGAGTGAAATGAATTTATAATTTTCCTTTTTCATAAAGGTTTTGTACAGTATCTGCCTTAGTAAGTTGGGATGCCTTGCTTCTTATCTCTGTTTCTGGGAATCTTTGTGGAAAACTGGAATAATATATTTTTTGAAAACGTAATGTTTTTGTCTGCAAAACTATTTAGTCCGGGGGCCTCCCCGGTGGCCCAGTGATTGAACACTAGGCTGCAAAACTTCCCGCAGCCTCTGCAGCGCTGGTTTGATCCCCGGCCACCAGCGAGGGTCCCACATGGCGCGCAGACCCCTCCTGCCACGCCCGCAGCTCCTCTCAGTGTACTTCATCAGTCTGCCTACTCTGCTCTCCACTCTGACTCTGGTGACTTCTCTTACCCTCCCACACTTCTGACTGTACCCAGTGCTTGTATAAATAAATAAATAAATCTTAAAAAAAAAACAAAACTATTTAGTCCAGATAGTTTCTTGTGGGATATGTACAAAGTTTTATTTCTTCAAACTTTTTCAATAGTTCAATCTTTTATTAATTCTTTGCCAAATCTACTAAATAATAATTTCTGGAAATTTATGCATTTGAATTAAGTGTTCACACTCACTGGCAAATTATTGTAGATAATAGGTCATCTTTTTACTGTGATCAAAATGTATGTGCTATACAATTTGCCATTCTAGACATTTTTTTTCCTTCTAGACATTTTTAGCTATAGAATTCAATGATATTAATTAGATTTACAGTACTGTATAACTATCATCGCATTCTCCACTTCTTGAGCTTTTTTATTATCTCAAATAAGAAACTCTGTATCAATTAAATAATAGCTTTCCATTTCTCCTTACCTTATGCCTTAATAACTTCTATTTACTGCCTGTTTATCATCAACCATTCTAGTACTTATGTAAATGAAATTGTACATTATTCACCCTTTTCTGTTTGACCTGTTTTACTTAGCATTATGTTTTCAAGATTCATCCATGTTGTGTATATGTTCTGCTTATAAAATAATTTATTCCTTATTAAGATTTTATAAACCTTTATGTATATATGCTGCATTTTGTTTATCTGTTCCTCTGTTGATGGATATTTAGATTGTTTCCACCTTTTGGTGACTGTGAACAATGCTGCTAAGTACACTGACTTTTAAGTATCTGCTTCAATTCTTTTTGGTGTATACATAGAGGGAGAATTGCTGGTCATATGGTATATCTATGTTTACCTTTTGAAAAACTGTGATATAGTTTCCTATGAAGACCGCATCATATCACAGTCTCAGCAGCTAATATTAGGGTTCCATTGTCTCCACATCCTTACCAACACTTGTTATTTTCATTTCTTTTTGTACTAGTCATCTTAATGTGTGTAATGTGATATCTCATTATGGTTTTAATTTATATTTCACTATTAACTAATGTTGTTGAACATTTTTTCATGTTCTATTGGCCATTGGTATATCTCTTTGAAGAAATGTCTGTTCAAGTCCTTCACCCATTTTTTAAGTTGGATCATTTTGTTGTTGAATTCTAGGATATTAATCTCTTTAGAGATATATGAATTGCAAATGGTTTCTCCCATTTTGTGGGTTTCTTTTCACCTTTGATAGTATACTTTGATGTACAAAGTTTTAATTTTAAAAATGTACAATTTATTTTATTTTTGTTGCCCATCATTTTGGCACACATTAAAAAAAAAATCACCACCAAACCCAATATCATGAAGATTTTCAGTACACAAGTTTTTTGCCTCCTTGTGTTAATTTATTCCTAAGTATTTCATTCTTTATGATATTTTTATAAAAGTAATTATTTTCTGATCTTTATTGTCAGTTCTCATTGTTAATCATAAAGATACAACTGACTTTTGCATTTGATTTTATACCCTGCAAGTTAGCTGAACACTTATTAGTTCTAATAGTTATAAATGAATATTTATATGTATGTGTGACCTGAAGGTTTTCTAAATATATGATGTCATCCACAAAGTTCTTTGTACTTAATATTTTCCAGTTTGATTGACTTTTGCTTCTTTTTCTTGCCTAATTATTCTGGTTAGATTTTCCAAAAGTATGTTAAATAGAACCAATAAAAGTAGGCATCCAGGTGTTGCCATTTCATGATAGTATGGGGAAAAATTGATATCTTTAAAAATCTAATTTACTATAATTATGAAATCCTTTCACTTAAAATAGTTTTTGGAAGAACAATTAGGAAGTGCTCTGTGATAAGGTGGAGCCACCTGCTTGTCCCCAAAGTTAAGCCTACACTTATCTGGACAGTTTATCTACAACAAAGCAGCTGAGGGTATACAATGGATAAAGAAAAGTCTCCAACAAATGGTGTTAGGAAGATTGGATAATCATGTGCAAAAGATTACTCATACCATACAGAAAGATTAACTCAAAATGGATTAAAGATTTAGATGTGATACCAGAAACCATAAAATACATAGAAGGAAAGATATGCAAAATACTCCATGACATTCAGTTTTAGGGATTTTTTGGTGACTTGATGCTAATGGCAATGAAAACTATAGCAACTGCACAACAAAATAAATTAAGACAAAAGTACCCTACTGAATGCGAGAAAATATTTGCATATCATACATCTGATAAGAAGCTAATATCCAGGATCTGCAAGGAACCCATACAACTTACCAACAAGAACATAAATAACCCAATCAAAATGGGCAAAAACTAAATAGAAAGTTTCATAGGCACATGAAAAATTGCTCATCATTATTTATCATCAGGGAGATGCAAATCAAAACCACAGTGAGATGCCACCTCACTCATAAGAGAATGACCATTATCAAAAAGTTCAGAAAAAAAGTTTTGACAAGGGTGTTGAGAAAAAGGAGCCCTTGTATACTGTTGGTGGGATATGGAGTGGTCTAGTCCTTATGGAAAATACTATGGAGGTTTCTCAAAAGATTGTAAGTAGATCTACCATATGGTCCAGCACTCCTATTCCTAGGTAACTACCTGAAAATTTCAAAAACACTAAATCAAAGGGATTTATGCATACCTATGTTCATTGCTGCACTATTTACTATAACTAAATTATAGAAACAACCTAAGTGCCTTAGAACAGATTAGTAGATAAGGAAGACATAGCATATATAAAAATGCAATACTGTTCTCTTATTTAAAAAAAAAACAAGTTGAAATCTTGCTATTTACAACATAGATGGAGTTAGAGGGGATTATGCTTAGTGAAATAAGTTAGAAGTAGAAAGACAAATACCAGATTATTTCACATATATGTGAAATAAGAGAAATGAAACAAAGGAACTGATATAACTAGAAATTTGTGTAATTTAAGCTACCAGAGGGAGATATTGGGAAGTGGGGAGCAAAATGTGGAGGGAGCCCAGTGAACTGTGGTGGAGGATTCTAGGTGCCTTGGTGGTGTACAGTAACATACACCTGAAGAGGGATGAACCTGTTCCTGTAAATGATACATAGTGTTAGAAACCAACTCACCTCAATAAGAAGTAATGCAGCAAAATGTGTCTGTTATCTCTTAAAATATTCTCTTCCTTTTAGTTTTCTTTTGCTCTCCCTCTGAGACTCCTAGTATCTATTTAGTTTTAATAATTCCATTCTCCATATACTGGTTAGATTTTCTGTCATCTGTTCAATTTCTGGTCCTTTACCTAGAACTTGAGATATTATTTTAGCTTTCTAATTTTCTTATACTTTTCAGTGTATCCATTGTGATTTTTTTCATCTTACAGTTTTCTTCTATTCAAATATTGTATTTTGATACCTCCTATTTCTCCTTAATAACTTCAGCAATATTAGGTTTACTTTATTCTTATATTATAAATTATTACAAATAGCTTCCTTTATTTCTTTTATAATGTGTATTGAGCTAATTTAAGGAACTTGATTCCATGTGGTATTTCTTTTTTATTTAGGTTTAAAATTTTTGCTTTTGATGCTATGTCTGATACTGCATATTGTTTTACTTTTGAAACAGTCAATTTCCTCAAATGTTTTCATATTTTGACCGATGAGTTCATCTTCCTCAGGAGATATTGGGTACTTTGAAAGGCAGTATGTATGTGAGAAGGTTGGATCCTGGTCCACTTCATTCCCCATGATCTCAGTAATAGAGATGTGACTACAATCCACGGTGGAGAACCTGAGACACCAGGAACCACTGTCAGTCACTCCAATTCTCTGAGCAACTTCTCATATCAGGAGGTCACATTTTCTACCAGAAAGAAGTACTGTCTTGAGGAGAAAGTTCTACTTTATTGAAAAGATTTTGCAATAATTTTTTATTATATGTCTTTAAAAGTTGTGATTAAAAGTATGCTTAAAAATTTTAAATACGTTAATAATAATATGCTTGCTTACTACCATGTCAAAGATTTTGCTTAACAAAGGCTGTATAATAGGTATATATACCCTATCAGGCCAATGTGAAGTGAGCCAGAAAAAAAAAAAACAAAAACATTTATTTGTGTGACTAATTATAATTCAACATTATTTAAACACTTAAAAGACCAAAAAGAGTGTAAAATTTAAAAGATCTAAAAATTGTTTAAGAAGTAAATTTCTTCGTAGTAAAAAAAAAAAAAAAAAAATCTGGCTTTCAACCAGAATTATAAATGTTGCTTCTTAAAATATCTCTCTAGTTGCCTACTAATCTAGAAACCAAAGCTAAGACTAACCAAAGCTAAGTAACTTACACTTTTGACAGAGCAGATATAATTTTGCTTTGTAAACCCTTTAATTTTCACCAACATTGTAGATATATCTTCTAGTGGAGAAAAGACACTTTAGATTACATGAAGTGTATTACATACTTTGAAATTGAAACCAATTGTATAATGATATTTAAAAAGTGATTAGCCATTTATATGAAATAGAGTAGTACCTACAGCATAAAATTAAACAGGATATTAATCATTGTGCCGTAGGACATGAATTAAACAATAATCAAGGTCCGGAGAAGAGACTATCTCTGTAGTTGAGCAGGATTAGATTCACTATCAGAATTCAAGTCCCATTTCAAGAAAAATAAAATGCATTGGGTACAGTTGGGTTAGGTAATACAGACCCAGAAAAATGCTTTAGTTGGGGACCTATCTTTTATTGTTGCAGTATATATGTAATATAGCTTCTTTTCTTCTGAAACATTTCTGAAATTTGTCACTGCTGCATCGAAATTCCTCTGAATTCACGCTCTACAGAGAAAAGTGCCCTTTCCCTTGTTCCTTCCCCCTCTCTCCCCATCTTTTTGTTCAGCACATCAGTTATGTTTCTCTAAAGCACAGTGGAAATGTACAATTCAGGTTGGTGATGCCTCCACTTATAACCAACAGGGTTTTCAAAAAAATATCTTGGACATATTTTACTTTTACTAATAGGATTAAGTCACTTGATAGGAAATTAACTGCTTCTAGGATTTTTTAATTGTATTGTTTTGATACTAACATTCTTCAATTTGATCATCTTTGTTCCTATTTTTTTAGATAAACAAATTGAAAAAGAAAATATAACCAATTTAAGTAGTTCCCCTGTAAGATCCGTGGAGCAAAAATATATTTAAAGGCCATGATTGTATATAAAATAAAGATGGAGTCCTAACAGAGTAACTAACAAAAAAGCCAATATAAGAAAATGTGCATCAGAATACCGTATATAGTTTATAATGTCATTGATATGCCATAAACCTATATACTAACCTAATTTCCACTGTATTTTCAAAATTTCTTTCCCTGAGAATTAAACAGTATTGGTTACATATAGCTTAGTGGAATATCATGACAAAATTAATGTTAGAGTACCTATGTCCTTTTTTTCAAAATTATTTCAACTTTAGTGTATAAATATAAAAAAAAAATCCCTTAGTTTGCATTGGAATTTTAAAAAAAACATGGGAATAAGAAGTTAGAAATCAGGTTGCAGCTTTTCTGATTACTTGTATTGTTTTTATTCTTAAGGGAAGAATAAAAAATATTTAATAAAGTAATATTCTTAGTTTACTCCCTGGACATGAAATAGAAATACTCAGATGGAAATATTTTAAATGTAGCTTGTTCTGGAAAACTGAATATTAGCTTGAATTATGAATTTTATTTAAATTTAATGTTCTTGGGAAATCAAATCAATAAGTACATTTTAAATAATAAATTAGTACAATTTTGGATCATGTTTTAAGCATCTTAGCTTTCTAAAAAAATGTGCCTAAGAATCACTAAGAATTGTAATTTGCTATAATTAGATAACCCTATATCCACTAGAGGTAAAAGTAGTTTTAGACTACTTTTGGTTACCAGCTGAGATATTTATAATACTCTAGAACATTAAGTATACAATAAGAAAAAGTATACCTTCCAGGAAAGAAAGAAAGTTTCTCACTTAAAGGTGTAAAACACTTTTGACTATGAGTTGCTGATAGTACTAAGGGTATAAAAGCTTCCAAAATGTTCAACCATTATATCTAATTTATGCATGTAATAAAATTTTCAGCTTTGCTAAGACATTTATTAATTTTGTCCAAAATAATATTTTCAATCTTATTCACTTATAACAAGGACATGTACTGAAATCAAACTCTATAACTTTGTAAATACCAATCAGAATGTACTTTCATGAGGGAAATAATTTCTCTTTTTGCTAAATACAAAGAATTTTTTTCAATATATGTTGTCCACAAGCATTAATTACATAATTATTTTTAAGTCAATGAAAATGCATCTGTTATTTAAAATTAAAATGTTATATATTATGAAATATTATGAATAAAGTGGCAAATTTAGAATAGAGATCTTAACATAAACAACTAAATATATCAATACCATGGGATGTTTGATTGATCTTTTCTTCCCTTATTCTCTGAAGTTATCTGGAAGTATTTTGGATGTGTATAGTGGTGACCAGGGAATTTCACCAGTTAATATGGGACTTACAAGTGCTTCTTGTCCAAGTAGTCTACCAATGAAAAGAGAAATTGCAGGTAACGTTGCTTTTATAATTTTATACTTTTTATAATCAATTATATAAGATATGTATCATAATATATTATCAAGCTAAGTAGAATTTCTAAATATTATCAAAATAGTTAAAATGAGAGACATTTAGAGTCAATCAATCATTTTCATATGATAACCAAAAAATAAGCTATAACTTACGCTTCAACTGAATTGGCTCATTATTTTAGAAATTGTAAAATATGTGTATATGCTTCACACACATATATATGAGAACTTGACAAAGTTCTTCATTTAATATAGGTTCATTTTGATATTAAATAGTCACAATATATTAACATGATTAAGAAGTAATGTATTAGTAGTTAAAGGAAAATTAGTCTTATTGGGTATAGATTTTGATAGAAAGTGAAGCAATTATATTTTTCCTTTTTAGGTTTTATTCATTTCATAATAAACTTACATTTAACTTTCTCAAATAAGTAAAACCCCCTAAATTTTCAGTAATACATTTCAAAATTATTACAACTCAAACAAATTGTGGTGACACCGTCAATTTCTTCTGGATATATAAGTGAGAAAGTCCAGGGTTGGAGGAGTTATTTTCCCAGTGTGATATAGGTGATCAGAGGCAAAAGTGAATCAAATAAGGGTTTCCTGACTTACAAGTTCAGTATTAGTTCTCTCATAAGAATAAAGTAAAATTCAGTTGAAATTTCTATAAGTTTTTAGTTTGGAGTCCAAATGTTGGTCTTTAATCATTTTTACACAATGTTAACATTTTTCGTAAAGACAGTATGTCAATTTTGATGTCAACTCTATAATTAAAAATGCATTCAGATTATTTAGACTGAAATTAATGAATATAGTTTTAACTACATAATTTTAAATTCTTTTTTTTTCTTTTTTTTTTTTTTAAGAGGCATGTATTTTATTCATTTATTTGTTTGTTTGTTTGTTTATACATGCACTGGGTACAGTCAGAAGCGCGGGAGGGTGAGAGAATTCACCAGAGCCAGAGCGGGGAGCAGAACAGGCAGAAGGACCGAAGTACACTGCTGAGGGGAGCAGCAGGCAGCAGGAGAGGTCTGCGCGCCATGTGGGACCCTCCTCCGGTGGCCGGGGAGCAGCCGGGGATCGAACCAGCACCGCAGAGGCCACGGGCAGCTTCGCAACCCAGATCCCAACCGCTGCGCCACCGGGGAGGCCCACTACATAATTTTAAATAAATGCATTCCTATATTATTTAGTTTTAAAATTGGAATTATCCAAGGCACACTATACACTATCTCTTACTATCAGGCAAATTACTCCCAAACTTAAGAGCTTGAAATCATAAGTACTTATCTCAAACAATGTTTTTATTTTATTTTTATTTTTTTAAGATTTATTTTATTTATACAAAAACCAGGGTACAGGCCAGATGTGTGGGAGGGTGAGAGGATTCGCCAGAGACAGAGCCGGGAACAGAACAGGCAGACTGACGAAACACACTGCTAAGGTCAGCAGCGGGTGAGACAGGAGAGGTCTGCTTGCCCTGTGGGTTGCTCCGGGCCGGCAGGGATCGAACCGGCGCTGCAAAGGCTGTGGACATTTTCACAGCGCTGCAGTCAACTGCCTGTGCCACCAGGGAGGCCCTATCTCATACAGTCTTTATGGCCAGAAAACCATAGATGGCTTAGAAAATTGATTTTGGCTTAAAATCTTTCATGAGGTTACAGTCAACATGTTGGCCAGAGATATAGAACTCTGAGACTTGACAGACTAGAGGATGTGTTTTCACTTACAGGCTTTGCATGTCAGTGGTGTTTGTTGGCAAGTGACTTTGGTAACTCCCCATAGCCTGCTCAAGTGTACTTACGGTGTGACAACTGGTGACCCAAAACACCAAGTGAAAACTGGAAGACTTTTATGACCCAGCCATCAAAGCCACTCTAGTCAGTTCCACAATATTCTATCAGTTTCAGAATCAGTCTCTATTCCATGTGAGAGGGAATTACAAAGGTGTGAGCATCATAAGTAAAATAATCATGGGCCATTTCGGAGGCTGACAACCACAACCACAAAGCAAATAGAGTGCTGTATCATTTTTCCCCCCCAAAGATTTATTTACATATTTATACAAGCACTGGGTACAGTCACAAGCTCAGGAGGGTGAGAGAATTCACCAGAGCCAGAGCAGAGAGCAGAACAGGCAGACTGATGAAGTCCCCACTCCTGAGGGGAGCATCGGGCACTCCTGGGATCGAACCGGTGCTGCAGACACTGCGGGCAGCTTCGCAGCCCAGCGCTCAACTGCTGTGCCACCAGGGAGACCTTCATTTATAAGAAGTGTGCAGTTATTTGATAGAATAATGTGAGAAAGGTAGTTTCAACTCTTGATATGTGTAAGAGTTCATAATTTATAAAAATGTATGTTATAAAAATTTAGGTTTGAATAATTTTTATAATTCTGAAAATAATAGCCATGATTAAATGTTTTAATTTTAGCTGTGTACTATACCTCTTTTAATCATCAGATATGTGTTATAACAGTTATACAGATGAGGAGCTATTGAAACAGAAAATCTTTTGATAGATAATATTTACATGGCTAATAAATGGAGGGCCAGAATACAAATCTAGACTTTTGTGCCCCGTAGACTAAAGTTTTTGCCACTGTCTCTTAATAAAGGATGTTGTGCTCCAAATTTCTAAATATTTGCATAAATGTATCATATAACTTGGAACAACTAATACTGTGTTTTCATCTGGTATTTCTGATTTATATTGACTGGCTCTAAGGTATCAATTATCTTCCTTTTGATCAGAAACAGATACTCGAGCTTTGGCAAAAGAGAGACAAAAGAAGGACAACCACAACCTCAGTGAGTATATTTTCCTTTTCTTCCTAAAAAAATTAATTAATACAAAAAGGTTAAAATGTATGGTCATATATTATCACTTCATAAGTATTTTGAGATGAGTGACAAAAATTGAAATGCTATGTAGGGAAATTTAAACAATCTCAGAAAAGCTGCATATTTTTAGGAAGCAAAACATCTCAAATTCTCTCCTTGGTCATTGTCTCCCAAGAAGGCTGCATATGACTGAAGTGAGTCATTTGAACTCTGTTGTGACTCATTGACTCAAAGGAGATGAAGATAACATTAGAAAATGTACACCATTTAAATAGCAAGAAACATAACTCTAGATTCTCATCTTTCTGTATCATCGGCTCCTCACTTCCTAATGACAAATTATCTGAAAGACACTGGTAGTGTTGCATTGCTGAATTCCACCTCTGGGGGGAAAAAAAAAACAATGTCTTCCCGGGAATCAATTCAACTCTGATAATAGGTCACATGAGATGGAGAAGTGAAGGTAAGAGAAATTTAGTGGCTAACTTGAGCATGAGAATGCTTGGACTTGTCTCAAGTGAATTTGACTAACTGAGTGTGAAGCCTTTTTATCCTGGGAGCCAAATCAAAAAATGAGAAATGAGTGAAATAGAATTTAAAAATAAAAACTTTAAACCTTTAGACAAACCAGTAATTTACTTACAGGTAACTTTTATGTGTATGTGTGATGTCTTTGTCTGTTCTTTATGCATCGGTATACATTGCAGGGTAGTCAACATTTGCTGCCTACATGGCGTGAGAAAAGAGTTAGTCCTTGGTTAAGAGTGGAAAGGGAAATGATCTGATTCCCATAGCCTTAGTGGTAGAGTAGATCAACTTTGGTCCAGAGTATGAGCCACATAGAACATGAGTAGGGGAGCTAATCATTGATAGAGGCATTAATATGTCATGGAACCATGGGTTTCTTTCTCAGTTTTAAACCTATTAACTGTCATTGTCTGCTCCTTTCTTCCTTCCTCTATGTTTACAGCTTAAACAAGTAATTCAATGCAGAGCATGATAGGGCTCTGATATGTCCACCATCAAAGTGTTTTTTTAATTTGGATTCCTTTGCTTAATGATTTTGCTTTTTTAGAGATAGCAATGTTAAGAATAATAATACTACAAATTTTAAATAGAATGAATGTAGCACAACCCCCCACATTTGTCAGGATCGTGGCAGGGAGGCAAAGGAAGTCCCATTTACTAGACTGGAGAAAGTGCTAAATTAAGTTATAATTTATAACTTGCGATAGTGCCAAATTAAGTATGTTCTATCTTCCCTAAACACTGGAAGGCCAGATATGAATTTAAAATTTCAGGTCCTTAGAGTTCTGAGTGGGAATGTCACGAAGTGGAAATGCCAACCCACAGCCTGTATCAGTAGTTCTCAAATTATGAGCTCTGGAGAGGCAGCATCAGAACCTTCAAAAGAATTTGTTAGAAATGCAAGTTCTTGGGCTTCAATGCAAACCTACTAAATTCAGAATCTTTTTGTATTGGGGTACAGATCTATTTTAAAAATCCTTCCAAGAAAATCTAATGTGCCACAAAGTTTGAAACTACTACCTTATTATTGAAATTTTAAATTAGAAAAATTTCTAACCATACAATCTAACCATATACATTTATTTAACACATTCTATATAGCAAACCCTCCAGGGATACAAAAATAGTAAGAAAATGCCCCTGCCCTGAAGGACGTCAAGTCTGGCTTGGCATGTTTATCTAAGATGTGCCAAACTTTGTGTTAGGGCTTCAAGGGAGTCTATGAGAAGAGTCAAGTTTAGTGCAGAACTAAAAAAAATTACAGTACTCATAGACTCACAAAATAAAATCATGTGGACTAATGATCAAATCAGAGATAAATGAATATACAAATATACCTATCCCCTATTTGAAGTATATTTAAAATGTATACATATATTTCAGTATGAATAAATATATAGCAGCTCAAAGAAAGAAAAAAGTGTTTTTGAGACAAACTTTTAAAACATTGTAATAGAATCAAAATTCTAATGTTATTTTCACTTTTATAAAATATTGGAATTTTTATTTCACCGTAGAGTAGTACTGTTTCGACGAAATGAAAATCTTTTGCTCATTGTTGTTTAAAGGATATTAAGAAGGTTTACAACTGACCAAAGTGAATTGTGCTTTAATGAAAATAATAATGTTTCTTTTTTAATAGTTGAAAGAAGAAGAAGGTATAATATTAATTACCGAATCAAGGAGCTTGGCACCCTTATTCCAAAGTCTAATGATCCGTGAGTTCAACAATCAGTTCTGTAATAATGTTATGGTTAACCCCCAAAAGGGTTGGGAGGGAAGAAGAGAACTAAGCAGTTAATGGCAAAGATAAAGCTACTGCTGGTTCTTTTTCTATATCTCTTCAAGGCTGATATTACCAAGCATCAAGGTTATTAGCAATAGTTAATCTTTTGAATTTCAGTTCAAATTATAATAATTTGTAAGTAAATTATTTCTTCTCTGTTCATAGTGGTCCTTCTGTATGTCACCAATACTGGTAAATTTAGTGATAATGTCAAGTGCTATCTATGATACTGACTAGTTTATTTATGTTTACAGCAATTCTCCCAACTTAAGATTTATGTATACATGAAAAGGAAATTGTTACATTTTGATAGGTTCTAAAATTCTGGAGACATGCAAGTAAGAAATGAAATCATAAAAATATACTGATTGATTCCAACCAACAATGGATCAGTGTAATAAAATTTGGTCAGGTTTTGATGTCATATACACAAAAAGTCAATAAAAACCAGATGTCTGAGATTGTGTCTCAAGAAAACATTTATTAACCAAAATATCACTTTACAATATTGAGTGTTTCATCAAAAACATTAAAAAAATGTGGTCAACAGTATTGATGACTTAAAAGCGTTTCATTCAAATTGAGAACTTCCCTCTCCAAATACTGTCAGACATCCATTATTACTCAACCATGATATTTGACAAAGTGATATTTGTGAAACTTCTTTCCTAAATCCAAATGTGCCAATTTACTTAAACAATTTAATAATTTATAATTAAAGGGAATGGTGATGTTTATCCTCATGGGCATACTGTGTAGTGAACTCATCTCTAGAAGAATAACAAAAATGAGCCCTGGAGCAGAGTCTCAGAGCTCAGTATAGACCCTACCAATACTTCTTCAAATTTTTTGCAACTTTTTTAAAGAGGAAAAAAATACTCGTTTTCTTGTCAGAAATTTTAATGCTTAAAAATATAAATGTATATTGATTCACCAAATGTTTTATTGTTTGAATATGTGTTTTGATTTTTTTTCATGCATCAGCTGCATTAAAATATGTAATCTATTTTAATTTCTTCAAAATAACACAAGACTTAGATGGCATAGTATAGATGGATTTTTCAAAATGTTTTTACCCTGATTCATTGCAGCATTTTTTATGGAGTTTATCTTCACTGACATTTAAATTCAGTTTTTCAAAGCTTTTAACATAATTTTCCTAAAAACAATAACCTATGTTTATAAATGTTCCTTCTATTTTTACATTCACATTTCATTAGCTAATGTGCATATTATTTAATTATATTATCATAATAATAAGTACTATGGGCATTAACTTAATAGGCTTTAAGTAAACACATGTTGCCACAAGGATAATAGAAGTAACTGGGTGTTATCAAAAGGTAGCCTAATAGCTTCTAATATCTACTTTGTTCTGACAACAATCAGTGGGTGTTACAAAGGGAATGAAGAACATTAATTAATCCTGAAAGTGATTAGGTAAAGGTCAATTAAAAGAGCTTCTCTTGTAAATGGTAGAGCTAATCCATAGTGCCCAGGGCATATAAGATTGGACTCTGAAGCTTAATTGAACATCTTCAGATGTCACCATTTATATGACAACCAGTTATATAACTGGGTTATTATAAAATTACAATCAAATAATGTGTATGAAAATATTTTACAAATTATAAAGCTGGGCCTCCCCTGGTGGCATAGCAGTTGAGCACTGGGCTGTGAAGCTGCCCGCAGCCTCTGCAGTGCCGGTTCTATCCCTGGCCGCCGGTGAGGGTCCCACATGGAACGACAGACTTCTCCTGCCACCCCCACTGCTCCCCTCAGCAGTGTATTTCATCAGTCTGCCTGTTCTTTTCCCTGTCTGGCTCTGGTGAATTCTCTCACCCTCCCCTCCCGCGCTTCTGACTGTACCCAGTGCTTGTATAAATAAATAAATCTTAAAAAAAAACAAATTATAAAGCTTATGTGAGAGATTATTACCTTACATATTTATGAATACTTTTGTTATAAAAGGGCTCCTTTCTTGTTCCAGTTCATCATTGAGAATAGAAAAGATGGTAAACTTTTTGGAAAGGGCCAGATAGCAAATATGTCAAGTTTTGTGGGATATATATATATATATATGCATGACTATGTTCATGAAACTTAATTGATAAAAACAGGCTGTGTGATGTAGTTTTGCCATCCCTGATTTGTAATATGGTAAATCAATTTATAACAGAACCATATTTGAAAGTGAACATTACTTAAAAACCTTCATTGCAAGTATTCTTAAGTATCTGTCAGTTCTGTATGGACCCCAACAAGGTTGGTTATTATTTTTTATTTTTTGTAATTCTGTTATGTAATATGTAGATTAATTACATTTATTTGGTTCAAACTGAAACACAAAAATTAATCAGATGTTGCATATATCATAATCAGATGTGTCCATATAGCACAGACAAAAAAGACACTTCACTGCCAACTGCAGGATTCCAGACATCTCAATACTAATTCTGTTGAAATAAATTTTATCCCTTGGCTTACTGTGACCTCACCTGTTACACTAATGTCCCTCTGGTGGAATCCATAATGTAACCGCTTAAAATGAATTTTACTGAGAAGTACCCTTGGTCAAAATAGAAAACATTTTTCCAATGGAAGATGTATTTGAAAACATGTAAAATCCACATATTTGTAGGAAGAGCACTGAACTGATGGAGGAGACATGGTGTTTTACCTTCTAAGCACTGTCTGTTCTGGGGTATAGCAGAAACTGCGAAGTGGTTGATCTCTGATGATATTTGATCTTTTCAGCTCATGATTAGAATAAACTTGGGTATTGGTTTATAACTTAGGAACTTCTTATGGTGTTAGCTTTCTTTTTTATTTTTCTAAAGTTTTCATGCATACATACTCCTAAGATGGCAACAGAGTGGGCATTTTCCAAAGTTCAGCCTGCTGGCACTCCTACTTTAATTTACACATATCTCTTAGCTACTTTAGCCTCAAATGCATTTAAGCTTTTAGCTCCCCAAAAGTTTTAAGTTTCTTAGAGAAAATTATTTTGTAGAAAATGAAAAGCTAGCATCAACATTAATTCTTTAAGCATGCTTTTAATAATGTGTTAGTGTTATAATATTTTTAGTGTCTAGCTGCTTGAAATTATCTTGGGACAGAAAAACATTTCCTTGAGAAATTAGAAAACAAAATATTTTTAAAATAAATATTATATATTAAAATTAACTTTTAACATGTCAGTGCAAATGATGTCAAGTTGCAATTAAAGGAGACTGCCATGTATTCTCTGCCACCTCTTTAAAGGTTTATTTTAGATCTGAATGAAGGCCTCCCCAGTGGCGCAGCGGTTGAGCGCTGGGTTGCGAAGCTGCCTGCAGCCTCTGCAGCTCCATTTTGATCCCCGGCTGCTCCCCGGCCACTGGAGGAGGGTCCCACATGGCGCGCAGACCTCTCCTGCCGCCCGCTGCTCCCCTCAGCAGTGTACTTCGGTCCTTCTGCCAGCTCTGCTCCCCGTTCTGGCTCTGGTGAATTCTCTCACCCTCCCATGCTTCTGACTGTACCCAGTGCATGTATAAACAAACGAACAAATAAATAAATAAAACATGCCTCTATTTAAAAAAAAAGTTTTTTAGATCTGAATGAACAAAATCTTAAACTTCCAAGTTGACTACAGTTACTCTTTTCCTTTGATTCCTTTATCCTTCAAGTTTTCTTCCCCAAAGAAATTAAACAAATTAGGGCCACAAGGCTCCTGCTACCGTTTAGAGTTTTAATTAAGAGGTCACTACCTTTTTTAGTTACCGATACTTCCTAGGTTTAATGATAACTGTAGTCTCTTTCTCCATAGTCTCCCAACAGCAGATAAGACACTATGAGTGGATGAAGGCCATGAGCTATTATGGCCCTAGAGAACTGATAAAGCTTTTTCAAACTTGAGGCAGACACTGACAATGATTTGGTACATTCCTGTAGAAGACAGCTTATCCTAATCAGCATTTTCCCCTGCTGGTAGAAAAACGTATCTCCTTACAGCTAATGAAATTCTCATCTAACCTGGCCTTCCAAGAAGGCATATGCAAGTCATTTGTTAAACACCTTTTCACACTTCTGATCACTTAATAAATATAAGTCTATATGAAGCTTAGTATATTTCACAAAATCATGTAAACTAATAATATATGTAATGCAATATCTTTTAAATTTCCTTTTTATGCAGTATTAAAAAATTCCTGACTCAAATTTGAAAATTTATTAATGTTTTGCAATAGCTCTGATTAACTTTTAGTAATTAGTTTGGCTTCATTCTCCACATGTTGTCAATTCTCATTTAGTACTAAATTCATTAATGTATGTTTTCAGATATTAAAATCAACAGCTTATTCTATAGTTCCAGATTTATCATGTCCCCTGTCTTAAATATAAATTTTAACAAGGTGTTTTTTTATGCAGTAGTCTTGAAATGTTATCTGGTAATATTTAACTACATTTGTCTATTGTAAGCTTATTAAAATATGTATCCATGCTTTTAAAAAATATTAATGGTTTTGTGCAAAAAAATTACTAAATGGTTCTAGAAAGTCTTGTCCTATTGCATAAATTGATGTTGCCAAACTCTTGATTTGTTTCACAATCACTCAGGATCACCATTCAGGAAGAACTACATTTTTTTTTATAAAAGCAACCTTATTAGAATGTAGGTTAAAAGATTGGTACATTTGAAATGATCTTAAAAAATTTAGGCTTAAGTCTTCAGTAATGTACATTTCCTAGTTCATTAATGCAGAAATACCGCACATAGATTTTAATCTCAGAGTTAATAATAAAAGCAATTTTCACTAAAAATATAAAAACTGTAATGGTAGAATCATGATATTGCATTTAGCTCTCCCACAAAAAGTCACTTTATTACTTTCTTTTGACACTTATTTTCATTCTGGGATTAATTTTACTATATAAGGGCTTCTTAACTATTCTATTAAAATTTCTATTCAGAAGCAATAATATCTAAGAGTGAATAATAGTCATGTAAATCATTATTTTATATTAATGTAAAAGATTTTGTAAGTTCTTATGAATTCTGCTGACATGCACAATTGTGAAAAGGTTATCTCTCCGTTCTACAGTGATATGCGCTGGAACAAAGGAACCATTCTAAAAGCATCAGTGGAGTACATCAAGTGGCTCCAAAAAGAACAACAGAGAGCCCGGGAATTAGAACACAGACAGAAGAGATTAGAGCAGGCTAACAAGCGTCTTCTACTCCGGATTCAGGTTTTTCTACGAATGTTGCTATAAACTACAAAGCTTGCATATGGCTTACCCATCATCATGTCTGTTCATTAATCTAATTTACTTTTTTTTCTTCACAACTATTTTTCTTCCAAAGAATTTTGTTAACTTTTAGAAATTCATGAATTGGGTGGCATCATTAGGTTCTTATTAGAAATCCACAATCAAGATGATTTTAAAAAATGCATATGAAATGCATTAACAACTAATTGTAAAATGCAGAAAACTGAACTAACTTTATAAATACACACAATATTATCTGAGCTGAAAAACAATAATAAGTAGAACATATGTTTCTCTATATATTGAACACTAAATTCTCCTCTCCCCGCTTTTTCTTTAGTATCATTGCTATGGATTTCATTGCCTCAAGGCATATTGTGCCAATTTATATTAAGTCACTCCCCATCTGTTCATGTGACAGAAAATATCAAAATATGGGTTTTCATAACTCAAGTTTGTTTTATGTGAGCATGTTTATTGCCAGGTAATGCATTCAGTCTGTTTCCATGAAATGGTCCCATAGTGGGAAATTAATCATGAAAAATAAATGGAAAATTTTCCACTATCTCCAAATGACTATATTGTAGTATGAGTCATGATGGACCATCATTTGTTATAAATTCCTTTAAAGAACAATAGGAGTGTTTTTAATTTTTTTTAATCTCTGAGTTATTTTTTAGGTACTAGCAATATTTCTGATTCCATTATTTATGGAGAATAATTGTTATTTGGGTTATTCAATTTGAATGCTATTAATATTTTGGTTTTAGTTTTGATTTATTTTCTACAATTATGTCCACTTTCAGTGTCATTATTTAATTATTCTCATTTGAAATTGCAGGAACTAGAAATACAGGCTCGTGCTCATGGTCTGCCAACTCTGGCTTCACTTGGCTCAGTTGATTTAGGTGCTCATGTCACCAAACAACAGACCCTTCTTGAGCAGAATTCAGTGGATTATTGCCAGCAATTGACTCTGTCTCAGGGGACAAGCCCTGAGCTCTGTGATCAAGCGATGGCCTTCTCCGATCCTTTGTCACACTTCACAGATTTATCATTTAGTGCTGCTTTGAAAGAGGAACAGAGATTGGATGACATTCTACTGGATGACACAATATCTCCTTTTGGAACAGATCCTCTGCTTTCTGCCACTTCTCCTGCAGTTTCTAAAGAGAGCAGTAGGAGAAGTAGTTTCAGCTCAGATGATGGTGATGAATTATAAAAAATGAACAGGCTCAATTAATCAACAGGGATGCAATTCCAGGCTGGTGCTATGCAGTTATGGTCTGTGTTTCATATATTGCTTTGACTTAATTCTTAAAGGAATATATTCATGAACAAACTGATTAAACAAAAACAACAGAAGAATTCACAGGAAGAAGAAGCATAGTGTTGAAGAATTATTAAGAGCTGAAAGAGATTTTTTTTCCCTCTTTGACAGAATCCAAATCTACTTAAATTTTGTTTTCCTGGAAAGAGGTACAACATAAACAATAGCTCTCTATTGATGTATTAAAAGTAGTAATTTCCTGATGTGCTACTGGAATAACAAACTGAAAAGAGTGAACCTATGGAAATATATAGATCTTTTCTTAGTTTTTCACTTAAATCTCCTTCTTATTTAACTCTTACAATTTTCATTTTCCAGAATCAAGAACAACAGATCTGGTGGTTCATTGCCTTTATCCAGTCTGGTAGACATGGCTAAAGTTCAAGACTTATAAGGGAAATTATGAAAAGATAGATTAGCTGTCACTTGTAATTTGAAAATGAATCTATAATAAATATCAGAATTCATAACAATAAAATCAGAAAATTTATAAAACTTTGGTTTCCAAAGTTAGACCCTGGTTCCTTTTCTCAGTCTAATTACACTAATTCTCAAAGCATTTTTGTTTATTTACAGAGACATACTCTGTTTAGACAAAAAAACCCCAAAAGATTAACATTGCAAATTAAGGAACACTCTGGATATCACCTTCAAAACTATAGGCTAGAATTTTATCTCTTCACACAAACTTATACCCATGCACAGGCACACATGCAGACATTTTTTTTTTTAATCTTTGTTTCAACCTTCTGATTTTCTAATCAACATCAGAAATTACATCCCAAACCCTCCTTTCTTCATCAAAAATAAATATTGAATAATGAACTTCAGTAAATCAAACAGGAAAAGCCCCCCAATAAAACACTTTGTCAGACATTAAAGTTTATCACTGTCTCCAAAGTTGGAGATCAATTCATTCATGATATAATTTTATACCAAATAGACAAAATAATGAACTGAAAAATTAATTAGTAAAACAGGAACTTATATTACATTTAGCTTAGTGTTTGGTACAGTTCTGTTCTCATAAGCAACTTAAGGTACCCAGTGATTTTTGCTAGCTTTGTTACCATTTATTATGCATATTTATATGTATGATGATTTACTCAAATTTTTCTCTCTTTAGTTTGTTTTAGGATTGGGAAATGACTTACCAAGCATGTTGCTCTGTTCTGGAACTCTACAAGTGATCATCTGATTCATGAATATTCAGGGACAGAGAGTCAAAATTGCAGTGGGTCCTATGAAAATGTAGAAAAGATGAGCAAGAGATGGTCTTACCCCTCAGTTAGTTAACAAGACTATATGAGAAAAAAACAAGATAGAAGACATAGAGAATTAATATCTACATGTAGAATTAAAATCTACAAATAACAGAAGTTCAGAGAAATAAGATTGGAGACTCAGAAATATTATAATTTGGCTGAAAGGGAAGGAAGATAGGGGAATGATATCAACTAAATGATAAAAGTGAGAGTAAGTTGGGGATTTGTCCTCATTTGACATTCATTAGAAAGATCTAGCTATCCTAGAAGATGCTAGTTAAGATTTCTGGAAAATAATATTGGCAACAGGCTATGGAAGCTCTTCAAAGCTACTGAGAAATATGTAGAATTATAACTTTTTATTAGGCAAAATAAGCCTAAAATTTTAAATATGACTGAGATACAATCGTTTGGTTATATTAACTTTAGGGGGCCTTTTTAAAAAGGATTTACTTATTCATACAAGAACTGAGGTAGAGGCCAGAGGTGTGGGGGCGGTGAGAGGATTCACCAGAGACAGAGCAGGGAGCAGGACAGGCAGACTAACTGAAATACACTGCTGAGGGGAGTAGGGGGTGAGTCAGGAGAGGTCTGCTGCTCCATGTGGGCAGCCCCCTGGCCAGGGATCGAACCCATGCTACAGTGGCCGCAAACAGCCCCATAGGCTTCGTCCTAACCCCTTCCACCACCAGGGAGGCCCTTTAGGGGGCATTTTTGAAAAGACATTTTAGGTAATGCTCATATGGAAATTGTCATCATGAAATCTTCTAATATATTGATAAAAATAGGCAAATGTTAAACACTAATGATACTCATCTCAGGCTTAGTCCAAAGCTTTAGCTCAGAGTTTGGAGAATCAAAGTATGTTTCATTGTTTAACATGGAGAAAATCATTCTTAATTTATAGAAATAGTTAATAAAGTTAGATAAATTCATCTAAAATATGCTATGCAAAAAATCAATAAGATACACTTTCTCAAGAATTTTCAAGAAGATACTATGTATTTTTAAGTTTATGAAAAAAAATACTTTGTTATCTATAATTTCAGTTATAGTTGATAACAGATGATAATTTCATTCAACATTACAAACCATAGAGGAGGAATGTATTTTGGGGTCCAGGGAAATACATTATCTAGAGAGAAACTAATTTCTGTTCTCATTTTATCCATTATCCTTATTTATTCATATTCTGCGATTTACACTGATGATGTCATTACTCTGTCATCATTTTTATTCAGTTAAAATACTGCTACTCATCTCTGAAAACCATTTCTCAAAATCTTAGCTAAAGTAAGGGCTCTACACAGGATGATAGAGTCTGTATAGAAGAGATCTGGAAAGGGTACTAATATTTGCTGCTACCTTCAGATTATAATAGCTATCAGGCTAATTGGCTAATCAAATTTTAAAGAGATAGATTTAAAAAAATGACTAGTCAGTCATTCTTAACTTTTTAAGGCATGAGTGCCTTGAGAATCTAGGGAAAACTGTAGATTCTTTCCCCAGAAAAATAAAATTTGTATAGACAAAAAATTGCATGCATCAAGAGGTGTTTTTTTTAAAGATTTATTTTTATTTATATAAGAGCTGGGGTACAGGCCAGAGGCGCGGAAGGATTCACCAGAGATAGAGCCGGGAGCAGAACAGGCAGATGGACCGAGAGCACTGCTGAGGGGAGCAGCGGTGGGCGCGACAGGAGAGGTCTGCTGAACCATGTGGGAATCTCCCTGGCCGGCCGGGAATCGAATCCGTGCTGCAGAGGCTGCGGACAGCTTCACAGCACTGTGCTCAACCTGCTGCGCCACTGGGGAGGCCCTCATCTTGAGATTTTAGGAACATTCTGAATGTTTCTCTAGATTCTTCGTGAATAATTCCCTCATCAGGTCTGTTACTTTAATAGATAGTATTGCTGCTATATGTCTATCAAGAGCTAAGTACATGGTTAACAGGATATGTAATTACAGAGAAGGGAGCCCTAATCATCTGAATATCATTATCCCAACCCTATAGTGATGAAGTTGCATAAGAAAGTAAAAGTGTACCAAACTATCTTATTCACTGAGGAAGTTGTTCTCTTATAAAGTAACCACCTTTTAAGCATCCTGGAATACATATGTCTCTGGTTTTATATTTGTGTTATATATTTATGGGTGACTTTGCCTATGATTATTTGACATTGTAAACATCTGACAATAGCATTCTTAATGATAAAAATAAAGTAAAAATAGCATAAACTCAAAAGCAAATTATTCAAGTATTTAAGAATCAAGGGACATCCTTGGGGGAATTGATGAATATTTAGAACATATTTTCAGAAGTAAGACATCTCCTAACAGTAGAAGATGCATACTGTTTGTCAAATAAGTTTATCACAAACTACATCAACTATTATGGAACTGTTACATAATTAACTGAAGTTTGTTCATTCAAAGGATTAATGCATAATTATAGTTGCAATAAAAATGTTCTTAAATATGATAAAATAATATGATACATACATATGTACACACGTATATATAGACTATATTTTCTCAGCTTACAGAGGTAATATCAGTGACTTCAATTTTCTTAATGTTTGGGTACAAAAGCTCTAATTAATAGCCAGATGAGTAGGGGACAAAAAGAAACAACCTCCCTCCTTTTCAAACTCATTTTCCCACTCACATGATTATAAATAAAATATTTAATAGCTCTTATTTTAAAAAAATAGACTCAAGTTTCTCAATTTAATATGCTCCTTTAATTTTATGTCAGGAGAGAAGTTAGATTTTACAACATAAAAAAGAATATATTTTTCTTTTGCTTTGATAGATTGTCGTATTTGGAATTTACTTATAAGTTATCATGAAAATACCATTTTGCTCTTCAGATATTGTGGAATTTTTGATAAATAAATGGCATATCTAAGTGTTTCAAGAATTTTATCTTTCTAAGCTATTTACTGACCTTATTATATCTAAGATGTAGGTGAAAATTGGAATCAATTAATCATTTTGTGTGTTATCAGCCCTAAATCAACCATCTGGGTTTCTTGAAAACAACTGAAGGATTGAATTTTGCTTCAGTATTGATAATGGCACAGTCTGTATATGCTACGTGGAATTACATTTGCCCCTACAGTGCCCTGCATTTTGATAAGTATACAATGTGAACCTGAATTAGTATAATTACATATACAGAATTTCATTACATTTACTTAATAAATACTAAACACATTTAGAGTATTTATATATGTGTTTCTACATTCCAAAATTATCTCTATTTTGTTTTCTACTGATGAAATCCTCAGTAAATTGTGATCCCTGTCCCGACATTTACCCGTAGCCTTCAAGAATAAAACTAAAGACTCGTGTTTTCAATGCTACCTCTCCCATTCATGCACTCCCAATTCATTTTAAAAATTCTCTCGATTCAATTTTACTTCATTCACAGAAATAAATTTTATTTGTATGTTATTTAAGCTGGTGGTTATATATAACAAAATAGAAAATATGCAAAAGAAGGGATATTCTTATTTTGTTGAAAGAATTATATATAATCAAAGAGTTACATGTTTGCTATTTTTAATGATGACTACTTTAAAAGCTAACTAAATTCAAAGATTATATCTAACAGCATTACAGTTGATTATGGCATACAAAGCTAAAATTAATCCAGCTATTTAATCTTAATAGTAATGATGTAGTTAAAATTCTTTGACTTTAATAGCATTACATATATATACATGAATAGGTAAAGTAATATTCCCATAATTTTAATCTAACATTGGTTAGATCAAGAAAACATTGTTAGTGTAATAAAGCTGTAAAATTTGTAATCATTGCTATTTTTCACTTTTAATAACAAGGTAATGTGTCTTATTTTCTATTACAATGAACACTAGTGTAGTCTAATAGATTCATGAATCTTTGTATACATTTAAAAGATGTACCAATATTCTCTCTGCATATATTAAGTGAAAGCATAGAATTATTAAATTCCTTAATATACTTTTTGTTCCGCTTTTGTATACAGATGGCACTGGAAAATACAGAATGTGGGTTAATCATCTGAAAAGATACTTAACAGTCACTAGTCTTCAAAACTGACAACAGCTCACTAGATAGTCCATGCTGAAAATGATGATCCAATATTTCCCTATTAATGAAAATAATTGTTACATCCTTTAATATAGTCTCCTGCCATCTGTTTCTCCATGCTGTTATGATTTTGATTTATGGAAAATATTTATCAAAATGTAGCAAAATTGCTAACAGGCATAACTGTAGCAGTGAAATTACTAAGAAACTCTACAAAATCTTTTAATATACTAGACAGTCCCCAGACAATCTAGGACAAATAGAATACTGTATTTTAATATGTAAAACACTTTAAAGCTGCTAATTGGTATTGACTAGAACTATCCCTTGATAATGAAATTAATAAGAATTTCAGTTAAATGTTGACTTTCTAATATTTAATACCATGTTTATGAATTTTTTCTACATACCTGCTTCAAAAATAATAAAACAGGATAGCTCTGAGTTTTCTATAAAAGATGATACTCTATGTTCATATGTAATTTCGTTTCCTTTTTGAAAATTGCACTATATGGATATTTTTCTTAACACATTATAATGCCAAAAAATAATAACTATAATATCTGTATGAAAAGTAATAACTAGTGTAATATAGATAAAAATAAGTCAGGATGATTTTTGATACGATATAGACTGAAAAAATGAATAACCAAATGGATTTCATATTTGATTTCATATGTATGTACGTGTTTGGTACATTTGGGTTTAGATACATCTGTGCCCATGTGGGAACCTATAAAAAATTTTCTAATCTCTTGACATTAGAAAGGAGTTGACATGTAAATATGTTATTTTTATGCTAGTCCTTATTAGCACCTATATCTAGGCAACATTTGAAGCTATCCCCAAATATTTTCTATTAGGAAAACACCATACACACACACACATCTTAATCTAAGATGAGTCTAAAAAATTGAAAACATGAAGAAATCTGTAACAGGTTTTAATATACTTGTTAGAATAAGTGATATGGGCAGCTGTAAGCCATTTAGATATAATACAAAGATTGTTTTTAATGACCATCAAAAAGAATGTTAAAGTCCATGTAAAAGGTTATTGTTACTATTATTATTATAGCTGCAAATTCTAGTTATGGGGTGGATGAAATATAATAAAGCTTATTGTTTAAGTAATGGACACCTATCATATTAAATATGTATCAGTTGCATTAATTGGCAACCATAAGACAAGTGTACAACATTCTAGATGGTGATGATTTTGATAGGACCGACCACATTGTGGTTAAGTATATGATTCATGTAATAAGAAAAAGGTGCCTGCAGGCTATTGTTCCTAGCATGGATTAAAATTTACATATTGCTTCTCCTTATGTCAAAACATCTGGTGTCTGCAAATGCTAACATTTCGTTAAAAAGTTTCACAAGCCAGGAAAAGTGGATTGGAAACATTGCATGTGAATCATTCAAGCATTATAATAGAATAAGAACTATGTTCAGAAAAAATTAAATTGCTGCAAACAATACTATAGTCAAGATTATAATTTATTTGCTTACACAAGTGAAAGATGATTCTACATGTATCTGTGAGGAAAAATAGTATGTGAGTTATATGGTTAGATTTCCAAAATAATTCATATAATTACATGGAACAACTAGTTTCTAAATCCTTCAAGACTTTACAATCACTCTAAAAATGTTAGAAGCAGTATTTATTTGTATGTAAGTTGTTCTGACATTCCTAAGGACAGGAATAAGGGGATACCTGAGACTTTATTCATTTGGACATCAATTTCTATTTATTGTTTGGTAAATATATAAGTATATTTTAGCAACAGATGAATCACCTTTCCTACGCAGGTCCCCAAATTAATAGATAGCCCTTTCAACTTCCAGTCTAGTCTGACCTTCTATTCATTAATCTGAAAAGGCCACTTCAAGATTTTCCTACTTTTAAGGCTTTATCTCACTATATCAGTCAACAGTTGTCATCATCATGGTCCTTGCTGGCTACCTGCTACTTTTAAGTAGCTACCTGCTACTTAAAAAAATCTATCTTCGTATTACTATTTATTTAGCCATCCACAGATTTCATCCTTCACTAGATGAATGGTCATTTGGAAGCAAAAAATTATGTCTTAGCTTTCTCAGTACCCCAAATTACTTAACACAGTGTCTTGCTTCACATGCTATGTCCTTAATAAATGATGGTTAATTATAGGTAAGGGAAGTGTGCAAATGTCAAAAATCCTTCAAATAATGAAATAGTGCTTATGCACAACTGTAGCCATTCATTGAAATTAATCTCTTCCATTTCCTTTCATTTTGTCAGTTCAATTCTTACAATTACAGGGAGATATGTTTTTGTGTCTTTTGACTTATCTAAAATTTAAGTCCCAAATTATTTGAACATAATTTGCAATAGATATAATTTGTCTACTCTAGAATTCATACATTTATTTACTTACTGCTCCTTTAATAAGTATTCTCCAAAGAACAATGGTTATTACTGAGGGGGATATAAAAGATGAAAGGAACTGCATGTGCGATCTTTTAGTAAAGTTAGTAAGTGCTATGTTGGAAGAATTAAGAGTGCTATGCAATCTGGAATATTTATACAATGGAATATGATGGAAATCTGGAAACCAAGACCTGAAGGTAGAGAGGGGATTAGGTTAATGCAAGTTGGGGGTGCAAGAGAAAGAAGGGGGATAGTTCTTTAAGAAACAGCAATTGATTCAGGGAGCTTATCAGTGTTTTCAGTACCTGAAACGTAACATTTTGGGGTCAGAAAACTTAGATGTACAGGTAAGTTCTGCTTTTCAAAAGTTCATATTAACCCACTTCACTTTTATGAAATACCTACATTAGTGTATGTTTTCATTAATAACAAGAAATCCAAAGAGGATTTTCACCTTTATGACAAAGGTGAAAGCAAAAATCACATTTAGCATTTGTTTTGCAGCAGTTGTTCTAGAGGCAGTGTACACCCCAGCAGAGATTGGCACCTCCAAGCTCCTTCCCTGGAAACTACTTTATACAGGCTGAGTATGTATCATATCATTCCTGCTTTCACTCTATATTGGTATTATTTTGAGTTTCATGTGTTATTTGAAAATACAGGTTATTTGGGGGTCTAGGAATGCTAATTTTTTTCAGATGTCATATAAGTTAGTGGTTATTGCTTCTTTATTTTATACCATTTTATCTTATGAAAATTTTTATAAGAAGGCTCTACTTTTGATTAGCAGGGAAAACCTATTTAATATTCTCACTTATTTATCACACAGGATCCAGGTTATTCAGGCCCTAGATTGATGAATTTTGTGACATTTTTCCTAGGCTCAGAGTAAGAAAGCAAATATTTCTCTCTCTCTCATATACTGACATGATAAACCCAGGTACATTGTTGCTAAATAGCTTTGCCGCTATTCACCTCTACTTCCCAGAGAGGAATTAAGGGGATAATTTTGTTCTTATTAGTATTAAGCACATACTAAACTCTAGACTGACATCTGATAGTTCCTTCTCCCACACTATGAATGCACAATGGTCCCCAATAATAAATTCCCTCTTTTCCTTAATATTTTATTTATATAATTTAAGAAACCTAGTGTGAAAAGAAGACTACATAAGTAGGAAGGTCTGCTATATCCCTAAATGGGAAGACTTAATGTAAAAAAGATTTCAAGTGTCTCAATTAATTTATAAATTTTATCAACACCAATAAGCTTTCATAAACCAGATAAGTTGATATAAAACTTAATAAGGAAAGATAAATAAATAAGGGGCAAAGGAAATATCTGAAAAAGAGCAATGAAGGAAGACAGGGCTAACAGATTAAACCATATCTACTAATCATGCTAATTAAAACTCTGAAAAACATAAAGTCCAAAGGACGGAAATAAACCTAACTATGTATTAGAATGAGACATAAAGGAAACATTGCAAATCAATAGAAAGGAGACTATTCCATACTTGGTATTGAAATTATATAGAATGCTTCTCTCTATGAGAATTACAGTTCATCATAAAATGGAATACTATGTCCCTACAATAAGAAAGGAAGAAAAATAAATCTATACATTCTGATGTGAAAAGTTCTCTTTGAACAGCTTTTTACTAATATGGAATTGTATGTACAGAATATTCTTTCAGATAACAAAGAATTTAAAATTTTCTCTATATACAAAAACAAACTGTGAAATATTTAATGACCTCATAAGTATGTTAAAGGAGAAGCAGATATGGGTATATTTTCATTCTTTTCAAAAATTTTCTAAAGCATTAAATGTTTATTAGTCTAAGAAAAAATTAAAATGTATGTTATGTTTATATTAATGGTTTATCACTCCATCTGTCTCCATTTCCATTCTCTTCATTCACCTGATGGATCCAGACCTAGGATTAGATTTTCGTTTCAAATTATCTCACACCATTGTACTGTTACCCAGACTGTAGGACCACTGTTTAGCTGCAAAAGTATTGATAGAGTGCATGCTATGCAATTATCTATTTTATAAAGGTTTACTGAATGAATAGAACTTAGAATTTGTCAATAGATGGAAGAGTACACAGAAAAGAATTAGTTTAATATTTTCACTGAAAGATGAGGAAAACCATCATACTTATATAGACTGATATTTTAAAAGCATGAAATTTAGAGTGGTTTGGGTGATGCATAGATTTTTGCAGGGTAAAGTGAAATTCAGGTAGTGTTTTGTAGATCACTGAACAGTGTCAAGGAATGTCAATGTCGTGATGCTCATAGTAGATTTGGTATTCATGAGAATGAGTGGGGTCTCAGAAAAGGCAAAAACAAACAAAAAAAGAATAGAGGGGAGAAGAAGCAAATGGAAGATGAAGAAGGAAATAGAAGAAGAATGGAAAAAAAGGAGAGAGAAAAGGGACAGAGGAAAAGAAAAAAGGAGGAAGAATAGAATGAAGAAGAAGAGATGAAGATGAAAAAATAATTTAAAAAAAAAAAAGGAAAACAGGAAAGTTGAGGTTTTTGGATGCGTTTTTGCTTTTCAAATTACATTCTTCACTCTAGATCTCAGAGTTTTGGGTAACTGGAGCAGCCTTGCTCATTTTAGACAATTTTCCAAAGAGATCACATTCATTTAGCAGGTAGAAAATGAAAATGCAAATGTGTTTTGAAAGCTTACACATTTAATTCTGACCATGTGATATTTGAAATTTTTTTTAAATTTGAGTACCCCAAAATCTTTATCATTAAATAAAATTGTCTCAAGCACCTGCTCTGTAATTTTAGGGCTGTGTAATTTTGAGAATTCACTTAATCTTTCTGTGCATCTGTTTCTTCATGTATAAAATGAGAGCAAATAATAACCACAAAATTAAGTTGTTAATGGGAATTAAAAGAGAGAAAGTGCATAAAGAATTTAGCATAATCCCTTAAATACATGTAGTTAGCACCCTATAACTAATATTTATAGTAGTTATGATCTATTGCTGTTTTCTAACATTTTTATTTATTTAGCTTTAAGTTTAGCTATTTTTAACATGCTCGTATCATAGTTTCTTTACACATCTTAGCATTTCTTCCTATATATCTATCCATCCATCAAACAACTCTCTTATTTATTATAAGAATTTTATATTTGCATAGAATTTCATAATTTTAAGGTGTTTTCCCTTATATCAGCTCATTTATATATTGTATGTATCAAAATCTCTGCATAAAAGTGATGATTGACCAGTCTTAGATCATATAATCAAGATCACTTTTCACTCTTATTCCTACTTTTTGCCACAAAAGGTGATGTTTTTACTGTGCTAGGCATTATTAAAGACAGTGTCTAGTGTTTAAACAGGGAGTATTGGCAATTATTAAGTAAAAAATGCCTTGAAGTACTATTAGTCCTATGAGGAAAACAAAATTGGATAACAGACAGTGATGAGAATAGTGATAATTGCTTTGAATATGTGATTAGTAAGAGTACCACAGATTAGGTGACATTTGAAAAGAGATAACAGACATGAGCATACAAACTGCAAGGGACCAAGCCAGGAAGAAGAGACAGCAAAAATTAAAAAGGCTTTGCCGTGGAAACAAGCTAGCTTTTCTGAGGAATAATAAGGCTAGTAAATTATATTATGGAGAATGAAACAAAATGTGTTAGGAAGCTATTGGAACAGAGACAGGTGGTGTCTTCTGCTTCTGTATGTATCACCTGCATATCTCCTGTGGCAGTTTATGCTTCCCAATTCATTATATAATAGGACATGTCTTATAATACTTAAAATTTGTATTTTATACATTTACTCAAATTCATCTGAAATTTATCTTTGTATGCACTGTAAGGCAGTAATCAATAGTATTAATCCAAACATATCCTGATTTTGTTTATTATATGATCTCTCCTTTCTAAATTGATTGCAATGTACATTTATTATACACTATGTTATGGTATACACTTCATTGTTGATCTGTGATCTCTTAACCTATTTTCTTCCTTTAGATATTATTTTAACTGAGTAGTATTCCATCTTGTCAATAAATATATCACATCTTAATCCACTTACCTGTTGTTTGCTACTTGGATTTTTTCCATAATTTGGCTATTGTAAATGGTGCTGCAATGAACATAGAAGTGTTCTTTGAATTAGTGTTTTTGTATTCTTGGCATGGATACCTAGGATTGGACTTGCTGAATCATATGGTAGGTCTATTTCTAATATTTTGAGACAATGCCATACTATTTTCCATAGGGGTTGGACCTCTATGGCAAGACTTTTTGGTTTGTATCTAATGGTGTTTTGTAATTTTTCTAAGATCTTGCACATATTTTGTTAAGTTTATACCTCTGTTTTAAAATTATTTATTACAGTAAATTAAAATTTTCTTTGCTTACATTTGGGATAAAGGAAAGTTTCTGATTTTTTGTATTTTTAGGAACATCCATTTCCATTAAGTTTTCTAATTCATTAGTACATAGTTATTCATAATATTTCCTTATAGCCCATTTTATTTTTGATAAGATTTGTAGTACATTTCTCTCTTTTACTTCTGATTTTAGTAATTTGAGTGTTCTTTCATTCTTTATCTTGGTCATTATAAGCTATTGATCTTGGTGTGTTGACATACAAATCCAAAAATCTTGCTGACTTTTTTTGTTATTTATAGTAATATGTTTGTACACATACTAGATTTTTTTCTATACATAAAATCTCTGAAAACTTTTTCTTCTTTTGTAATGCTTATATATTTAAGTTCATTTTTCATGTATCAATTTATTGAGTTCTATCAATAGGATAATATCAGTAATGATTAATGGCTTCTCAAATTCAGTGATGTCAATAAAAATTATCTTTTCAAGAAAAAGTATTTGGAGTTGAAAATTGTGAAACAGAATATTGGGTGCTTTTCCAGTCTTTTTAACTTTGATTGAATTTTTTTGATTATATAATTTTACAACTCTGAAAGTATAGATATGAACTAGCAGAAAACTGATTGCAAAGTAAATTATTCTTGTGTTAGAGAAAAGCAAATGATTCTTGTTCATAGTAGTGCAAATAAATATTTGTGGTACAATTGATTTTAGTATAAGTTCATTTTATACTTGTGAGAGTTCTAATTTTTTAGAACTATGTTTATTAATAGAAATAATTATATATTTTATCAATAAATATGAAGTTTACAGTAAGTTGTTTATAAATTGTTTTTATCAGTTGAAGGGAGTTCAATTTATTCATATTTCTATGGGAATGGGGTATTTGTGTTTAGTTTTTTTTATTCTGGTTGGTTTAATATTTTATTTCTTTTTATTTTATGCATATGGATATCTAATTTTCCAGTATTCAAAAAGAAAAAGCTTTCACTGCTGCTGAATTGTCTTTGCATCTCTGTTGGAAATCAACTGCCCATATATTTATAAATGTGTTTCTCGGCTCTATTCTACTCACTCTCTTTGGGTAATTTATATAAATACTATCGTGACTGGACTACTGAATTTTATGTCTTGAAAACATAAAGTGTAGGTATGAGAAATTTTCTCTTCTTTTGCCTTACAAATTTTAGAATTAGATGATCAGTTTTTGTAAGTAGGTAGCCAAAAGTTTAACTAGGATTGTTTTGAATCTATAAATCAATTTTGGGATAAAAATCAGCTTAACAATATTGAGCCCTCCTATCTATGTAGGTAGTATATCTCCCCATTTATTTAAGCCACCTTTGTTCTCTGTTTTGTACTTTTCAATGTTTTAAATTTGTGTATCTTGTCAGACTTATTCCTAAGTTTTTTATGCTATTGTGAATGTTTTTATTTCAACTTCTGATTTTTTGTTTCCAATATATATAAATATGATTTTTCTAAGTTTGTCTTCAGTTTATCATGCAGCCCTGCTCATCTCACTTATTAGTGCTAGTAGCTTATTTTGTACATTTTCTGTATAGATGAATATGTTGTCTGTGACCAAAGACAGGTATTAAATGTATTTGCTATAGGTGTTTAATATACTACTTTTATAGGTTGCAGAAGTTCCCTTATGTTGTAGTTATCTACTTCTATATAAAAAATTATACCAAAACTTAAGGTTTAAGGCAACAGAATATGTTATCTCACAGTTTCTATGCGTCAAAATTCCAGATGTGACTTAGCAGTATCTTTTAACTTTGAATTTCTACAAAGCTATTGTCAGTTCAAATTCTAATTGGAAAAGTCACTTCCTACCCTAGCTGGATGTTTCAGAATGCAGTTGAGTTACTTAGAAACAGTTTCACCCTTTTTAGGTCTTATTTTATGATTTTTTTTTAAATATGGAAGAGTATTCAATCTAAGATTTTCCACAGAGGCAAGTCCATCCTAAGAATTCTAAACAAACTTTGTGAAGAATAAGTTCCTCTTCCTTCGTTTCAGAGGACAGAGAATTCCACAGTGAATTTGAAATTCAGCCCAAATAAGTGGAAAAGCCTTGGTAAACATCTTAAGTTTTCAACTGATAAAGTCCATCCTCTGGGAATAAGGATTATAATAATTCAGAAATTTACTATTAAAAAAAGTGTATGTAGTTGGAGATATTGGTTAAATTCTGTGCTTCTTAAAGAATAGTTCTTTAAGAAATAATTTCTGTATTCTTCAAAAATAATGTCTTAAAAGAGCCCAGGTAGTCTGATTTATAAAATCTTGCTCTTAGCCCTATTGTGGTGTTTTAAGTTTTCCTAAGTCTTGTATATGTCAACCATGAAAAAAAGAATCAGACTGTAGTATAATCAGGGAATTATTTATTTGAGAATAGGAATTATAATTTGCGTGTTTTGCCAGGTCATGTGGTAGGGAATTTTAAAGGATCAGGCAGGAAAATTGTCTAAACTTAGGTCACTTGTTTTGATAATTTTGGACTGGTTGGCAAAAGTCTTCAGACAAAAAGTTGCAGGGTAGGATCTTTGCAAAAATTAGTGATGATCTTTTGTTTCTTTCCTAATTACCAATGAGAGAACAAGAAGGTGTTTGTGGTTTTGGTAGTAACCAGTAAGGAGAATACTGTAATTTGGGGTTCTTTTATTGTTCATAACAAGTTGAGTCAGGCTGCCCATATTTACCTGGTAGTCTCAACTTTTCAATTGGAGGCAGAATTTAGTCTCTTTGACTCAAAACAGTTTCTTCACATATATACTTTTAATATTTATATGGATATGTGTGGTTATATGTGAATGTGGGCATGTGTGTGTGTGTGTGTGTGTGTGTGTGTATTCAGGGTGAGTGTACGTCAGTGCCCAACCAAATCTAATTTAGTGTTAACTGTACAATTTGGATTGTACAGTTTCAACTGCACATTCTACTTGCTTTCATATTTAATCTTTGTCTCTAGAATTATTCCACCAAAGTGGAATAGTCAACTATAGAACTATTCCACAAAAGTAACTGGAAAAGTTATTATTGGAGGAATAGTTGCTTTTGGAAATGAGTGCATAAAGTTTATTAAGTAGTTAATTACTATCCCTGTTCTGAAAGAATAAGATTAGAATATATTTGTTTCTATAGCAAAGAAAACATGGGGGCAGCAAGCCTAACATGATATCACATGATTCTGAGAGGTGATAATCCTGAGATTCATTCTGGAGTGCCCTATTTGATTTCTGGGAAACTAGGAATATGCTGTGGGTTGATGGCCATTACTTGTCAATGCCTGTGAGAGAAAGGTAGGAGGTGCTCAAATCTCAATCTATTTTAGAATTTTACTTGGGTAATCTAAAACATGAAAAGACTTATCTAGAATATTTATAAAATTATTCATGATACCCCACTGTTACTTTAGATTCTTTGGGGAAAAAAGATTAAATATCAGATGGAAGAACTGTTTGGCGTCAATCCAGTCCATCTGGTTTAGTCATGAGGACAATTTACTCATAATAACAGAAGAATACAGCTAGAAACCTAGACAACAAGAATTTCTCTTTATCATTGAAATGTTCTCAGAATAGTTGAAGAACTCCCATAGTTGTTTTATTTTTCAAGAATAGAAACTTGTAAATACAGATTATTTCAGTTTTAGAATGGCTTTATATCTACAAAAAAAGTAAATTTAGTGGGAAAAATATAATGCTAATTCTCTTCTAACAGCACTATTATGTTGATTGACTTTATGTTGATTGATCTTATGTTGATTAATCTTTTACATTATTCAACTGATTTTTAGAGCTTCATAGTCATTGTGGTATTATCTCTAATTGTGTACTAATGAACCTTATGAAGTTTACTGGTAGGTCACATGTATATAATCCTTTGTGCTTCTAGCAATTGGGTTATATATGACCTGTCAAAATATGTCCTAACTATTGTAGCCTATTCTCAGTGTACCCCAATGCTTTCTCCAGAATAACAGATAGTCTACAACCTTGGATTTCTTATTTTATCCAAAAACATGTTTTCTTGCATAAGAATCAAAGAAGCCTGTAAATACCAAGGAAAATGATATTTCCAAATACATGTTTTATAATGCTTTATCCCCAACTACAAATAATAATACCTGTATGCAGTACATAATTCTAATGATATAATCCAGTCTTAGTGTTTTATTGCCATTCATAAACTGCATCAGTAGAACTACTTGTGATTTACGCATCAGTAGAAACCTTTCAATTATATCCTATATTATGTCGTAGGGCATATATTGCCCTATGGTCTCTCATGCAATGTCAGAGGCAGAGGGAACATGAAATGGAGAATTGTGATTTCACTGTAAATCAAAAGCTAAGTGTTTATGAGCAATAAGGATTTAGCATATGATATCATTTCACTTTTTTTTACCCTTATAAGTTAACCTGATGATGGACAAAGTTAATTTAATTAAGGATTATTTGTACTTTAATGTCTTTTACATCAATCAGTAAAGGGAGGCACTGATCATATCATTTATTTCCTAAAAAATAATGTTTTATTTTAAAATTGACTGGATTTTTGCTATAAAAGTAGAAATAATATTGAAAGATATGCATGGTTATTCTAATAGTACACATAAAATGATAGGTACTCTTTCAAACACTGATATTTCCAATAGTTTTGAGAATAAAATTTCCAAATTAACCTAATTTATTAACTTGTATTTAACTAAGAAAATAAAACAATGAAAGTTGCACTTGAGATGTCATCTACTGTCAGCAATCAATTTTTTATTTGGCTGATACATTTTTAAAAAAATGAAGTACACTTTTGGTCTTGTATTCACTATCACTAGCACACACATAGGGAGATATGCCTTCTTCCTTATGAATATTATATCTTGTCTTTTCCATTTGTGATATGAGTTGCCAATTTTTTTCATAAGTAGCAACTCTGTGAAATATCTATCAACAATATATATATATTCAAGTGAAAAGAAGTTATTAAAATAGATTCTCAAGCCCATTTGGATTCAGTTAATCTCTAAATAGGTTGTTTAAGAAATCAAAAAAGTTGATGAGGTTATTCCTACATTCTTTGTGTCTAATATTTACCTGCAGGCATATATGAAATAATACTTAAATAACTGTGGCTACTTAAAATTTACAGAATTGAATTGAACCTATACAGGGAGCAGTTGATCTTAAACTGACATAAACCAGATAGTCTCTTAATGTTACTCTAAGGAATTTTAAACTGACTCTGCTAAAGCTGAGGTTATTTGCCTTAGGGATGCCTAATGGAAGGGTTATTATAACACTGTCCACAAATAGGGGTCTTGAGAGAGTCAGGCCATAACACTCCATTGACAGCTAATACTTTGGGCCATTGCCATGTCACAGGGATCTCCAAGGCCAAAGGTCATATCCTTCCCTTAATATTTAAATAAAGATACTTGACAAGAACAGAAAACACCTATTGCCAGTGATGGCTGCTGCTCAATTTATAAAAACCTTTACAAAGTCATGCTAATTCTTGGCCTCCTTAGAATGCATGGTAACCTTTCATAAATCCATCTTTTCCAGATGTCCTTGGAAATGACAGTTATAAAACTACAAATGATTTGTAATGCAAATGGGGCTGACAGACTTGAAGATTAGGGCTCTATGTACTAAAATGATGAAGATTATAGCTAACAAAAGGCATAAAAAGCATCAATAAATAGCTGCCAGTGTAGCTCAAGATTATTTTAAACATCCTTGGTAAATGCTAGAACAACAACCCAAAAAAACTTATAATATTACAAGTAGTAGTTTACTTCATGAAGATAATGGAACAGAATTTCTCTGTTGTGAGTCAGCTGGAAAACAGATAGCAAGCCAGCTATGCTTTTATCTCCCCAGGCAGTAGATTTTTTTTCTCTAACATCATTTTTTATTTGTAAACATATGAACTTGATTTTTTTAATTCTTTAAGTTGAACTTAATTATCTATTCACTTTTCCTTATTTTTTTAAAAAAAGCAAATCAAACGCCTTATCCTATTTAACATATCTAAGATGAATCACAAATTAAAACCTAATGAAAAACAATTTGCATACTTAATTTTTACTGCTGAGATGACTTACATTAACAGATAAGTTGGGGCTATGGATTTAAGTAATATATACCAACAGATGTTTTCAACTGCCTTTTTTCAGTGAAATTGAATGTCAGGAAGTAATTTGAGGCAAAACAAAATGCTATAAACAGATCTTTAGAATACTTAAAGAAATGACTAAAAACTGCATTTTTGGTATAATTTTAAATAACCTATTGATAACACCCACACTGTGGAACTTTGAAATATCAAGGGCAAGGTCTGCTTCCCCAGCTGTCAGGATTGTACTCAGAGCCTAAAGACCCAACATGACCTTCTACCAGAAAGCAAGCTTATAGCTGATCCATCTTCAATACTTTGGTTCTCTTTGCTTCCTAGCCCTTTTTTTCCCACACATGTTCTACTTGAATTTAATTCTTTTTTAAAAATTTAGATAACATTGGTTTACAACACTGTTTATATTTTTGGAGCACAGCTTCACAGCTCTTCAAATATGTATGTTACCACACCACACCCACACCAAAATTCTCATAACTCTCCGCTGATGATTCTATCCTGTTTATTCTCATTTTTCCTTCTCCTGATTGCTATTCAATAAAAATGAGCTCAAGCCCCTGGCTGTGATTCTGCTAGGTGCTGGGGGGGGAAAAACCCAACAACTTAAAATCTATTGAAACCTTCAGATTTCAATCATTTATTTGTATCCTGAGAGCTTGAAAGTGAGCCATTAACCTTTTAACATTAGTGACCTAGAACTGCAATTATAGTAAAGACTTTTTTTGTACAGGAGTCAATACATCTTTGAAACAGGAAATAATGCATTTTCAAGGAATCTCTAAGTTTTTTTCTGTGAATAGTTGCATTCATTAGATCAGATTTACTCAAAATGGAAAGTCCATTTATGAACCTTTCTGGAAACTGTGTATATGATAAGTTTAGTTAACTATAAAATATATTTGACCAAAGTATAGAGGAAGGAGATTTCCCTTTCTTGATTATTTTTCTAATGCCATAAAATACGCTATCATATTTACAGTATGTGAGTTATATCAGAACAGTAAAACAGATGATATTTTCAGTTTGTGAGTAAAAAAGTACAGAACGCACTAGGAGCTCTAAAACTAAAACATTATATCAAGACTAGGTAGACTTTTTGGTATAGGCTAGGTCCCTATGAAAACCAAGGAGTGCCTTAGATGCTACATAGTTGAATTATTCTCTTTTCTCACTCAGTCTGTCTTATGACATGAATATAGGTTGGTAGGGTGAAAAAAGCAATGCAGTGTGAAGTCAAGCTACTGAGCAAGAAAATAAGCCTTTTTAAGATATTTTGAGCAATAGCCCTACAGTATTAATTTAATTTGTTCACCATTAGCTTAATATCTACTTATTCCCTAAAGCCAAGAAAGCCAACTTTCTTTGGCTGAGAATTTGAGCTCTAATATTCATTTCATACATTCATTCATTTACTCAACATTTATTGTCTTCTGTGGACCAGCAATTCTTTTAGGCAATGCAGGGTATAAAGATAAACCATACCATGCTTCCTTCTTTAAAGGTCTGAGAATCATCTTGGCATTATCCTCTCATCAAATGACTTGACCTTCCTCTTCATTTTGAATCTCATCTTCAATATTAACTGATACACATTCACTGAAAGAGATAATTACATTTGTCTTTTTTACCTAAGCTGTAGATTTCTATAGGGAAAGAACTATGTTTCATCGTTTTTAATACTCCAGGGTAAACATTCAATAAAATTTTATTGAACAAATGCATGAATGAGTGAATTAACAGGATGCTTAGCAGTGCAATTATAACTGCTATCCACTCATAGCTTGCTGCTCTTTAATCTGACATACTCAAACACCCCTGTAACACAGTAATTTCAGTCATCTTATTTTTTAAAAAGATTTATTTATTTATGCATACAAGAGCTGGGGTGTAAGCCAGAGGTGCGGCGGGGGTGGTGAGAGGATTCACCAGAGAGAGTGGGGAGCAGAACAGGCAGATCTACTGAAGGGGAGTAACGGGCCAAACAGGAGAGGTGTGCTGTGCCATAGGGTTGCTCCCTGGCCAGCTGGGATCAAACTCATGCTGCAGTGGTTGGCTAGGTTGATAGTGCTGTCTTTAACCCCTGCGCCACCAGGAGGACATCTTTTCAGTCGTCTTAAACACTGTTTTATCCCAAATCTTGGTGTGGGAGAATTGAAGAGGAAAAGGCAAAAAAGGAAGTTGTAACTAACATATGGGCCTGATATATGCCCTCTTCTAGTGCAGCTATATATGAGCACAAAATAAATTCAAAGTGACACAGAACTTTCTACATCTATTACCAATGAAAATGTGTCATATTGAGTTTTAGACCATCTAATGTTTGGTTAAATAAATAATCAAACATTAAATAATTGCTTAAATAATTCCTCAATTGATAATTTCTTATACACTGTTTACTTGGTTTTATCTATTGTTTTTTAAAGATTTATTTACTTATGAATACAAGAACTGGGGTATAGCCAAAGGTGTGGGGGGTGAGAGGGGTAAGGGGACTGAGAGGAGTGAGGGGGGTGAGAGGATTCACCAGAGACAGAGTGAGAGCAGAACAGGAGGATCTACTGAAATACACTGCTGCGGGGAGCAGTGGGTGAGACGGAAGTCTGCTGTTCATGTGGGTCAGCTCCATGGCAGGGAATTGAACTCCTGCTGCAGTGGCTGGCAATAGCTTGACAGTGCCAAGACTTTAACCCCTGAGCCACCAGGGAGGCCCTGATTTATTTTTAATCCTAATGACATGCATGCCATAAACTGATTTTCTTAAATTATTTGTAATACTTCTTCAGTATACAGAGGAAGCCATCATCACCCCAAGCTCCTGCCCCATCAGTCTTCTTGTTGCAACACAGAAGCTTTTTGAGTAACATATTATTCTTTTTTCTCTTTTTAATACTAATCCAGCCTGGCAGACACAGTGCTATGTGTAGACTGGATTGAATCAAAGCAGCATTCTCCTGCTTTCCCTGTGTATAGGAAGTGATACTAATAAGAATCAGATTTCCCTGGACCCATAACAGAGGAAACAACTTCTGGCACAGTAATTCTTTGAACTGGAACCATGAGGGCAAGTACTAACGTATCCTTCTATTGCATGCAATACCTTATGCACAAAGTAGATTTTTAGCTGTTGAAATGGACTGAATCAGAGCTGTGGTACTAAATTTTTGAAGGTATGTGAATATTTTGATTTATTTTGAAAGATTCTGTGTTCACAATTCATCTGGTCATATCAGGAGTTTCCATTTTTGATTCCATGTAATTTACTTATGGAATGGATTTAAGACAGATGTTTAGAAAGAAGTTACATACACACATGCACACACACATATAATATGGATCAGAATAAGAAACAAGACAACTAATAATGCAACATTACTAATAATCATTAACATTACCAATAATACAACACAATGGTGTATTGTTGGATTAGTAGCGGTATTTGTGAAGCACCCAGAGGATTTGGATTAAGATACATAGAACCCGTGACCTGCCATTGCTTGATTAGTTGAGTGACCCAAAGCAACATAATTAACCTCTGTGAAACTCACTTTCCTCCTCTGTAAAAATGGGACTAATTCTATCAATCTCAAATGGTTAAGTTCAAAGGTTATCATGGAAGTAAATACACTTTTAAAGCTGTGTAGTTGCTAAAATTATATAATATAATATTTCCCTTTGACTGTGAGCTCTTGTAGGGCTAGGATCATGTTGTATTCACCTTCATAAAAATTTTACACTTAATAATATTCCTGGTACATAACAGGTGCTCAATAAATGCAGAATGAGTGCATGATGAATAAATTCAGGATACTAGAGACACAATGATTAATATGCTCCTTGTCCTCAGAAAACTCATAATCTAGTAGAAGAGACGAATGTGTGTATAATGCATTATCATGAAATTAAAACTTACACCTGCACAACCTCAGTGCCATTATAACAATCACCTAATTCTGATGATTTCCCTGTCCTTCTTTTTCTGTGCGCAAACATCTGCAGAACAACATGCAAACACAATGGATTTTTAAGCAAAAATAAGCAAAATCAGAGTTTATAAGAGTTGAAAGGTATACTTTACATCTAGTGAAGCAGGTAAGCTCATATCATACCAATGTTCTTTTACAGAAAATTGGTGACAAACCCCATACTCACTGTCTCATAGTCACTGTAGCCACCATAGTCTTTCAGAAAATTCATGCTGATTGGGCTTTGTGATTTCTCATGAGAAAGGGAAAATAAGTCTAATATTTAACTGTTGTGAAGCAATCTTGAATTAAGATGCTAGTTTTAATAACTTGCATCTCAAGGATATTTCCCACCAGAAATATATTTGTTAACAAACCAAACAAAGCTTCACTCACCTAGCAGGTAATCAAATCATTGCTATTGTATAAATCAACCAGATGATCTCATAAGTCCATCTTCCATCTGAAATTCTTTGAGGATGGAAGGCCTAGACAATCAGGGGTTAGACACTATCTGCCTTCTTTGGTGTAATTGCATCTGGTCCCTGAAAACACTTATCCACTGGAAGATGGTGTTGAACACTAATTGGCCACAGCTGCTTTTTTGGCAAAGGAAAGGAAACGCTAAGTCTTTTTTAAGTTTAACTTAGTCTCACCCTCAATTCAGTGTTGCAATTGTGTGATTATAGTAAGATTCCAAAGCAATGGACATGGGATCTAAGTTATGGGGATTTTAAGTCTAGTCATCAAGCAAAGGAATTTTTCCAACAGGACACTACAGCTGCTATTTTCATTTTCAGTTGTATAATGTTACTTTCGTTTTTGTGTCTGTTTAAAGCACTCTATCTTTACAGCAACATTTGGATTGGGAAAATAGTGATATCTTCATGGTATAGATAAAAGAAACCAAACCTCAGAAGAGCTAGAGACTACTAAAGTGACCCATTTACTGGCAGAGCAGAGACAGTAATCCAGTGCTGCTAAAATGAGAGTGCTTATGTCAACTGAGCACTGTTCCAGTGGTATTTCTTTTTTTGCTAATTGTCTTTTTTGCAGTAGCACAACTTAGCCTATTCGATGGTCCATGCTGTTAGAATGGGGATAAAGGTGTGGATGATATCGAATGGTCGGAAATGATAAAAATTTGAGCTATTTTGTTATAGCCTGAAAGTAGAGTATATAAAAATACAGTCCCAAACTCAAAGACAAAATCAAAAATAATGTGTATATATAGTGTAAAATGAAACTTGATTCTTCTTCCTCTCTCCCTTAGTTTTCACCCCATTGTTTGCACCCAAAAGAAAAACAAAAGGGACAACAGTAAGTGCACAAGTATTAATAATTAAGATGGGTCTGCAACATACCTAAAATAAGGCTGGAATTGTATTTCCTGCTCTGTGTGTGTGTGTGTGTGTGTGTGTGAGTGTGTGTCTGTCTGTCTGTGTGAAAGGGTGGAGGGGGGGTGGAGAGAGAGAGAGAGAGAGAGAGAGAGAGAGAGAGAGAGAGAATATGAAGCTCTTAAGCAAAGGACAACATGGTGGTGAGTAGGGAGCCCTTCACATTTCAGTCTCTTGGCCAGACTGAATTGTGTGTGACTTTTCCTTTTCCAATGAGAATTGAATTTTGGCAAACTCTGAAAACTTTTATTTCCACCTTTCCTCTTTCTTACATCATGAGGTGATGTGGGAATGAATTTCTTGTGGAGCAGGAATGGTGAGACCTGTTAACATCAGGAAAGAGTACACGAAAACCATTCCAGAGTTACACATGCCTACAGAGCCAAGGTTAATGTTAAGAAAAACAGCAACACAATGACATAAGCATTTTTATTTTAAAAACCCAAGGCATCTTAGAAATGTGATTCATTTTCTTACAAAGGAGAAAGAATAAGAAAGGAGGTCAGATAAATTTGCTACTTTATGCTTTTCTATCTATGAATTTTTCTTTGAGCCATGATAATTATTTTTAAATATAAACAAAAAATCCCATGCAATGCCTACAAAATCTGAAGTTATTTTTCTTTCTCTTTCAAATCTCCATTCTAAATAGAAACAAAGTCGGGGAAATAAAATGTCTGTGACACTCTCCAGCAACCCCTCTCCTCAAACCTCAACACACACACACACACACACACACACACACTCACACACACACACCCCACTACCAATTCTCATTTAACTGACTGCCAGCCCCCAGACCAAATATGAAGAGATTCATGAGCCACATTTCCTGGGAATTATGATGTCCTGTTTTATGAGATGTTCAGACTTTGGTAAGAAAGGAAAGATAGATCCCTCTCAGCATTAACTGAGATATATTAGTATGAGGGGTATAAGGACTGTGAATAATCTGCCTCGCAAATAGGCTCTAAAATTTCATTGTCCTGAGGAGAAATTGAAGAGTTTTATTAAAGACAATGGGCAGAATTAAAAATGGAAAAGAAAGCTAGAGACTGACACTGAAAATAAAAATAGCCTCATGAAATACTCTCCTAAATTTGGATGAACGGCTGGACAATAGCAAAAAGCTATTTGAATAATTTAAGTATATGTAACAATTGTCATTATCATAGTAGGGAATTTCAGAAATTTTTACTGTAAGCAACTGGTTCCCACAGCTGTATCAGTTTTCTTAAAAACTGTGACCATATTTCAGCGCTGAGTTAATACTACACCTTTGGATTATCAACCTCTTTTACTTTCTTCCTTAAGCCTGGAGCACTTTCTTAAATTATATAGCTCTGGGTCACTGTGTTTCTCTGAACTAAAGTGGATATTCTAATTTAAATTAGAAGATTTATTACTACCTAGCTGGTAAACACAGTGAATAGACCCAGATTTCTCTGGGATTTAGTGCTATATCTCTAACTAGAAAACACATCCTAATTTTCATATTTATTATGAACATTGTTTGAAGTAGAAAATTCTAATAAGTAGTTAAAATTAGTTATACATCAGAGGATGAATTAAGTGCAATTGTACAGAGAACAGAGGAAGAATAATCTTAAAATTAAGGAGCATTAGTAGAATGAGATTGTAATTCAGAGGTCCCAATTTTCTTTAAATAAACTGTCCTGGGATGCCTTCTTATTCTGCATATTACTTCTGATTTGAATTAATATTTTCCTTAAAAATAAATTTGAGTTAATATTTCAATGTTTTATTATTAAATGTCATATTCTTCTAAAAACTGGAAAAGGCCCTAATATTCTTATTTTACCCTCCACACTTGGAAATGTGCTTTGATATTTTTATCAAATATTTGATGTCCAAATATTACCTGCAATTAAAGGATTTCAAGTAACACAAGTAAGGCTATATTTCCTAAATTATGCAGTACTTCCAGATTCTGGTGGCCTTTTCAAATCGTCTTGTCTTTCCCTCGGATATCTAAAACTTGTTTTCCAAAATCTAATGTGTAAGTTGTCTCTCTCAAGCACTTCGTTGATTCCACTCTTAAAAGCATTATTTTCTTGAACCATAGCCTGTATTAAGCATGAAAGAAGAATTTAATTTTCTACTTTGTGGATGCTGCCTTAAACAGCATTTTCAAGTTCTGTCTTTCAGAGAAAGCGTAAACAATAAAACCCCTTTCCAAGGCACTTACATTTTTTCCCACTAGAGGTCTCTCTCGTAACAGCTTTTCTTTTCCTAGGATCATTAATTATTTTACTCAAAGGAACAATTCCACCTTTTAGATTGGAATGCTGCACTTAACATGTTATGCTAGAGAAAGATATAATACCTCCTTAGCTTGTTCTCCTCCTTGATGAGTAGATATTAGGTTGACTGAATGAATCATCTTGGGTATTTTATTACACAATAGGTACACTTTAGTAAAGAAGTTTGAACTTTCACCTATGCTTCCAAAAGTCTCAAAATTGGACCAGTTAAAGGAATATGCTACAATAAATACGCCTGATCCAGGAACACTAAATATCAGGCTTTGAATTCTCCTGAGGACAGCCAAGATCTGTTCTCCAACTTAGATCATATAATTGCCACCCTGAACCATTTTACATTCATTTCTCCCACTTTTGCAAAAGAACATATTTTCTCATTTGAAAAGGGCATTTAGTTTTTGCCATTTCCTTGTATATTGCTTCTGTAGAAAACAAACTATTAACCTCAAATGCATCCATATGACACTATTGAGATTTTTGTTTTTAATATATATTTTCAGGGGGAAATAATACTTAGAACTTTGCCATTTTACAAAAAAAAAAAATCCTACCATTAATTCTATGAAAAGGCCAGTTCAGTTTCAATAATGTTAAAACAGAAATAATTCCAAATGAAAGCAAATGCTGAATACCCTCAAAGAATAATACAAATTTCACCGAATAAAGTACTATAGAAAGCAATGCACTGACATCAGTCACAAAGCCATTTTAATATTCAGAAAACCATGAGTGTTCAGGTTTCTGAGGACAGAAGTAGAAAGACAGTGTTGTTCTCCTGACACAAAAAATTCAATGGGAAGATGTGAAATGTGAAGAAGCAAGTGAGCGCCTAGCAAATCAATTTTAGTGTTATACTGAAGGTGGGTATGTCTGTATGAATGGATACAGTGGCTAAGCACAGAGCAGTACTGTATAATGAAAAAGGGCAAGAGGAAAATTGACAAGCTGAAAAATGTACCACCACCTGGCCAGAAGAACACAGACCTGTCAGATAGCAGTTTCAGGAATCAGAAACTACACCACAACAGAAGCAAAAAAAAAGATGCATTATTTATTGAAATTTACTTTGCAACCTAAAGAGTGTTCAATACTTTTTCTTCCAACTGTAATGTATTTAGTAAAGTTCATGTTTTCTTTTAACACCAATTCAGACTTACCTTATATTGGGTAATTGAAGCTAAATCTACATAGCAACTACCTCCATTGCTTTCATTGAATTACTGGTCAATTAACAATACCCATTCATGAAATTAAATATGAATTTGGCACAATTTTTTTTATTCAAGTGACTACGTCACACAGTTATTTTTACTTAGTTTTTGTCTGTTTGTATTAGTGGCAGTTTCCCTCCCACCCTTGCCTCCTCTTTTCACCAGTGAAAGCACACACAAGTGATCTGTTTGAGCTGTTCTGATGACTTGAAATAATAGCATGGGTGTGATAGACTGCTGGGATATTAGTTCAGGAAGTAGTGTTAGAGACCAATTTTTTCTCTTTGCAGTTAAAGAGACTATTTAAAGGGTTAAGTGACCATTGTAAAACTCCTGTAGAAGAGAGTTATTCTGGGTGATGGGAAATGGACTGATTCTTTAAAAACAAAAAAACAGCAAGTAGGCATCATCATAAACAGAACAGACATCACAGATATATGTAAATTCTAAAATATTTGAGAGCTGAGTACATGTTTATAACATTTTATTATGGAAAGTTTATTTTTGAATATTAATTTGCTCATTTTACTGGAATGCAAATTAAGTGCTCTTTTTTTAAAAAGATTTATTTTTATTTATTTATGCTTACGAGACCTGGGGTGTAGGCCAGAGATGCAGAGGGTGAGAGGATTCAACAGATACACAGTGGGGACCAGAACAGGCAGATCTACTGAAATACACTGCTGAGGGGAGCAGTGGGTGAGACAAGAGAGGTCTGCGGTGGCATGTGGGCCACTTCCCTGGCTGGGGATCAAACTCATGCCGAACTCATGCCGAACCCATGAATTCATGCCATAGTGGCCGGCAATAGCTTGATAGTGTGGAGACTTTAACCCCTGCACCACCAGGGAGGCCCCAAAATAAGTGCTCTCTTAAAGAAAGATGGTTTTGCAGTATAGGCATTCAGTGCAGAAGGGTTTGTGTCCATCAGAGGACACTACGCCCCTAAAGGTATGATTTTTTTCATGTTTCTGTTTCTAACTTATGAGCTATTTCCCCTTGTTTCTATGTATGAACAATTTTTATTACATTTTCATTATTTCAGAATATTCTAATGAACAAGAGGATAGATTGATACACTCAACCACACCCAATCTGACTCATCACAAAATTATCCAAACTAGAGCAATGAACAAGAGTTCTTAAAAGAGGTAGTTTTTCTTTTTTTCCTTTCTGAGGTAACTTTTCATTAAAGTTAGTCCATAGTCAAATTTGTGCATTCAAAGCACAGTTTTGAAAAGGGGATGTAAAATACTCATTAAGATACAGAACCTGAAAATCTCTAGAAGAGAAATTAGAAGTGAAGGAATAAAGTTGTCTTTTGCTTGAAAATATTATGATATTGCAGCTTTATAAGATTTTTTTTTCTATGTATCTTTGTAAGGAGGGTAGTTGAAACTACATTTCTGTATTTGTCAAATCACTTTTATTTAGACAAATTACTGACACTCTGATGTTGAACTTATTGTGAAAAAAGTATTACAAGCGATTTCCAGACTTAAAGAAAAAACACATTATACTTTTTTTATTTTCAGAAACCCTTTAGGTTGAAATACTAAGTGTTTATTCTATTAGTTACCAGGGAATTATAAAGAATGCAATTAGTTCGAGTCAGATTGGTTCAGACTTCAATGCAATCTTATATAATTAGAAGGCTTTACTTTTAATATGTTTTGGAGTGAAGAAAAAACAACCTAGAACCCTCCAAAAGCTTTTTCCCATTTCTTCCCCCTTTTCATTATTTTCCCCTGTATCTTTTAATCCTTTTTTAATCCCTTTCTCCTTTATTCTCTTATGACATTTCAGAAAGTTATTTGCTTAACTTTTCTTCTCACTTCCATTTTAAATCCTAGATGAGTTTCATGAAGTCAATGAAAACCATTCGGAAGACAATGTAAATTCATTTAAATGATTTCTAAAGGATGTAGGGCTTTTTATTCATATGTTTATATACATATTTATCTTTCTTTTTTGTCCACTGTGGTAATGGAACTATTCTCAGCATTAAATTACAGATTGTAATAATCCCTGGCTGATGATAAAAATGCCAAGAAGATAGGGATCAACTGTGTGTTCTCCCTCCCCTGAAGAAATTTTGTTTATTGCCTAAGCATAAGCTGAGCCATCTTACTGTGTGGCCAATCAGGGCATAGTCTCAATTTTTTTGTGGTTTTTTTTTTTTTAAGATTTATTTATTTATTTATACAAGCACTGGGTACAGTCAGAAGCAGGGTGTGTGTGTGTGTGTGTGTGTGTGTGTGTGTGTGTGTGTGTGTGTGTGAGTGAGTGTTTATGAGAGAGAGAATTCACCAGAGCCAGAGCAGGGAGCAGAACAGGCAGACTGACTAAGTACACTGCTGAGGGGAGCAGCGGGCGGCAGGAGAGGTCTGTGCGCCATGTGGGACCCTCGCCAGCCAGGGACGGAACTGGCGCTGCAGAGGCTGTGGGCAGCCTCGTAGCCCAGCGCTCAAACACTGCGCCACCAGGGAGGCCCGTAGTCTAAATTTATTAGACAAACCCAGAAAGTGGTTCTTCTTTTCCTTTCTGGAAACTTGCTAGTTTTTTGGTTTTTTGTTTTTTTCCTCTGACCATTAAGCTTTTAACAAGTGTTTCCCCTGATGGAGTGATTTACAGCTGGTTGTTAAGGTAAAACTGCATGCCCTCCTGCCCATGCGCAGGCTGACTAGATTAGATTGTGCAGAAGTTGGTGCATCAAATGGCAAGAGGCACCTGGATTTTAGCTCTGGCTTGGGTAAATGTAAAGAACTAGGCTTTTCTTCTTTTAAATGACTTTTTCTTAATGCAGAAAATTATTTTTTAAAGCAAATGTTCAAACCATCTTGTTGACATTTTTTTTTTCCAGTTGGGGGGGTAATTAAAAGGACATAGGGAATATATGGTGGAATATTATTGACTTTATTTTACTTTAAAAGGGCCTATTTATTTTCATAGGCCTTTGACATATTTATGTGATATTTTTCCTTTAAAGTACAAGTGAGCAGTTTTTAAAAGCTCTTTGTCAGTAGACATCTGTTATATCATTTCAATTACTTTGTTTACAATAAAATTTTGACATAAATAAATATGAATATTGAAGCTGTACTAATGCCTTGAGCAGTCAGCATAGTGGGTTATATATCAGCTGTCAACATGAGTTGAAACACGTCTACATGTGGGGCAGCATGTTGAGTGTGCCTAATCAGAACAGTATGTAATCTGTGCATGCATAGGACTTGCCAAGTCAGAATTATATATGAGTTAGTTGTGTCCTGGAAAGTTTCATAAATGAAGAAAAAGATATCTGAGAAAAATAAATGGAAAGTAATATGTTGGTTTCAAATATACCAATTAAAAATATTGAAATTCAAAAGTGAACATTTTTTCAATAGATGTTATCAAACTGTCAGTATTATAGCTCAATTTTGAGTTTAATTAATTAAAATTGCTCATTTGTATTATTTTTATACTTCTGATTCCCTGGGGATCTGGTGTCAGAAAAGCTAGTTTTTGACTAGTCCTCTCTTTTCCAGTTCTCAACTCAAAATGTAAAAGTATGATTGATTGTAAGATGGAATTACCCTTGTGAGATGGAATGCCTGAAATTGTGCATTCTGTGTATATTGAGATAAATCATGCTCATTGAAGGTAAGCCGACAGGTATACCATCAAGAAAGTTATAGATCAATGATTGAAAAAGAAGAAAGTAGACAATCAAGTCTGGAAGAGTTTAGAATGAACCATATTAATTTCAGGGATCTTAGATTCCTCTTCTGTACCCTTCTTTCATATACTTTCTTTCACAACACAAATTTTCCCCATTACACTGATCCTCTCTACCCTGTTCTAAAGCATTTAATTTTAATCACCATTAAATTATAAAACAAAATGGGACAAAGATGTGTCATTGACAATTTGGGAAAATTTTTACTTATGTCCTTTAATTCATACTACAGATAATCTACCCTTACATTAAACTGGCCTTCATTTCACTTGGCATATATTTATGGGCAGAGTTTTTCGAAGTAAAAAGCTAGATCTCTATTTGAAAAATTTAGTTCTGTATAATTTTTTTAAATACTATTTTTTTAAGATTTATTTTTATTTATTTATACAAGCACTGGGTACAGTCAGAAGTGCGGGAGGGTGAGAGAATTCACCAGAGCCTGAGCAGGGAGCAGAGCAGGCAGAAGGACCGAAGTACACTGCTGAGGGGAGCAGCAGGTGGCAGGAGAGGTCTGCACGCCATGTGGGACCCTCCTCCGGTGGCTGGGGAGCAGCTGGGGATCGAACCGGTGCTGCAGAGGCTGCGGGCAGCTTCGCAACCCAGAGCTCAAGCGCTGCGCCACCAGGGAGACCCTCCTATATTTTTAAATAATTATTAATAATAATAATTAGTATGGTATGTTTAAAATGTAATTTTGAAAGAAAACTCTAACAACATAAAATTTTGAAAGAAAACTCTAACAACATAAGTTTCATAAGTTCCAGTCTCTTGTTTTTCTATTATTGTCTAAATATAGCTGGCATAGGACCTCTCTGGTGGTGCAAGAGGTTAAGATGCTGCACTATGAAGCTATCCACAGCCACTGCAGCATGGCAGGAGTTTGATCCCCAGATGGGGAGGTGGCCCACCTGGCACAGCAGACCTCTCCTGGCTCATCTGCTGCTCCCCTCAGCAGCATATTTCAGTCAATCCGCCTGTTCTGCTCCCCACTCTGTCTCTGGTGAGTCCTCTTTCCCCCCACACCTCTGGCCTGTACAGCTGGTCTTATATGCATAGATAAATGGATCTTTAAATAAGTAAATGTAGCTGGCATATTTAGGTACCAAATAGTTGTAGTTTATTTTTCAGTCAAATGTTCTACCCTTGAGTATCCTAAGTTGAAGCACATCTGAATGTCTTCTTCTGAGTTGTGATACTTAGTTTGTCTGAGTCACTTATTTTACCTTTTGCTCTTATGATAAATTGTACATACATGAGATACAACTAGATAGATAAGGTGGCAATGAGGGTATTTGTGGTAAAATAGTTCATTTATATATATATATTAGGTTTTCCTTTTAGCTTGAACAGCATATCTAAAATAGTTTTTCTTTTCAAAATGTTTTTAAGTCCTATACTATGTAATTGTCATTATCTAAAAATAGTAAATAGGTCTATATAAACTTTTCTAAGGTCACTTTGACTATTAGCCCTTTCATCCTGATTTTTTTAATCTGTTAAATATGTTAATGCTATAAAGTCATCATTAGAACTTAGCTTGAAAATATGGCCTTGATTAAACATGATAAGAAATGCTAATAAAATTTTTGTCCACAAGAACATTAGCTACCAAGGATTTTTATGTAACTTTTAAATAAAGATTTAACATCGATAGTTATGCAGAATAAATGAAGCAGAAATGTATCCCTTCTTCCCAGTAGGAAATTAATTTATAGAAGTGGGGGGATCAATATTCAATAGTGATGCTCTTTTTAGGAAATTACTAAGAGACTGCTATATCTGAATGGTATTTGGTATTGGTGGAAAAGTCTAGATAGATAATTGCAAATTGCATATTGTTAATAATAGGCAATCATTTGACTATGGGAATGATTTTGATTTATTTGTTTAAATGGTTAACTGGTTGTTTAAATGGTTGCTTTGTAATAGTAGTTGATCATAATATTCCCGTTTGTCATAGTAAAAATTGATGAATGTATCCAAACAGCTCCTTATTTTATGCCACTAAAAAGGGCTGAGATTTAGATTTTATAATAAATAAGGAAAAACATTTAAGGATATAAATGTATAATTAGTAGATATAAATTTTCACAACTCAATGTTTTTCAATAAGGAAGCTACTATATTAGTTCTTGTTTGCAAATATTAATAATTTACAACTTTCTTACAATAAGAGCTGATCCTATAAAAACATAAAAGAAAAAATTATTTTAAAAATATGTCTGTTTTCCAGAATGCATGTGAAGCTATTTATAAAATCAGAAATTTGGTGACTTATTTAAAGACTTAAGGAATTTAAAAACATATAAATGTGTCCAATAAAAGGAAATTGCTTAATACATATTCCTTATTGAAATACATAAGAATAAATTAAAGATAAGTGGTATAAAACTAGTTATTCTTTTGGGGGAATGGGCTATTTCATGTCTTTTCCACAAGAATTTATTTAGTGGTCACTGAGACTCTGAATCCTTAGTCTTTCTTAACCTTCTTAAAACTCTGAGACTTTTCATGTATGCTATTAGACTTGCACCATGATATTAAGAAAATTATTTTGAATGCTGTTGGAAAACAATCTTCATGCAAAAGTAAATCAATTGCTCTATCACGGTAAAAAAAAAAATGAATTGCCTGGTGCTGTATTTCAGTGTGCTTTTCAGGTGGATGTGTTATGGTAATTCTGTGTGCTCTGGAATGGCCTTTGCCTCCTGTCTGGTAGGCTCACAGAGTGTTGGAGAAGATTTCCATCCTTACACCCATTACTAGGTAACTCTTATAAAGCCATATTGGCTATGGTACAAACTATATGAACCATGGCAGGATTCCAACCTTGGGCTGTGGAATTTAGAGACTGGAGAGATTGTTATGGAAGAAGTGAGAACTTACCTCTGGTAGAGTGATGTTCCACAAAATTGTAATATTTTTTTCTTTTTCATTGTTGCTGATGGATAGACATTTAACCTATATGTTTAAAGTATTTATGTTCAACCACATAAAATATTTCCCATTACACATTGAAGTAGGATTCATATTGGTCAAATAAACATGACAAAACTAATGCTATCTCTTATGCTAAGAATTTACCAAAAATGATTTTAAGTTTGAAGGTGTGCACTTAACTGATGAATGATAATTACGTAATCACTAATAAGGCTGATAACTGAAAAAAGTAAGTATAGGAAGCAAGGAAGCAGGTTATTTCATTTGAAAATGCACCTTATATAAATTTTCACCTTTGAACTACATATTTTGGATTGCATAAGCACAGTTTAGATGTACTTTGTGAGCTATAAACTTAACTTAGTTTATCATTTATTAGTATTATGCAAGATTTAAACAAGGTGATTTTCCAGCTGCAATGAAATTTATATTCACCTTGTATTTGAAGGAAAATTTACAGTTTTTAAAAGATCTTTCAAATAAACCATGACTTTCAAAATAATCCTGGTCATGTGCATGTGTAATGAGTTCTACTTTATATATATGGACATCAGGGCTCAGAGAGATGAAGTGGATTTTCCAAGACCAAATTGGTGTTTAAAAATATACAAGTAGGATTAGACATTTGGATATTTTGGACCAGTACTCTTTTCTGTCACCAACCCTGACTCTTACATCAGAAGACATGTTTAAATCGCCTACTATAGCCTTCATTTAAATATACATATACTTAAAATTAAGTCATTAAAAATAATTAAACTCTGTACTTTTAGGAAAAGGGGGAATATGAAGTGTATTGGCTCTTAGCAGGAGGTGGTCCCAACTAGATAGAGAGGCAGGGGACATGTGGTAAGAAACTTCATAAAGTGTTTGTAAAATTTGTCACTGGAAAAACAACACGATTCAAATACTTGATTATCTCTAGTCCAAAACTCACTCTTACAAAACAAAACTAAAGGATAAAGGTAAAATGTATCTGCTTAAAGGCGTTTAGGGGAATCTGTGTTGCTCTTAAGAAACATTTGATTCCTTTAGAAGGTTAAAGTTCAAAGTTTATAAAACACTTTAGTTAATAATACAACCACATAGATCGTTACTTCAATACATACATATTCATTAAAATGCTTGAAATTTCAAAAATAACTTGATGAAAATCTCAAAATATTCTTCAGAACTTTGAATACTGGAAACTAAAGAATGATAAAACTTAAGATTATAAAAATATATTCTAGTGGTGATTGATCTTCTATATTGTTTTTAGAGACTCCTAGTTTCTATTATAGTATTGCCTTGTCTAAAAAATATGGTGAGATTTTGGTTTCCATGGTGACACAACTCTTTTTCATACGTATTTATTATTGAAATGCCAGAAACCCACCCCTTTCTATCAAAGAATGCTACTTTAGCACTTAATAATTGAAGTTAAAGCTGATTTATTTTTTATGTCAGAGTGTTTTAAACAGATCCCTCTATCACTAAAAACTGAGAAAGCATTACAGTCATTTTCTCATAAGCAGTTTATTTCATACATGACTTCTGAAAAATATTTCTGGTTTTTAAAAACTGAAGAAGATTTTGCCTTCTTTTTTCCTTCAGTCAGCACCACAGGGATTCCCAGCTAAGCTTTCAAAATGTTGCAGAACATACTTTGGGTAAAATACACAACCTTCAATTTCATTAACACAGTGTTCAAAAGAAGAATGTGCATACTTTGCCTTTGCCAATAATCAGGGAGCAATGAAGTTATTACCTATTACTAAACTAATATTTTGGAAAGTAAAATGCTTAACTTTCACCCCAATTTAATGTCTTTTAAAAATGTCTAATTTTCCCTGAGGTCTGAAAAGAATCTCATTTTTCTTCTACCAAAGTCCTTTTTCTTAAAAATAGATCTCATTATTGGGTATATACTTACATCATCTTAAGTAGTTCCCCAATTGTTACTGTAACATATATGTCCTCTAATTAACAATACTCTCATTTTGAGTTCTAAGTGATCATGATTAGCTGTTATTTAGCTCATTTTGCATGTTAAAACCACCCAAAAAGTGAAAAAATATAATTAAGACAGTTAAATTGTTCACCTGTCTTTGTTGAACAACTGCAGTAATGTATTCAAGAACTGAATGAAAACATAGTGAGTTTTAAAAGGTTCATTCACACATCAGACCTGTTTTAAAGTCTTTAGAGTACATCAGAACAACACTAATAAAGAGGTATTAGAAATGCAATAAAAGAAAATTGAATAAAAAGTAGTGGTTGAAGGTGTCACTCAAAAATAGATAGAATTAGAATACTTTGAATATTTCTATCCCCCACTAGGATATAATATTCAATTGCATTTATTTTTGTTTCTAAAAAGACAAATAAGTGATTTTGGCCATTTTATGGTGTCTTCTTAAGTGTTGATGCATGGGAATGCCAGCACAACTGTGAAAACAATTTAACAAATTTTGATTTTTTTTGGTTTATACAAATAACCTTCGTTATGACTCAAAAGTCAAGAATGTGGAGGCAGAATTACAAAAATTGATGATATATAAGTGACTTCCCTATACATTGTTTACATTGTTCTCTCATTTTCACATCCTTCTGAGAACTTTTTCATCTTGACAAGATACAACAGTTTTCTTTAAGAAAAGTAAATTCATTGATAGGGATGATTATAAATATGAGACTTTTTGGTATTCAGTATACATTCTATAGTAGTACAGAGACATTGTGGCTGTCAGCAGTTTTCCCAAAGTGAGTAGAATGGAATATTAGAGAAAACTTAAAAGACATTGAAAAAGATAATCTGTATTTAAAAGCACACTTATTACAAAAGAACATGTTTATTTTACGGATGTTAGAAAACATTAAAATATGAATAAAGTGATGGCAAAAGCTTGAAATTAATATTAGAAATTACAGTGATTGACATTTTGGCACATTCTATCCCAAACTATCTTATTCACAAGTACAACCTGGAGCAAATTCCATATGATGTGGTAATTTTTCACTTAATAATAATAAGTCCACATACAAAAAAGATCACTAGTAATGGTAAATATTTAATTTTAAAAGATAGTATAAGTACATATTTGTTCTTTTAATTAACTTGAGAAATACTTAAAACAGCATGTACATAATTTTAACAGTGAGCCTAAAACAAATAGAAATGCAACACATTTAATAACAGTAGCTCAAAAAAGTTAGTGGGAGCAAAGTTATATTGGAATGAGATAGTGATACCAAACAGTAACATGAATCCATAGGGATAAATGAAGATAACCAAGAAAGGCAAAATACCAGCTCTACAAATATAAACATGCTCTACTTCCTTATCTCAGTTCTTTAGTACATAAAAATGCATAAATTAATAAATATCTCAATGGTTATTGTATCTGCAATTAATATAAAATGTATAAAGTAATAACACAAAAAAGAGAATAGGGAATAGAATGAATAGGAATAATGTTTTTATATCACCCCAAAACTAATTTAGTGTAAGTATGAAAAAGATTCTAATAAGTTAATTACATACAAGAAATGCTAGAAGAATCACTAATAAAATAGCTGAAAACATATAGTTAAAATTATTAATTAAAATGTGACAAGAAAATATATAATTAATACAAGAGAAGATTGGAAAAGGATGAACAGGGGAATGAAAATATATGAGGTATATAGGGAACAAATGACAAAATGCCAGAAAAAAAATCCAACCATATAAATAATAACTTTAAATAGATTAAACAGTCATTCAAAAGGCAGATATTGTCCAACAGGATTTTTAAAAGATTCAACTACATGCTGTCTACAGGAAATGATTCAGATTCAAAATAAAAAAATGAACATGAATGAATATATAGATCATGAAACAGCAACCATGATAGAGTTGGAAAAACTTTTAATATTAAACAAAATAGACTTCAAAATTAAAAAGTTACTAGAGATAAATAGGAACATTTTTTAATGATAAGAGGTCAACGTAGGAAGAACTTGTAGTAGATATTACATATGTACACCTCATGATAGGCTCCCAAATTACATAAGGCAAAGTCTGACAGAACCATGGAAGATACAACTCAGCAAGATCTGTTGATGATTTAAATACTCCACTTTTAAGGAGAAATCACAACAGACTCAGTAGAAATCAAAAGACTAGTCAGAGATTACTATGAACACTTATATGCAAACAAATTCAACAACCTATAAGAGATGGACAAATTCCTAGAAAGATATAATCATCCAAAGCTGGACAAAGAAGAAATAGAACACCTGAACAGACCAATTATAAGCAGTGAAATTGAGGCAGTAATCAAACTACTCCCCCCAAACAAAAGCCCAGCACCAGATGGCTTCACAAATGAATTCTACCAAACGTTCAGCAATGAAGTAGTGCCTATCCTACACAAACTCTTTCCAAAAATTGAAAAAGAAGGAATACTTACGAAATACGTTCTACAAAGCCAACATTACACTAATACCAAAACCAAACAAAGACAGCACAAAAAAAGAAAATTACAGGCCAATCTCCCTAATGAACACTGATGCAAAAATCCTCAACAAAATCCTTGCCAACAGAATCCAACAATGCATCAAAAGGATAATACACCACAATCAAGTGGGATTCATCTCAAGGCACAAGGATGGTTCAACATATGAAAATCGATCATTGTAATCCAACACATCAACAAAAAGAAAAATAAAAACCAAATGATCATATCAATATGATCATATCAATGCTGAGAAAGCATTCGACAAAGTCCAACATCCATTTATGATGAAGACCGTTGAAATTCTCAGGATAGAAGGAACATAGCTTAACATGCTAAAAGGCATATATGGCAAACACACGGCCAACATTATTCTTAATGGTGAAAGCTGAAGGCCTTTCCTTTAAGATTAGTAACAAAACAAGGATGCCCTCTCTCACCACTGCTCTTCAGTATAATACTGGAGGTCCTAGCCAGGGCAATAAGACAAAAGAAAGACTTACAAGGAATCCAGATAGGGAAAGAAGAAGTAAAATTATCACTATTTCCAAATGATATGATAATATACATATAGAACCCTAAAAACTCCACAGAAAAACTACTCAAAATAATCAACCAGTTCAGTAAGTAGCAGGATACAAAATCAACACACAAAAATCCGTAGCCTTCCTATACACAAACAATCAATGTGAAGAAGAAGAAATCAAGAAAACCATCCCTTTTATAACTGAAACAAAAAATCAACTACTTGAGAATAAACCTAACAAAAGACATGAAAGAACTACACAAAGAAGATTATAAAACACTGTTAAAAGAAATAGAAGAAGACACAAAGAAATGGAAAGACATCTCCTGCTCATGGATTGAAAGAATTAACATTATTAAAATGTCTATCCTACCAAAAGCAATATACAGATTCAATGCTATTCCAATAAAAATCCCAATGACATTCTTCAAAGAAATAGAACAATACTGATGAAATTCATATGGAACCACAAAAAAATATGAATAGCCAAAGCCCTGATGATGAAAACAAAGGAGAAAGGAGGCATCACACTTCCAAACTTCAAGCTATACTATAAAGCCATAATAATTAAAACAGTTTGGTATTGGAACAAAAACAGATGCACAGCCGAATAGAGAGCCCAGAAATAAATGTACACTTATATGGACAACTGATCTTTGACAAAGGAGCAAAGAACATGCAATGGAACACAGACAGTTTGTTCAATAAATGGTGCTGGGAAAACTGGATTTCCACATGCAAAAAAATGAAACTAGACCACTATCTTTCACCATGCACAAAAATACACTCAAAATGGATAAAAGAACTGGACATAAGACCTGAAACCATACAATATATAGAAGAAAATATAGATAAAACACTACAAGACATACATTGCAATAACATCTTTAAAGACTCATCACTCAAAGCAAAAATAGTCAAGGAAAATATAAACACCTGGGATTACATAAAACTGAAAAGCTGCTGCACAGCAAAAGAGACATTAACCAAAACAGAGAAACACCCCATTGAGTGGGAAAAAAATCTTTGCACCCCAGTCAACTGATAAGGGACTGAACACAAAGATATACAAAGAACTCACAGGACCCAACAAAAACAAAATAAACAGTCAAGAAATGTGCAGAAGAACTTAAAAGACATTTCTCCAAAAAGGAAATGCAAATGGCCAACAGGCGTATGAAAAAATGTTCAACATCCCTTGTCGTCAGGGAAATGCAAATTAAAACCACATTGAGATACAACCTTACACCAGTAAGAATGGCACATATCAAAAAAACAAGCAAGAACAAATGTCGGCAAGGATGTGGAAAAAGGAACTCTCCTACATTGCTGGTGGGAGTGCAAACTGGTCCAACCACTATGGAAAGCTGTCTGGAGATTCCTCAGTCTACTAAAAATGGAGCTACCATACAACCCAGCAATTCTACTACTAGGGATCTACCCAAAGGACACAAAAACATTGATTCAAAAAACACTTGTACCCTTATGTTTACTGCAGCACTGTTTACAATAGGTTAAACCTGGAAACAACCCAAATGCCCAAAAATAGCTGATTGGATCAGAAGATGTGGCACGTATACACAATGGAATATTATTCAGCAATCCAAAAAGATAAACTCATGCCATTCACACACAGCAACATGGATGAAACTAGAAGGAATTATGCTCAGTGAAATAAGCCAGAAGGAAAAGAAAAATATAGGATGTTTTCACTTATAGCAGGAATATAAGAAAACCAAATAAGTCATCAGTGTAAAAAAAAATAACAGTGCAAAACACAACAAACAAAAATGGACAATTATAAATCAGAGACATACCACAGGGGTGGAGGAGGGAGAGGGATCAGAGGGAGGGAGGAGCACAGAGGACTGAGGTGATGGTGAATGGGTGCATTGGTGAAGAAAAACTCTATAGGGACTACACCTGAGGGGGTGGGAGGAAGCAAATATTGTTTAAAAATGAACAACGATGTAAAACTAATAAATTAAAAAATACTCCACTTTTAGTTATAAATAGAACAAATATATAGAACATAAACAAAAACTGAAGATTTAAAGAAAATTACCAAGCTACCTGACATGCCAGACACCTGAACACTCTATTCAAACACAGCAAAACAAACATTCTTCTAAAACACACAAAGCCATTTTCTAGAATCGGCCATACATGAGCCTCAATAAACTTGGAAGAATTAAAACAAAAATAAGATAAAGAGAAGTATGTTCTCAAAAGGCAGTGGAATTAAATAAGAAATCAATAACACAGGAAAAAATGGAGTATTTTGCATATGTGGAAATTAAAGAATATGCTCCTGTATCATCAATAGGGCAAAAAAATCCCAAGAGAAATTAGATGACAGTGATATAAATGAAAGGAAACCAGATCATATGAAAACATACAGCTTTCATTAAAACCAAGCTTAGAAAGAAATTTAAAAACCGTAAAAATTGTGTTTAAAAGATCTGAAATCCAAAATCTTACTGCCTTAAAAAAAAACAAAACAGAAAAGAAGAACAAATTGAACTTGAACTTGTAGCAAGTGGAAGGAAATATTAGAGCATAAATAAATGAAATTATAATAGTCATCAATTACAAAAACTGACTCCAGTAGAAATAGGAAAATAAGAATTACTTAAATAGATACTTGAGATTGAAGTAATAACCTTAAAAGCTGAAAGAAAATCCAAGTCCAGAGGACTTTCTTTTCAATGCTATCACATATTTAAAGAATCATTACTAGTCATTTTATAAGCTTTTTTAAAAATAAAGTAGAAGGGACTTAAATCATTCTAGACAATCATATTGCTCTGATATTGAAATAATACAAGGACATAAGAAGAGAATAAAACTACAGACCAATAGCTTTTATTATTTAGATTAAATTTTTTTCAACATATTAGCAAATTGAATCTAGCATGGTATATAACAAACAGAATTATATACCGTGACATTGTGGAATTTATCCCAGAAATGCATGACTGGTTTGATATCTAGAAGTAAATTTATGTAATGTACCATATTAATATAATAAGGGGGGAAATAAAAAGATGTGATCGCAATAGACATAGCATAAAGTATTTGGCAAAAATCTAACACCCTTTCATGATAAAAACACTCAAAAAACTAGAAATGGCGGGACTCTTCTTCAACCTGATAAAAAAACAAAACAAAACTCCAAAACCCCATACGGTTAATGCCAAAAGACTGAATATTGTCTGTTCTCACCATTTCTATACAACACTGTACTGATGGTGTTAACCAGAACAATTTGGCAAGTAAAAAATAAATTTTTGATTGGAAAAAAAGAAGAGTCACACAGTTGCTGATTTTATGAACTTATACATGAAAAAAAAAAAAACTAAACAAGCCACACATGCACAAATCCTATTAAAACTAATGGCAAGTTGAAGAAGTTTGTAGAATGTGATATCAATATATAAAATCAATTGTAAATGTAAAAACTGGCAATGAAAAATCAAAAGTTAGGGGCCTCCCCGGTGGTGCAGCGGTTGAGCGCTGGGTTGCGAAGCTGCCCGCAGCCTCTGCAGCGCCGGTTCGATCCCCAGCTGCTCCCCGGCCACCCGAGGAGGGTCCCACATGGTGCGCAGACCTCTCCTGCCACCCGCTGCTCCCCTCAGCAGTGTACTTCAGTCCTTCTGCCTGCTCTGCTCCCCGCTCTGGCTCTGGTGAATTCTCTCACCCTCCCGCGCTTCTGACTGTACCCAGTGCATGTATAAACAAAACAAACAAATATAATAAATAAATAAATAAAAACATGCCTCTATTAAAAAAAAAAAAAAAAAAGAAAGAAAAATCAAAAGTGAAACATACACACTGAAACCTATAAAACATTGTTGAAAGAAGTTAAAGATCAAAATACTGGAAATATAATCATGTTCAATGAATTAAAGATTTAAAATGATTAAAATGGCTAATTGTTCCCCAAATAGATCTACAAATTCAACACAAATGCTATCAAAATCCTAAGTGGCTTTTTGATTGGAAACTAATCTTAAATGCAAGGAACTTACAAAAGCCAAAAGAATCTTGAAAAAAGAATAACTTAATTGGAGGAGTTATACATCCCGATTCCAAAACTCAATACAAACCCACAGTAATCATGGCAATATAGAACTGGTCCAAGGATATGCATACAGATCAATAGAATAGATTTAAGGGTTTAGAAATAAACCAGGACATTTTTAGTCAACTGATATTTGACAAAGGTGCCAAGCAGGTAAGATATGGGAAAAAAATCTTTCAACAAATTGTGCTGGTACAAATGGATATCACCAAACTGTTTAATTTAATTTTTTATTACTTTTTTATTTAGGTAACATTGGTTTACAGCACTGTATATGATTTAGGGATGTAAGTTCATACTTCTTCAGATACATGTTATATCAATACAGAATAATAGTGATTAGTGATTACCTTTTAAACAGATTAAACAAAATTATTTAAACATTGCTTTCAAATAGATAGCTATTAAAATATATTTTATTCATATATGATAAACCATTTACATTTCAATCACAGAAAAGAGCCTTAGATCACAAATAATATATAAAACTTATAAAATACATATAGAAAGATAATAATTGATAAACCATTATAATAAATGTCATTTGGATAAGTACCTCATAAAAATTATTTGAAAAATAGTTGATAATACACTGCTTAATTCTATTATGATTTTTATCTTTCAGAATTTATATATTCTAGTCACATTTTAGATTAGCCCACAGTTTACTATAAGCATTTTTTATTGTAAGTATGTGTTATTTTAAAAACTAACTCATGGCTATCAACTCTCCTGATTTTTTTCATTTGTACATTTGTAATTTTCACATTGTACTTTTTAGTGCAATTCTTCTGTTTTCCTTAGCTTTGATTTTATTTAATTTAACATTTTGGAAACAATATTCATTTTATTTTTTCTTGCTAAATAATTGAAGTTTTTAGGGTGAAAATTTTGCCTCTACACATATTATTGGCCATGTATTTTTTTTTTTAAAGATTTATTTATTTACACAAGCACTGGGTACAGTCAGAAGCAAGGTGGGGCAGGGGTGAGAGAATTCACCAGAGCCAGAGCAGGGAGCAGAACAGGCAGACTGATGCAGTACACTGCTGAGGGGAGCAGCGGTGCTGCAGGAGAGGTTTGCGCACCATGTGGGACCCTCGTCTGGCAGCCAGGGATTGAATAGGTGCTGCAGAGGCTGCGGGCAGCTTCACAGCCCAGCACTCAACCGCTGTGCCATTGGGGAGGCCCCATGTATGTTTTAGTTGCAATGCTATAATGCTTCTTTTCTGAATATGATATAAATGAAGTTTTAATTTTTTCTGTACAGGAGTTGTTTTGGCGTTCCCTCTCCTTCTTCATGTCAGGTCTAGTTTTGAGCTTATGTATAATTAATGCTGTTCTTTAGACCATTTTGAATCAAACATCATGCCTAATATGTGATCCATTTAACAAACACTCCATAGACACGTAAAAGCTTAATTTACTAAAATTAAACTATAATTTTACATTATTTATTTTTACTTTCAGGAAGATTTTACACTTTAATTTCTATGTTGTAACCAAGTGTTTGATGCACTCTACCCTACCCTTGTTATGTTTTACCTACCATAGTCTTCTTTGATTTACTTCTGTTCATCTTGGTTGACTGCTTTTGGCTATTAAAAAATTGCTATCAGAAAGGGTCTGTGTGTGGCAAGCTTTCTGAATCCTTACATATCATGAGCTCTTTTTATTGACTTTACACATTTTGGCTAGATTTATAGTTCTTAACTCATAAACTTTCTCTCAAAGTTTTGTACATATTATTTCTTCATATGTTATTATTGGATATTTTACAGCAAAAGATTTTTTTTATGGAAACTAGTATTTATTTCTTTGGGGGTTATTTGGGAGATTTTTTTCTGCTTGAGGTTGGATGTTAATAAGTTTATTCATCTGTAAAGTCAAACATGTCATCAGGAAAATTTAACTGAACCTCTGGAGGAGAACTTGTGTTCTAGTCTCTCAGGTCTACAGTTTTCTGAATTCTTTGGATTTTTGTTTGTTTGCCCCCTCTCATCCAGTTATAATAATTATTGCCTCTCTTTCATTTAGATTTAATTTTATGTAACACATAATACCAACATATTTACTATCTCTTGACATTCATGTTTACTACATTATTTCATTGTCTTGGTCTTTTATCTATTTTCAGGAGCCTTTCTCAAGTTCATCTTCAATCTCCCAATTTAGCTTTCTGAATGTATATTCTAATCTTTACTGAATTTAATTAAAATTTAAGTTTTAAAATTTTAAATTTGCAATCTTAATTTCGTTTACTATTTTTATTTAGCCTGTTCTTATGCCTCCTGACTTCTCCTTTCAATCTCTATGGTCAAGGCTTTCTTATGTTTAGATTTCTGTCATAGAAAACGGAATTCACTTTACCTAGCTTAAACTGAAATAGATGTATTACAGATGCATGACCTTGTCTTATAGATGCAGAATTGACAGATCTCTGATGAAACAAATTGTAGTTTGAGATTTCAGGAATGATTCCAGGTTCCTCTAAAACCTGGTCACCACGGTAGGTGTTATTTCCTCTTGGACCAGAATGCGGTCTTTTGATGTAGAATGTAGCTGCTGCAGACTTCAGAACATTGCTGTCACTGAAACACACCAGGAATCACTGTGATCCATGAGTAAGGCATCTCCATTGATAGCAAGAAACCGCCTTGATTGCAACTACAGACCAAAGGTATGTGTGTGTGTGTACACACACATATATATACATATATATGCACACATACATATATATGTATGTGTGTGTATAAGACTTGTGATCTCTACAGTAGAACAGAAATTCACGCAATATGCTTTGACATCCATCAATTCAGTTCCACTCAATGTATTCTAATGGATAAGGCATTGGGACCTCTATTGATAGTGCAACAGAAAAGGAAGGTCTTTGACTATGATTGCCAGTAAAAATAGAAAATCTTTTATCTCATTCCCACCTTCCAAATCTCGGGAGTTTTGAGTGGAGAAATTTTATAAATATCCAGAACTTCAGCTATGTTTATCTGGTTTTTGCTATTCTTGAATCTAAATTATCAGAAACCATCTTGAGATGGTTTGATTACTATACTACCATATTGATTACCAAACTACCATATCTACTTCAATCTACTACTTTGGGTACTTAGCTTCATATAAACTCAATCTCAACCTTTCAGATGACAACAATAGATCAGCAGAATACATTCTGCAGGGCCTCCCTGGTGACGCAAAGGGTTAAGAAGCAGCCTATGTAGCTGTCAGCAGCCACTGCAGCACGAGTTCAATCCCTGGAGGGAGGGGGGGGCGGGGCTGCCCACATGGTGTAGCAGACTTCTCATCCACTGCTCCCCTCAGCAGTGTATTTCAGTCAATCTGCCTGTTCTGTTTCCCACACTATCTCTGGGTGAATCCTTTCAACCCCCACACATCTCTGGCCTGTACCCTAGTTCTTGAATGCATAAATAAATGAATCTTAAAAAAAAGAATACATTCTGCAGTAATGCAACTTTAAATGTACAAATTAAATTGCATTCACCTTTTTCTAAAAAAGGAGGTCTAAAATTCCACTGGTCACAACATCTATAAGTTGGAGCTATTTATTTCTCCTTTTTTTCAATCATATTCCCAATTTGAAATTTTTTAACTTACAGACAGAAAAAAAAAATGCAGTGAACTAACAGCAATGCATCTTGTGTAAAATGACAGGAGATAGTGATGAAGTAAATAAAACTGTTTTTTAAAATGCTATAGATATAAATAGATAATGAAGACAATATGAGTAGCTGTTTCACTCATTTCTGCTATTGATTGCAGGATTATAAATATTTATAACTTCCTTCAGTCCAAAACCCTTCCCCAGCTGTCTTTCTCCTTGAGTAGCATTATCAAATGATCTAGAATTTTGCCTGGTGGAATGATCCAAATCTTAACACCTGTATGAGTCTTTGTTTATCCTTCATGCTCTTCCATTAAGATTTATAGTTGAACATGACAAAGCCAAGATGTGTTCTAGAAGATTCCTGAGTTGTAGATGTGTTTCTGCCTGTCCAACATGATAATAGCAAATGAATTTCCCTTTGATAATTATGATCAATCAATTGCCAAATTTTTGCCTTTAAATTTTACCCAGTGCTATTCAATTGTTCACTGAAACACAAATGTTCCTTGGTACCCTGTATTTTTTGTTTGCTATCCCTGTCAAACCTAGTCTTACCATACCCTGTGGAATTCCTGTATATCATGAAGGATCCAAGATATCTGGTAGCACTGCTGACTTTCTGGGAGATGTAAATCCTTTTTCTCAAGTCAGATTGTCTGAGTGTACATCTTATTTCCTTATTTGACTCTGGATGAGTTACTTAAGCTTTCTGTGCTTTATTTTACTTACATATGAAATTAATTTAAATAAGTGTACTTATGCCCAGGGTCAAGGGAGCATTAAATGTGGTGATTAATTCAAATTAAGAATTTAGAAAAGCATGTGGCACATAAAAAACTCTCTAAATATTAAGTATTGTTATTATTTCTGTTAGCAAAGCAAGGAAATTCTGGGCCTCCACAAAAAAAAACTGGCTGGGAATGCTTTTCATCTAAAACAGTAAAATGATCCCAACTTAAACTTACCATCTACCCCATAGATTTTTTTTTCTTGTGTCCAATATTCATGCTTCCAATTAAAAAGGTGTCAGGGGCCTGCCAGCCCATCCTCTGATTACTTCTTGAGCATCTGAACCACTTTCCTCTAGAGGAGAGTTTTGAACCAGGCTTTGGTGCCTTGTCATTTCATCTGCACTAAATCTCACAGAAATACATTGCTATTTCTGACAATGAAAATGATAACTCTTCTCTGGTCCTTTAACTGATGCAGATTAGTGTCTATTTTTATATTCCTTTGGTCATTTCAAGAGACATGTAACACGATGGAAATTAGACCCCTGGACTCAAGTTATCAGCTTTCTCAGTATTCGAGAACATAAGCAGAATCTTCATTTTCTTTTAATCACTTGACTATATTGATGCTTAATAACTAGTATGATACTTAAAATTCAGAGAGACAATAGTGGAGAAAAGGTCTTTCAATATGAGCTTCATTGACAGGCTCACCTCTGTGTTGTTTATGAATTTTAGCTCAAATCTTCTCACTAGTTCTCTATATGTTAATATATGAAATTCCCTCTTTCTGCAGTTAATGTAATACAGATCTAATCCTCATGCAATGATTCTAGCCTAGGCTTCTTTCCAGTCCTCTGGAGTTATTTATATGCAATTTTCAAACAGAGATGATCTTTCCTATATGCACTGATAATATTTACATTTTTAAATGGAACACAGACTCAAAGTTGAGGTAAAAGGTTATGAGGTCAAAGAAACATAGAGATTAGATCTTTAACCATGGCAGATTGTTAATGTTGAAAATAGCAATATCATATTTTTGCAAATTTCATGCTCTCATTGAAGATATAGATGCCTAATAGAAGGATTCTATTTACAAAGAACACCTGTGATCAATAGCTATTAAGTTGCACATATGAAGATCAGCACCTATTAGGATAAAAATTTATCTGAATAAATCCAAACAAAACATTTCGTCAAAAGGGATGGAAATAATGAGTGCTTATATTTCAAACTATCAGTGATAGAAAAGCAAATATAAAATCATAATTAAAAGAGCCTTTATTTAAAGGAGTGAGTTGCTATTTATAGGAAAGTTAAATACTAAATGATTTTTTATGGCACTGTATACAACTCTTGGTGAAATAAGAAATAATCATGGGATGAATGCAGCATCAAAGCAAGGTCTGAAAGTAAAAAAAAAAAAAAAAAAGACTACCTTAAATATGTTCTCACTTTTTACTGGTTTTCTGGACCCAGCCCTCCAGGGAATGATAGTTTCATGAAAAAGCAGTTTATGGATTCCCTTATTAGCTTGCACGACTTTTGTTGCTATTTTTTTCATTAGAATAAGGTACTTGGATATCTCCAGTGATGGAGGTTTGAGCATTTTGAGATGTAATGTTCCTTTCTTTTACACATTGGCTCCAGTTCCTGAGTCTCATGCCTGGTTATCTGAAAATAAAATATATTTATAATTTATCCTTAGAAAATATGATAGTTAACACTTTCAACTTCTAATATCAGTTAACCAATATATGTGTTAAATCAGAGGTGAACAAACATTTTTCTTTAAATAGCCAAATAGTAAACATTTTAGAATTCATGGATCCCATGGTCTTTGTTGCAACTACTCAGTTTTGCCATTGTAGGGAAAGAACCAGTCATAAGCAATGTGTGAACAAATGGGTATAATTACGTTTCAATCAAACTGCCTTTTACAAAAACAAGTAGTAAATCTGCTGGGCTTAGTTTGCCAACCTAAATACCAGATAACATCATTTACATATAATGTGTAGTAGCTTACTCTTTAATTTTTTGCTTTAAAATGTTAAATAAGGGTGCTTTATTTTGTTTCTTACTTCTCTAAATTAAATATATTGACTATAAGTAATTCCTACAACTTTATTATGCATGTGTGTTGCTTGTATATAAGTTATAAACTATATTTAAACTTTTATGAATGAATTTTGATCAGAAGAAGTATTTTGTAAATGTATGCTTTCCATCATAAATATTTTAATTCAAGGAGCTTATATTTGCACCTCTTATTTTTATTGAATTTACATAAATAAACAGCCCAAAGGGAAGCACAAACCCCCCTTTTAACCTTAAAAGGACTAATAGTCTAATAGAATCCTAAAAACAGCCCCTGCATGAGAACGAAACCAAAAGTTGTGAATTAGAACTACTTTGACAGATACCATCCTGTACTGTCTAAGCAACATACTGATTAAAGCATTAAGAAATACCTGCAGAAGAATAATGAAGAATATAAAACTTTTTAAAATTAGGATAGTCTGATCCCATACATATCTGTCATGTGAATAAATTCCATTTGAAACCCTCAATAGAAGTACTGTATGTTAAAGAACAAAAGAGGCAGCTTCAGACTGTTTTTCATAATTTTTCTAATTCATTGTTTTAATGGAATAGAAGAGTTTTATAGAACTAAAGGGGGGAAAAGAAGCCCTCTTTGATGAGCTCTGCATTTGCAAATAGTACCTGCCACCTGAATAATGTACAGTACTTTGAATGATGGTGATATTGTCAATGATTCATTTTAAATCAATGTAGCTCTAAAAGAAGGCAAAATCTATTCTTCATTTCACATTGCTGTATTTACCATTTTCCTGGTCTTTTTCTAAGTAATAAATAATAAAAGAACTTAGAAAAAAGTGACAATGGAGGAAATTCTGAACTCAGCTTTATTAATAACTAATATTTATTAACTACAACAAACATTTAACAGAAATCGAAGTACTTCTGCAAAAATTAGTAAACATCCTGATTTATAAATATTGCTTCTGAAATTGCGTCGATCCATAAAGGGAAAGACCCAGGGAAAAATAGTTCCCCAAATTATTCCTTTTATAGCTGTAAGTTCCTACAAATTTCAAATGAAGCTCCCTATTTGCATGAAATGTATAGTTTTGAATTTGGAAAAATATATTCTAGATCATTTTTACAGTACAAACAATGGGCTGAATCCAACAGAGAGGAAAAAGTAAACTGAGTTATCCAGTGCCCTCTTTTGTCAGAAAATACCAGTGGAAAGCTTTTAGACATGATGGTGAAAGCTAACTATACCATATAATTTTTAGCCACATGACCAGGGCAACTAAATTACAATACATAAAAAGAGTAAAATAAGACAAAGAGAGCACCTCTGTGTCAGGAAAGAGTGTATTACCAAGAAGAGTCTAAGCTTGAATTGTGAGGATCAGGAAAAAGAGCAGTGTGAAGAGGCAGCAAGTGTAGCCATTTTCTTCACTGCAGTAAATCCTTACCCTTAGACCTCTAGTGTTGCATCAGCTGTGAATGTCATTGTGAACCTAAGCTTGGCATTCTAATAATTAAAAGAGACCAAAAAGTATTACTTATCCAGGATTCACTCACTTCTCTGTTACAGATGTAGAAAAACAAGCCTTTTGGGGGAGCTCAGTGTGTTTTCTGATGAGCCAGAAACCACAGTGGGATTTTGATACTCAATTTAGCCCTAGGTTAAGTCAGGGAGTGCAGCGTCTCAAAATTAGAATACAATAAAAGAACTCATTAAAGACATGTTATAACCAGGAGCATTTAGTTTTAGTTAGGTAAGACTTTGAAAGAAGGTGATAATAAATAATTCTTCCATAGTATCAAGAAATATATTGGAATTTCTGCCCAAGATATCATCATGTAAGTGAACTGGTGACCATCCATGTGGAGAAATTAGTAAAGACTCTATTTTTGCTACACAATCTAGAAAATTTGTTTACTGATCAAAAATTGTTCTTTGGTTCTTAGTATCTACAACAAAATGCACCTTATAGATAACAGACTAGAAAATTTATTGAGATATTAGTTGAACAATTTGGAACCTTTATTTAGCTGCCAAAATAATAGGTAGTCTGCTTAACAATAAAACAACTTTTTAAAGAACCCAAAAATGTATTATTTCTCTGAATCACAGAGTATACCTGTTTGCAGGTGCTAGAAGTCAACTCTAGATGATTCAAGAGAGAAAGATCTCAAAGGGTTGAATCATAAAATATAGGAGACAATCAGAATCATAAAATATCTGAGACAATCAGATGTTAATGTGGTCAGGGACAAAACTGAAATCACCTTGCAAAGGCTATGCCATGAAGATATCATTGTCATTACCCCTGGCCATGAACAAGATCGTTTTCACCACTGACACTACCAAAGCTGAACCCAAGGTACTGTTGTTAGAAGTGCCACCCAGTTGCCTCTAGAAAGTGAATATATCCATTGATGGTTCTGCTCTTTTCACCTGAAGTGCATCCTCGTGACTAGTGCTCTTCATGGTAGTGGTTCTGATTAAAATCTTGGGCAGAGTCTAGATTGGGTCCTCATTTCTAAAGTACAAGGGAAAATGGGAAGTGAAGATTTAGCAACTTGAATTTTATAATAATGTAGGACTCCCTATTCCTAGTAAAAAGGAGGATGTCCTTATGTAGAAAGGGGGCTGAATTATTGCATAGTCAAAAAAAAAAAAAAGACAAATATTCACTGCTTCACAGAATCTAAAGTCCAATAGTTGGGCAGTTCTATGTTGGTATTTTATTAGCAAGTGCTATCGTGACCTGGATTCTTCCCATCTTTTCTTTCTACAGTCTTCAGTAAGTTGACTTTTGGTTTTTGACTTTTTATAGTAAAAAAAAATGGTTAGAGTATCTCCAAATATCACATAGGTTATAAGGGAAAGAGTATGTATACCTGTTCTTTTTTCTCTCTTTTTAGGAATCAGGAAAACTTAGAAACTCCACAGGAACCTTCTCTTTTTATCTTACTGGTCACAGATTCATCACATTCTCATTGTTAAACCCATCATTGATGATAGGAATGAATTTACAATGATTGCTTAAAGATTATCAATATATTTCTCTCCTTGAGAGCTGAGTGCATAACCTCCATTGAACCATATGCCCTCCATTTTTGAGCTAATCAGGGTTCTGTTAACAAGAATGCAGGAGGTTATACCCGTTGAAAATACCACTGTATGTGGCAGAACAGGTGAAATTTGAGTTGTGCAAATACATGACATGCAGATGACAAAAATATGTTGCATAAATACTCATGAAGCCAGCAAAGTAACTCAGGCCAAAATTAGAAAGGAAATTGTATACAATGCTAAAATGTTTGAGCATACTATTAAAAAGTTATACACCTGATTTTTAGAAAGAATAATACCAACACTAATTGCAAATCCTAATCTTAGCCTTAGCATAAAGGACTCTATTATTAAATTGTATTTTGCTAATAGAAAGTGCTATTTGGGAACTAGATTCTTAGGACTTGGTTTTGTGGTCCACATTTCCCAGATGTAAAATAATTTTTCACTCTCTGTAATTTCCATTTTATTTCATTATTATCTCTCTATATGCCTTTAAATCATTATACAGTTTTTGTATATGCCCAGAAAATTGAGATTTCCCTTTAAAGTGAGTAATCAGCCTATGTTTTTGTGGGTCACTATTGGGTGCAATAAAATGTAAATTTCATGATGTTAAGGGGACCAGAGAGAGTGTGGCAGTGGTTGGGGTAGGTAAAAGGGACAGAGTGTGGATGAAACACAGAATGCCTTTGAACGGGTGATACCAAACAACTCTTTTGCCATATGCCAAACACATCATGGTCACATTTTGTATCTTCCTTTTCTCTTGGGTGTGACTAAAGAACTAGGATCTCTGATTCTTTATTATTGAACTCTTTATTGTCGTTCGGCATCTGTCCATATTTGTCCTAAAGCAGCTGCAGAATTTCTAAATCATCCTGTATTCCAGACCCAGAGTGTGTGTGTGTGTGTGTGTGTGTGTGTGTGTGTGTGTATGAACTGCCAGTGCTTAAAGGAATGAAGTTTTCTAAAAAATGGGTAGCCTGTAGCATCAAGAGGGACATTTGATATACTTGAAAGGTATTCACTTAAAAGTGTCAGCCCTGGGAATGAGCAGTACTTAAAATCTCCCTGGATCAAATTGTGCTTCTCTTACTACCACTTGTATCCCAGGGGAACAATAACAGGAAGCCATGCAGAAACCCTTAGGACTACTTACTGATATGAAGAAAATCTTGAAAAGAGTCCTGATCAAAAGGAAGATGGAGAAAGGGATCAATAATTTCATTTTCTCTTACCACTACCTACGCAATTAACCTATAGGGCTCCAACATGTACTACAACAAAACTATCCAAACCCACTACTAACATACTAATATTATAATACCATCCTTTTGAGTCTTAAAGAACTTTTTTATTATAAAAAATTGTCTCATTTAGATATTGTCTCATTTAGAACTCTTTCAGTTGTAAGTAAAAGAAAGCTTAATGTAACTGGCTTCAAAGGAACTTATTACATCTCATTGTGGAAATGTGTATAGGAGAACTGACTCTAAACACTACTTGGCGCATGGGCTTTAAGGATATACCCGGTCCCAGGTTGTCTATGTCCACTTCTTCTGTATTGGCTACAATCTCACAAAGGCACATTTCTGATGGTTACACAACGGCCCTAGCAGCTCCAGATTTCACATCTTCATAACTCAGAGACCAGTAAAAGATATATATATATATATATATATATATATTTATTTATTCTAGATAGTCCAGCAAACTCTCATGGGTTTTGAGATGGTCCCTACCTATCCCTGAAACTTTCAGTGCTCCAGGTACTGTATCTGCTCTGACATGTCATGTAGTCACTCCTGAAGCACAGTGGAGAATCGACCACTAGAGAACCCCAGGTACTAAGAAAAGGTGAGAGGATATTCTCTCAGAGGGAAATTTAAAAAAAAAAAAAAAGAATGAATGCTAGAGACAAAAATATTCGGCTGTCAAATAATGCTTTATCAAACAATTTCATCTCTAGACAAAGGTGAAGATTAGAAAGAAGGCAATTATTCAGTGGGGAAGGAAACCAGGACTGAAGAAGCAGATGCTGATGGAGTTGGGTCAGAACATAAAGGTGAAGTACCTACCCAAATTGGCCCATGGTAAGCACTAAAAGGAGAGAAAGTTCTGGACTTTTTTGTAGGATTCTAAGCCTACAGAAATAAGATTTTGTTTTAAGGATATGTATGATACTATTTTTCCTTACATCTAAAGTTGGAGCAGTTACTGGAATTTGGGAGATTTATTATTTACATTTGTTAACATTCAATATCTCGTTTATTAAGAACATACCATGTGCCAGTTTCTAGGCTAAATGTTTTTCATGAGTCTGTTTTTTATGATTAGGAAGGCAGGTCCTGAAATGAGACTATTTATATTTTAGTACTCACTTGATAATTTACTAACTTATGATTTTTGGCAGATAACTTTAAACTATATTTTTAAAATCCATAAAGTGGAGGGAGAGAAAGTATGAAATTCATAGTGTTATTGTGATGATTAAATAATTTAATATATTTAGAACATTGCTTAATACATAGGAACTGCTGAATAAATAACATTATGAGTATTAAGCACTGTTGTTGTTATTAAATGATAATTTCTTTAAACCTTACAATCTTTGAGGTAGGTACTTTTATTACATACAAGGAAAACTACAGAAAAAGCAAATGAACTTTTAAGCTGTGTATCTAGCAGACTGTTGTGTTGGAATTTGAATCCAGGTCTCTCTATTCTATAACCTGTGCTGTATGCCACAATTCAAACAGATTTTAGGACTATTGCTCTTCTGCCCAGAATTCAGGAATCCCTGTATATAGAGAAGAGGTGGAGGGAAAAGCATGATTGGGCTGTCTACCTTTTACACTTCAATATATCTCATGATTCATGGTCTTCAGAAGCAGTATAGACCATTGTACATTAAGTAATATAGATTGTACTCTGGAGAATAATTAGTCTCATGTAGGCAAGAAACAATCCACTTTCTCATTTCTAATTCAAATTAGGTCATAGCCTGAAAATAATAGTAACTAGAAATTCCACTTGAAAATGTAATAGATCAATCAACCAGGTAGCCTGCATACCATTAAAGACTTAATTTGCTGGGACCAGGAGTCCACCTTTTTCAGTTAAAATAAGACTAATGCTTAGCATATCAATATTTAAGCTGAATCTATTTTTATTAATTAGGATTTGAAGGTTGTCAGAAACTCACTGCAAATCGTCAATTACCTTGTACCTGGGATGTCCCTTATAAGAGTATCACATTATAAAGCCATAAAAAATTCAGAAATAAAGTAGAATGTGCAGGAAAATCTTCATTTAAAATTGAAAGAATGAAAATTAACCCTTATTCTCTAAGAGGTCTTATATTTAACTTTGTGCTTTTCTGGGTATTAAAACTATTAGAATACTATAGATACCAGTCTTTTTGTTCTACCTAATCCAGTTGAATCTACTTTAAATAGCCATAATTGGTGATTTTCCAGATCAAAGGTCTTCCTCAGATCAATGAGCAGAGCTTGTCTATATTGATTACTAGCCATGCCTATGAAAATATCATTCGTTACCTCGGGAATGATAGTGGAATGAAGAGGCTAACACCAAATTGGAAGGAGATCAATGAGTTTCATGTAGATAAAAATAAGCATGTTACCTGAGGAGTGAACATCAATTTTTTATGGACCCTGGACCAAACAGTGAAGGAAAAAATTATCTAGTAGGTCAGTCTTCTGAATGCTCAAGCTGTCTTATTCATAGTGGAACTTCTAACCTAGCAGAATTTCACCAAAGAGAAGAGGGAATAGGGTTGAGAATTCTTAATTTTTATTGATTGCTATAAAAACCATCTCTACATTTTGGCTTTAAATCCTAAGCTTCACATTCTCTATGTATTTATAAAAGCAATCAAAATATTTTATTTTCTGCACAACTTAGTCTCACATAGCTATTTCAAATCCTGACAGCTATAGTTTCTGCCACTATTAAAATAGTAAATGCTAGTGTAAAAATACTAAGATTTTTGAAAAAATTTTATTTTACCTTGTTTTACTAATTGCCAATATTAGATTAAGTAACCTCCAAATGTAGACACCTAGGACTTTTAATACATTCCAACCCCAAATACCCAGAAAGAGTTGACCAAGTCTGAGTTGCTATGAGGGAAAAAACGAAGTATGTTTAGGTACTGCAACTACGTAGTCAGAAGCAGTGACTTAAGTTGAGATTTTGTCAGGCAACCAGAGGTAGAAACTGTCTTTTTAGCGATGTATGGCTAGGCAGAGGGTACTCACAAAAGAAAAAATGCTGAGCAAAATTTATCAAAAAGAGATAAAATAGAAACCCAGAAAGAGAACAAAAAGAACAAAGATGTTGATCTGAGCAGCAGTGGTACCTGAAAAGAAGAGACTAACAGTAAGGATCAACCTTAAAGCAAAGGTTAAAACAGTTCCCAATGGATTAACTATGCTAACAGAGGCTTAATGCCATCTTTAGCAAGGAGATTGAGGAATTCCATTAGCATCCGTCAACTGTCAATTTGAATTTGTCCATTCTGATCTCATAGAGCTCTATGATGTATACTCTTCATCTGGGAATTTTACACCTTTATCCACAGAGATCTTTCTATTTCTCCAAATCAGGAACTTCTCTGGAAATTGTATTCTCAAATGCTGAAATTATACCCTGGGGTATAACTCCAGAATGAGAGACATTTACACCAGATAAAAACCTTCCACAGAGACCTCAAAACTGGAGTGATTAGCTCCTAGCATCAGAATAAGCAGATTAATTTAGATGCCTATATGCAGCAGTGTTCAATTTCTAGGATAGATTATATTCCATGCCTGACCAGTGTGAGAATCTATGGGCCACAGCTGTGAGTATCTGGGAAGGAATTGTAATTCTTGCTAGCTTCACTTATCAGATTCTTTGAAGCTTCCATTCAAACCACTCAAATGGAAGTTGCTCTTAAGATTAGTCTTTTGAGGAAAACCAAGAGGCACAAAAGATTGGGGCAGTCCAAATCACAAGCTAAAATTAATGCTGAAAAATTCAAGTCCAAAGTGGACTTACTTAAATTTAAGAATCTTATCTATCCAGAATCAGTTGACAAGACATGACAATGTGATTCCTAGGCAGTGGCAAGAAATCTCAATGTTAGGTGATTCAACAACATTGAAGTCCAAGCAAAGTTATGTGAAGGATTTCAATGATGGGTTCCAAATCCAGAACTTAAAGAAAACTTTAAGGAAAAAATCTGAGGTCCAATAGGTACTGGAATGCAATCAGAAACAGGTACTTGGTCAGGAGGATCAACCATCTTTGATCGTGGACCAGAAGGAAAGATATCTACTTAGATGTTCTGGACACAAGTTCAGATCTCTCTCACTGGGGGAAAGAACTACAGTGTTCAGAGTGGGTGCCCAGCATTGAAAGGGAATAGTTTGAGCTTACAGGTGACAAGTCTTTGTTGCTAAAAGAACCATGGCAGATAAGAGTGGAAGCTGGTGATATCCAACATATATTAGAGACCTTGATGCTGTATTTACTTAGCAGAACAGGAGCTGGACCAGTGCTTCTCTCAGTCAAGTTAATAGTGGCAAACTAGAGATATACTTAATTATTTGCAGACTAGTCATCAATACTAATGTTGGATGGGCTTGCATGGGATTTATTCTTTCTGTTTTTTTATTAATTTTTTTAAGATTAATTAATTTATTTATACAAGCACTGGGTACAGTCAGAAACGCGGGAGGGTGAAGAATTCACCAGAGCCAGAGCGGGGAGCAGAGCAGGCAGAAGGACCGAAGTACAATGCTGAGGGGAGCAGCGGGCGGCAGGAGAGGTCTGCGCGCCATGTGGGACCCTCCTCCAGTGGCCGGGGAGCAGCGTGGGATCGAACCGGCACTGCAGAGACTGCGGTCAGCTTCGCAACCCAGAGCTCAACCGCTGCGCCACCGGGCAGACCCGGATTTATTCTTTCTTTATTCATGTTGGTATGTCCTAAAATATCTGCTGTGAATGTTTATTATTACCAGAATCAGAAGATAAGATTTCAAAGTATGTATGTTTTGAAACAGTACTTTTGTTACACTAACCGAATGAAAAATGAGTAGGTGAATTAACTGGTGATTTGTTCAAAATATAAGTGGTATACTTACTCTATTTTTTCATTTTTTTCCATATGTATTGGCCATTTGACTAGAAAAACATGTCAGATAAACTCTTATAAACAGTATGTGTATGACACTTAACTGATCAACTGTTAGTTTAAATTTATTCATTGAATCAACAAATAGGAATAAGTATAAATATTATTGTTCAACATGGAGCTAGAGCAACATTCACAGAATGAAGAATTGTTAGAAAATAACTGCTTAGAATAATTCTAAAAGCAAAAGAAAATGAAATAATAAGAAGCTGTGTAAGTTTCTATTACTTGATTGCAATTATCAGTATATAATAAAATATAGGCTATGCTATAAAACTATAATATTACTAAAAACCAAAAACACATGTGGAAATTTGGTAATTTTTAGCAGCAGTATCAGTCAAATAAACTGATGATGTAAATAATGTTCTGATTAATGATATTTCCAATTTTTTCATGCTACTAGCCAATTTTAATCTTTAGTCACTTAGCTATTGCTTTAGTAAGCCCTTAAGACACTATATCAAAAAGGAGATCCTTGGGCCTTCCCTGGTGTCGCAGCTGTTGAGTGCTGGGCAGCGAAGCTGGCTGCAGCCTCTGCTGTGTTGGTTCATTCCCTGGTCACCAGCGAGGTCCCACATGGCGCGCGCAGACCTCTCCTGCTGCGCCCGCTGCTCCCCTCAGCAGTGTCCTCCGTCTGTCTGCCTGTTCTGCTCCCCACTCTGGCTCTGGTGAATTCTCTCACCCTCCCTTGCTTCTGACTGTACCCAGTGCTTGTATACATAAATAAATAAATCTTTAAAAAAAATAAAAGGAGATCCTTGGTGTCTCCTGCACATAAACTCTAGAATTATACCAAATGATTAAGTAAGATAAAGTCAGGACAGTGCCGGTTATCATCCCTAACACTTCATTCACTTTCTGACTCATGTATTCAAGGTACATTTTATCCCTGTAATAAACTGTTGACCAAAGCCTATTGGCCTATACTCATACCCCTTGACCAGCTCATGACTCATACCCCTTGACCAGCTCATGACCAGCTCATTACAATTTCTAGCTCTTGCTTAACTACTAAATACTCAGAAAGGTGGAGTTATTTTTCTGGTTTCCTCATTCCAATTTCACCTTCATGATTACATGTACTTTTACTAATAATATAGCTGTTAGCATTTAATCCTTTAAAGAAAATTTTAATTCTTTTATGCAGAAAAAAACACTAAAATTGTTGATGAGAATTTTTATTGGGAAAACCTTTATTGACAAGGCATTATGAGAATTTCTGTCAAATTTTTAAATGTCCTTTCTTTACAACATGGGATTTCTACTTCCAGCAATTTATACTACAAATGTAAAATTTGTCTGTAAAATAACAAATCTAAAAGATTGCCATTCTCTATTTTCAGTTGTGCTGTCATCTGTAAGAGCAAGATATAAGGAACAACTTATAATTTTTTTTCCAAAATTCAAACTTGAGTGAAAGAGTAAATTACAGATTAATATGCATAGAATGTGAAAATTAGTTCTTAAGTTGGTAGAATATAATATACATACATATTGGTTCAGACATAAAGTATCTCTGGAATGATATCTGAAGCATTGATAACATTAACTTCTGGCTACTTTCAGGACAGGAGGCAGATGGGACAAGGTGAGACTTTGTGCCACATATTTTGATATCTTTTGAATATTGAGTATAAGAATGTGTTGCCTGAGTATAAGAAGTAGGCACACATTTAAACAAAATCTGAAGAGACTCATATTGACAATAATAGGAAGCAAAGATAATATTTGGATAATTCAGTGATTTGGAGGAAGAATGCTCTGTGAATACCTGAATATAAAAAAAGATTCTTAGGTCCCCATTATCTTTTAAAAGAAGACAATTAGTTGATTTACAATTGAACTTTTACAAAATATTTCATGCTTTAGGTGCTTAGGTGTTCTCCCAATTATCTTATTTTGAACAACCATGCTGTGTTTGGCAAATTGCTTTATTAGTGTTAAGATGAGTGCTAGCTGTGCATAACCTTAGAGGTTAACTGACGGAATTGTTATAAAATCAGGAACTGGAATTCAACAGAATTCTATTTCTCAATAGGTGTTGGATTTGTTTTAAAAATTGTGTTGTACTTTATGATTTGGAGATCAAAATAATAATGAAAAATATGTTCTAATGTTAAGATCATGGGTTCTTACCCCTTGGGATATATCTTCCAGGAGCAATTTACATAAGAATAAAAAAGCACTGTATTAAAAGCATAGGTGAATATAACAATTACATTCTCTTGAAAAATTGTTCACATAACTTTAAACAGTTTCTATAATACTGGCCACGAAACTGAGGTATAAGCTATATGTGAAGAATGGAATACAAATGTTCATGAAATTACAGTGGAAAATGCAACATTCATAAATACTCCATTATTTTATATAATATAAATTTTTAAATATGTGTAAGTAAGGTAATTATTTTAAATATTATAAGTAGACATTTCACTGCTTCACCTGCATCCTTAATTATCTGTATGGTCAAATTGACAGAGAAAAATCTTTAATTGGATCTTCTCATTGGAAAGGGGGGAGTTACTTGACTTATTCATGGTCACCTTATGTTTGATATTAAAAGATATTAACCTTTCCCAAGTAAGTTTATATTCAATGTTTTTTCCAAAACTGAAATTGATATTTCTTTTATTGTTTGCTTTTTAAAACATATATCTTTTTAATATATTGTTTAGTAAGACTTTCTGATTCAGGCAACTTTTATTCCACAGCACTGTAAAGTATCTCGTAACTGCATGGATGACATAAAAACAGGTAAAATTGCCTTTGAATCACATTATGTTAGATGCATTACAACCCAAGGAGTAGACATAATCCAAAACTAAAATCATTTTAATAAAAGCTTAGGTCTCTTTGCGATTTTATTTCCTGCAGTGTCAGGAAGACTACAGAATAACAGCCTTTCTGTTTCATTAGTAAAGACCACAGTATCATCATAGAGTTTGCAAATTATCCACAGCTACTTCAAATAAATACTTCTCTATAGAGCAGTACTCTTAAAATATTTTGGGTAGTTGAAACAAATCAAATGAACTCATGCACCCACAGGAAAAAAAATGCATGGAAGTTGAAAACACAAACACTACTGTGGCTTATGGAATTTGTAGTTTAATGTAAACAGGGTGCCTGAAATGCTAATCTTTTATTTATTTAAAACAACAAGGAAGGTCATGAAAATAATTCACCGTACTGACTCTGGCATGTAAGAGAAAAGTGAAAGCCTGTCAGTAAAGAAAGGAATGTTAATACAAAATTAGTGTGCTGGATCCAACTCATGCTGTTTACTGTAGTTTTGACTGAGATCACTCTTTCTGACTAAGGTTAAAAAGTGGATTGTAAGCTTTGTTTTATGAGTGATGCCTATACAGAGGATAAGGATTTAATAAAATTTGTAAACCTAATATTAAAATTCATGCTGAGCTAAAACCATAAATCTTAATGAATATGTATTTAAAGGACCCATTTTACCTGTATATTACAAGATATTCATTTAGATGTAAATAAAAATTAAATTGAGTCATTCATTAATTTGATTAGGAATTTTCAACAAAATGTCCTCATTACTTTGGTGGCATTCTCATATTTAATGCTTTCAATTGAAGGTCACATGAGCAAATCTTGTTTTGTCAGGTGGATGGTCTTTGGTATACAGAGACTTGATAGAAACCAGCTGTAATGACCTGACATTGGTTAAGGCTGAAAAATCAGACAGTGCAAACAAATACTATATCTTGGCTCAAAATCCTTGCCACATCTGCCAGCAATTACTTCTATATCAGACCTAGAAAGGGGTGCTGAAAAACAGGATCATATTTCAGGGAAAGCAAATAAACAAGGGGTCTGCATCATTAGTCATCAAGTGGATGCAGAGGTACCTGATTTCTAGAACTGAAACTTGTCCATTCTATGGTTCAGCAAAAAGTGTTAGTTAAATGGGTTGCAGGGACTTTGCAAGTTGATAGTTTAATCAGGTCACTGACTTATAGGTGCCACCCAACAACTGTTTATTGTTCCAGACAGCCGAAACCATCAAGAGCAGTTAGAGCACTAACTTTCAGATATGGAAGATTTTAAAAGCACTCAGATGTCATCTACCATCATTTCTGGTCAAGATTTATGACACAGTTTAAGGTGGCAATAGATAAGAAAGGAAAAAAAAAATGCCTGCTATACCTTCTTTCCCCCAGAAATTTGCTTTTCTATCTTTTAGTCTTCTTTCAACTTGTCTAAGACAATAGCGCTATTCAGGATGATTTCTGATATCTTGGTCCTGAAATGTGCATTATGTCTGATATCTTGATTCATTGTCTGGCTTTCTGTATTTACACTCTAATCTGAGATATGTCAGTTTGCTCTATCTCCTACATACCTTTTTGGTATGCTAGTGGGCTGAGTTTCAGACAGTCATAAACCAACTGGGCTGGGAACATTGTTTCTATGATCCAGAAATACTTCATACCCCTGTCAGGTTGGCTGTACCTGTTGGCTCTCCAGCCTTTAGCGTGTAGATACTGATCCAAATGTGAGTTTTATGTTCTCTGAGCTGAAATCAGTGCCTTTCTCCCCTTCTCCCCTTGTAATGGATACCCATTTTAGGGATTTAACCTGCAGGATGGAATGTTCCAATCTTCCTACCAAGAGAAATGGGCCTGTCCCAAAAAACTTCTCTCATCACTCTTTTCCTTTCAGTAAACCTTTCCCCTGACTTTTAGTCAGTTCTGGAGTATTAATCAACAGATTCACTGTTTATGTTAATTCTTTAATTCTTGTGTTTCTCTCCTAAACTTTCACAGCTATATCACTCCTGGTTCTTTTCTTTAAAAATCTCTCTCTATATATATATAGATACAGGAGATAGATACACACAAACACACACACATATACATAGAGAGAGAGTCATATGTTGAATTACATTATCTGCAGAATGTGATTATTTAATTGGGTGGGGAAAAAGATTTATTAAACAAATAATTCTTTTACACCCAATCAACATTTATTCAAGAGCATTATTTTAAATATTCATTAGTAATAAAGCAGAAAAGTTTGGCTATAGAGTCTCTTCAATATAAAAAGAAGATGGACTTTTCTACTCCCATATTCCACTTGAAAGAATAATTTAATTAAAAGGCAAAGCCGGCAGGAACTTTATAATCTGCATGCAATGCAGGATATTATATAATGACCTTCATTTAAAACCCAAATCATTAAAACTAGTAAGTCTAACTGGTGACAAGGGAGATTTCAACATCAGGCCCAACAGCTTAAAAATATGAATAAAAATCATAGCTTAAATGAATCAGTCCATTGAGAACTTATCGCAAAGTAAAATGAGAGAAGAAAAAAGTTACCTAGGCAATGAATCCTTCTGCTGCACTATTTCATCTTTTGACATGTGCTCCTTTTCTTCTTCTTTTTTTCTCCCAGAATTTTTCCTCTGTATAAAATAAACCCAAATCTATTTCCTAGGAAAAAATAGACAATTTGGATGCAGCAGAAAAAATAATCTTTATATGTGGCTAAGTCACTTCTTGTCCACCCCTACCGCATTTATCACATAATCTCCAAAGAAGTGAGCACTTGAAATAAAGTGGGGGAGCTGCAGTCCCTTAGAGAAGCAGAGAGAATTGACTGCTCACTAATAACAATTTCTTGGTATTGTAAAACACTAGCTAGAAACTGTTGTTTCCCTAACGAGTATTTGTTTTGGTGTCAACTTCTTTATATGACAGCCACACTTAACAGATAGGATTAGAGTTACATTTAAATGGGAGTAAAAATCTCCTTTAGTTGTTGAAAATTTTCTTTAAGTCTTGGAGTAAATTAGCATAACTAAGTGAATTTCTTATTAAAATTATATAATGAAAATACTTCATATTCACCAAATACTCTTACTTTTCTCTCACACCCTTTGCTTCTCTACTTTTTTGATGTGCGCTATTACCCTAATTTCCCTCTGTCTCTTCCAGCTCTGAGTTCTAGGTGGCAAAAACACCAACTATCCTTTATCATGATGACTTCCAGAAGTGAACAAAGGAAATCCAGAATACATTGTCTTCTTTGCAAACATAGACCAGAACTAGAAGGAAAAAGAGGAAAATTAAATCGAAGTGGTCATCTGATGTAACATAAAGCAATCATTTTGAGTTTATCGCTCCCATAATAGTTAATTATGCTCTAATTCAGAAGTTGAATCTGTACCATCTATAAAATTAAGAATAAAATATTTTCTTAAATTGAGGATGTGTTTATTTATAAGCAGCTTGATTAGTTATTTTAACGTGTATTTACTAGCCGCTCTTATTAACCAATAATTTAGAATTAGCCCAACATATTACTTAAGCAGTTTTGATGAAAATCAATTTATAGATATATAAGTACATTAACCTGTAACCTAAGTACCTTAGAAAGGAAAACAAGACCATAGATTCCTAATCTAGGATGGAGTGGACTGTTTTTATCAAATCATTGTTCTATCATTTCATTGTTAAAAATAGGCAGACTTTAATTTATGTAGAAAAAGTATTTACTGGGTTAAGAATCTAGATACTAGTCCTTAGTTCTAGTCCTTAGTCATCCTTCTACTTGATGATGTTGGACAAAATATGAGTGTAATTTCTAGTTCACTTGTTTTTTTGTCCTAAAATCATTAGAATAGGTAGATGATATTTTTCTCACTATCTATAACTAGATGTGATGTTAGATCTATAACATGTGTCCCAAAGGACAATACAAATATGATGCTGGATAGGTCTCTAAGTCACTAAATTTCAATGAATATTTATTACTAATTAATGGTATTGTTATTAGCATTTCATAATACAGCTAACAACTGAATATTCTTGTAGCCTGATGAAATATGAAATGATTACCAAAACTAGAGTTAGCATATCTTCAAATTTTCAAGTGTTTTGAAATGCAGACTTCAGTATAAAGTCTTATTTTTAAAATATTGCCTCCTTACCAAAAAACCAACATCACTACGCTTAAAATAAACTATAACCCTAATTTGTGATTTGTGCTTTAAGTGATTCCCCTGTGAACTTGCAAAAAGGCTATCTAATTGTATATGGGCATCAATAATAGCTGTTTTTTAACAATAGTTTTTAATTCCATATAGTGCATTTATATGTTAGTTCTGTCAGAATAACATTTTGCCCAAGATTTAGAGGCCATTCCAAAAAATTATTAAAACTTTGTCTGATGATGAGTTAACTGTAACAAAATTGGAGCACAGAGGCTACTAAGGGCTTGGAATATCATCCTATTTTCTGTTATGTTTCCTCTATTCTAGTAAATCACATAGAAATGGAAATTTATAATTAAGATTTCCCACGCTCTGCACAACCACAGACTTCTGATATGCCCAGGGAAAAACATATTTTAAAACAATTGAAATTTTAGCTTGACATTTCTCAAAACTTTTTTCAATATGGGCAATAAAAAGTTACCTTCTGAATAAATTGTACAAGATAACACTAAAAAATTAACAAAATGTTTTTCTCACCTTCTATGTGCATGCCATGTGCTATATGCTGGAAACACAGGGGTTCACATTACTATCTTCTTTCCCTGGTACTTAAAATAGTAGAAAAAGCACAGATCAAAACGGAACATTCTCTGAGTCTTGTCACTTGCATACAAATGTATTCAGATGACATAGCACTACTTAAAGTAAATCTGGAGCAGAAATAACTCTGGCTTCTGACTGATTTCGGTTTCACTTGTTCCTGGTTTAGAGATAATAGATTAGTATTAAATGGAAATAAGTCAAGGTCATGGTTTTTTGGTCATAAGTGAAATTCATCAGCCTCAGCCTTTTTTACTATATTTCCTCTGACTTCTGCTGAAACTTTTCCTATTCAGATGACTTATGTGGAGAATTTGAGTAGTATTTCTGTAGTAGACTTCAATATGATATTCACGGTCCTTAGTAAGAAAATTACACTACCTGTCAAATTGATGTTCAAATGCTACCATGCCTTTATGGGACAGCTTTCCTCTCCCTTGATATTATATGTTTCCAATAGAGCAGACAGATTTGTTTCAAGTTGAGATGAGACATTCATTATTAACTCAAAAGGGTTTTATTGGCTGATTAGTTTGCTCTCTAGTCAAGTTCTGAACATTCACATTTCTTTTAACTATTTTTGATCCACTAATAATTTCTTTTCTAATAGCCTCAATTTTTCCATCTTCCTATGTCTGAAAAGCATTTATTATTTCCTTATTTAGCAGAGAGAAAATAGCACTTTCTGACCTTCATCTTCCCTTTATCTATGTGGTGATAACAATTATGTAGTGAGCAGTTTTGTTTTGTTCTAAGATTCATGGGTTTTTGGCCAAAGACACCATTTGTGCTAGAAATGAAATGTGATTATAGATTCCTTTCCCATAACCTAGAGAAAGACCATGATAGAGAGAGTAGGGAGGAATGTTGTATTGGACAATGCAATTCCATGCTGTTCAGGCATCCTGTGGTAACTGGTATCATACTCATGTATGGCAGGCTGCTGTGGCCATCTAAATTGATCCATAGGTGAACTTTTAGAATTGAGGCCCCAGGACAGAACATTTAGAAACTCAAGTATTGTGTATAGATGTGAAGCACCAGAAACAGGTGAGCTAAGCACCCTGGCTGGCAGTATTTCTATTTTCTCTTCATGGTTGAATGACCTTGGGATATTAATTATATTCTGTGACTCAGTTTCCCACTTGTATAATGGTAACTATCACATAACATCATTTTAAGTGAAATGGAGAGAAACAAAATAATATTTAATTTCACAGATATCTACAGATGCTATCTCTTGGGGAGATATAATTTTTTCTTTAAAAAATTCTTTCCCAGTTGGTGGGGTGGGAAAGAATTTTTTAAAGAAAAAAATATATCTCCTCAAGAAATAGCATCTGTAGATATCTGCACACAACACTAATGATAAAGGACTGATCACAAAAATCTGCAAAGAGCTGATAAGACTCAACAACAACAAAGAAAATAATCCTGTCAAAAATGGGCAGAAGAGCAAAAAAGAAACTGCTCTGAAGAGGAAAGGCAAATGACCAATAGGCATATGAAAAAATGTTCAACATCACTTGTAATCAGGGAAATGCAATTCAAAACTACCATGAGATACCATCTTACACCAGTGAGAATGGCACATATTAAAAAAACTAGCAACAACAAATGTTGGCGAGGGTGTGGAGAAAAAGGAACTCTTCTGCACTGTTGGTGGGAATGCAAACTGGTCCAACCACTATGGAGAGCTGTGTGGAGATTTCTGGACCTACTAAACATAGAGCTTCCATATGATCCAGCAATTCCACTCCTAGATATTTACCCAAAGGACACAGAAACATCAATTCCAAAGAGCACCTGCACCCCTATGCTTATAGCAGCACTATTCACAATAGCTAAGCTTTGGAAACAACCCAAATGCCCCAAAATAGATGACTGGATCAAGAAGATGTGGTACATATACACCATGGAATATTACTCAGCATTCAAAAAAGATAAACACATGCAATTTGCAGCAACATGGATGGCGCTGGAAGGGATCGTGCTCAGCGAAATAAGCCAGAAAGAAAAAGAAAAATACCAGATGGTCTCACTCATAGCAGGAATCTAGAAAACTTAAATAAGGTTCCAGGAAAATGAATAACTATAAGAAAGTGAAAATCAAAATCAACAAACAACTACGAACCAGAGACACTCTATGGGGGGTGGGGGGTGGGGAGGGGAGGGATTGGGGTCAAAATAAGGGAGTTGCAATTGTATGGGAAATATAAAAATAACATTTATTTAAAAAAAAAGAAATATAATCAGTATCACAAAAAAAAATCTTTCCCCCTTTTTTTGTCATTAGTTTTAAAGATGATGTCAGGCATATGTGGAAAGACCAGGTTCTGTAAGTGGAGCCAAGAATGTTGGAGTGCTCTGTATAATAAAGTAAAAACCGATAAATTTCTTGGAAGGAGAGAGGAAACTGGGGCATACCAGAAGCATGAAGAACCAACTCAGCAGCTGGGATGTAGGTAGGTAATCTGGAAAATACTGATCAATGAAAATAATGATGGAAAGTAAAATATTATATGCTCAGATGCAAATTCTGACTCCAGACTGTCTCATTTTTACTTTTTTTAGACTGTAACCTTCGGTAAAGTTTATGTGCTATTCTGTATGTCAGTTTTCTCATCTGCAAAATGGAGATTATAGTAGAACCTATTTCATAAAATTGCTAGTGACATTTACATTACCTGATGATTGTAAAGGATTGAGACCTATGCCTGGCACATAGTATTAGATGTGTCGTGTGTTATATTTTCTCATAGTTCATTCAATTTAGAATGAAACCATGGGTGACTGGGCAGAGGAAAGAGGAAGGGGAGGTGGCATACAAGGAATGGTTTCAGCAAGACAGTCAGGTGAGATTTGATCACAACTCGTTGGGGTAAAGCCAGAACCCTGTGGCATTCCTAATCATTTGGCAGGTAATAATTACATCAAACCACAAATACACATACCCCAATGACAAAAAATAATAGTCAAGGACAATACCTTTGAAGTCTTGATTAGCACTATCTAATAGAAACATAATTTGAGCCACACATATAATTTTAATTTTTTGAAAGCTGCACTTAAAAAAGTAAAAAGAAATGACTTCTAACGACATATTTATTCAACCCAGTATAGCTAAAATCTGTAATTCCAACATGTGATCAATATAAAAATTATTATTCATATAAAATTTTTATATATGAGGTCTACAAAATCTAATGTATATTTCTACATTTATAGCACTTCTCAATTCAGGCCAGGCATATTTCAAGAGTTTCAAAACCACAAATGGCCATTGACTACTATATTTGAACAATGCAGAGCTAATAAAGGAAGGGAAATATACATGGGTATCATTAAGTACATCAAAGGTCTACTACTGGTAAATTCCTTTCAGTCAACAGAGCTTTCAGATGCTACATTCTTATTATCTGGTCACAAAAAAAGGCGCTTTGAAATGACAGTTTTTTTCTCTGTAAATATGAAAAAGCCCTCTACTCCACTCTGTTTTTCTTACAATTAAACTTACGTATGGCTGAGTATATACTTTAACTTATTTGAAGTCTCAAGACACGCACATGTTATGCACAAGTAAAGATATGATCACATCAAAGTATGCCGGCACAAATCCAAAATGGTGATGCAACAGTACTTCAGTCTTTGTAAATCTGATTCCCTAGTCTTGAAACACTGTAAGAAATAATTAGAAAAATGACACATTATTTTCAGAAATTGACCATGTGGAAGAAGTGGATATTCAACAAAAGTCTGTCAATTACCTTAAGTAAAAATACCAACAAACTACTTTAATCCAACTAAGAAAAACATTCTTGTAAAAGTGTTTAAGTTTGCCTAAGATTGTCTTGCTAAAACAAGATAGTTTATAACATGCCTGACCATTTATTATATAATTTCTGTGCAAATCTTAATAATTAAATTAAGTCCCAATCCTAAAATGTGCCTCTTCAAAGTTAGCCAATTCAGACGAATCCATTTGAATTTGTTGTCTTAAATACGCATTAGAATGTATCCCTAAAAGTCAGTACATCACTTAATTAATGTTGGTGTATATACATGAAAAATTATTGTAAGAATGATTTAAAACAAAACAAAATATACTTTCTGCTGTAAACTAAATAATAAAATTAAAAATTATATTCTAGGATGTTTGCTTAAAAGAAACGGCACATCAAAATAGGAAATTTAGTCACTTTATTGTTAGAACATTAACTTGGTTTGGTTATAACTCTATAACTACGTACTTGCTATTTTTTATTCCTCTTTTAGTTGCACAGCCAGTGTAGTTCCTGAGAAAATGTCCTTACTTAGATGAGACATTTGTGAGACAGTACATAACTCCTAAGTAACTGAATGATAAGTAGAATATTTTTGACCAGTTTAGGCAGAACTTATATTTTAAGAGAACATTGAAGTGCAAGTGTAGGCTATACTATTGAAGATTTGACAGCACCCCAAGTAGTTAATCAGTCAAAATGAGAAATAAGCGTATGTAGTATGCCACATTATTTCAGAACTACAAGAGTCCTATCAGGAGAACTGGTGTAAACCTAAAGGTTATGCAACCGGATGAAACTCATACAATTATCACCAGAATCAAGAATAAATGGATTTCTTATCTAGTCTGTTCAGTTATTTTCCCAGTAAATTTTCCCAGTACTGCTCAAAGTATGTTGACTAATTTTGAGCAAAATCTAACTCTCAATTATAAACAGTGCTCTAAATCAATGTTACTTAAAAAAAAAATAAAGGGAAATAAAGGAATTGATCCTCTAGAAGTTTATGGAGACAATTGTAAATAATTTTTGTTCAAAACAAACTTAACTATGTGGATATTGATTATATCTATATCTGTTCTTATGAAAATTCCTATTAAATGAGATAATGCATATAAAGCATTTAACAAAATGCCTAATACAAAGTTTGTACTTTATAAACTGTTATTTTTATCATTGTTAGCATGCACTGGACTTTTTCTACGTCAGAGATGTGGAAATGATAATACACATATGCATGGATCTTCAGTCTTGAAGGACAACAGCATATCTATTTGTGAAATAATCTGAAACTCTATAATGGGTGTCATTAAATCTTGTCTACCTGAGGCAGTATAAATCATTCGGGTAAATGAACCAATTAAAAACCAATTACCAACACGGTCTGACAATGGAAGATTGAGGAATGGAAGGAAAGGCTGATGTAGTCTCCCTGAAGCTGGTAAGAACGCTCTACCCCTGAGGTTCCAGGGAATGGATTTGACAAGATGGTTAGATTGTGGCTGTTCTTCTCAGAGGCATTAACTCTTGCATTTCTTGTAAAAATAGATGCTTGCTAGCTAGATACAAAAATGAACTGAATTGAGCCAACTATCTTCATTTGATATTTTATTTTACTCATTTGGTTTGAAGTTAATTTGGAAAAAATTGTTTTTCTCAGAAAATTGTCTGGAATCAGATTTCTGATTTATGATCCTTCAAAACAGTAGAAGTCATAAAATATTGATCCTTTTTTATGGTGAGAAAATTTGGTTGAATTAGGTGGGTAATCTTAATATATAGAAACTGGAATTGTAACAGGTGATCCCCAGGAAAAGGGGAGGTTCTAGGTTCCAGGCCTCACCCAAGGCAGGGTGGAGCTGACTAGGGATAGAGAAGCTGGAGAGGAGACTGGAGAAGAATCACCATTTCAGTGACAAATTTATTTGATATATCAGGTGGTTATTTTACAATTAACCACTAAATCATTAAGTTAATTTTTTTCAGGCATATGTTGGCTATTTGCAATGACATAAAGCATTCACATACCAGAAACGAATGTAGAAGTTATCTTTGTTGTATTTAAGAAAACCGGGTCAATGTTTTCCTTTCATTAAAAGTTTTCTAGTCTACTTTATTATAGATATGTAGCTTTACATTCTTAAGATTTTTATCTGCAGTTTCTCCATTTCCACACGTTGTAATACAATAGTATTAGGAAAATACTCTCTGGATTTTTCTCCTATTTGTTTCTTTACATTCTACACAATTGGATCCTTAATGTGCCTTAATACCTCTCTAAGTTTAATTTCATTAGTATCTAAACAATGGCAACCATTCCTCTAAGGTAGTGATTCTCAGCTTTTGACCTATACTAGATCACCTGCCTACTGTGTGAGGAAACTCTCTTACTCCCCAGAGATTCTGGAATCTAGGAACGTGCACTAACTTCAGCAGTCACTCTAAGTGATAAAGATGCAGGTAATCTAATAGCAAACTGTTGAGAAATACTGCCCCTAAAGGATCCAAATTCTGATTTTTTTCATTAAATTAATAAATGTAGTAGGTGTTTTCCCCTATCTCTGATTTCACAGTTTAAAGTATCATTCCTGTATCATTGACTACACCAATCATCCATTGGTCATTATATAGCTTCAGTGAAATTGATTTGATTGTTGAAAACATGACTTCTACTGTTACACTGTACTTATGAGAATTTTTTTTTTGCAAATATAAAAAAACCCTTTGAATAAGCTTAATTGCAACAAGAAATTGATTAGCATAGCATGCCTTATAAAACCCATCTAAGATGGATAGGTTAATCCCCAGGAAAATTTGTCCATCATAGTCCTTGTTTTCCTCTTATGTTGGCTTTGTTTTCTTTTGGTGCAAACTGACTTTTCCTGTTTGGAAATATGGTAATAAATCACTCCAGAGTTTACCTTCTCTTATACTAGAAAGTACTGACAAGCATTATCTCTGGTCCAAAGGATAAAGTCCAGAAGAAGACGGATAAAGCTTGTGCCATGTGTTCATTTCTGCATTGGGGTACGAGACCTGTAAAACCATGTCATCTCTTACTTCAGAGCAGAAACAAATGTGTGACACAAGCTTGGTCAGAGAATATGGCCCAAAAAAGACTCTCTGACAAAATAAATAGTCATATTTCTTCATGTTTTCCTACTTCAAATTTCACTTTTCTGCTCTACTATCCTAATTAATTCACATATACACAGCAGCAAGTCTTATATTTGTGTTTTAGCTCATTTCAAATTAATGCTGTCAGTAATTTAAGATAAGGGTCCCATTTTCATACTTTTCATGTGGATATTCTGTTTTTCTGACATCATTAGCTGAAAAGATTACATTTTCCCTCATTGAGTAGCTTTGGCTTCATCATTAAATATTAGTTGGCTGTATATATGTGAGTTTATTTCTGAGCTCTTAACTCTGTTCTGTTGGAGTATGTGTCTATGTTTAGCCAGTACCATGCTATTTTTTATATTTTTGTAGTTTTGTAGTATAGTTGGAAATTAGAAAGTATGATGCTGCTAGCTTTGTTCTTTTTCTAGCTTGCTTTGGCTATGGTTTTTAGCAAAATCATATGTTTTGCAATTCATATGATTCCATATGATTCCATATGAATTGCAAAACAAATGCCGTTGAGATGGTCTCACTCATAGCAGGAATCTAGAAAACTTAAATAAGGGACCAGGAAAATGAATATAAGAAAGTGAAAATCAAAATCAACAAAAAACTATGAACCAGAGACACTTTTTGGGGGTGGGGGGCGGGAGGGGAAGGATTGGGGTCAGAATGGGGCGTTTGCAATTGTATGGGGGAATATAAAAATAAAATTTAATATTTAAAAAAAAAAAAAAAAAAAAACAAATGCCGTTGAAATCTTGATAAGGATTGCATTGAATCTATTGATAGCTTTGGGTAATATGGAGATGTAATAATATTAATTATTCCAACTTGTGAATATGGAATATCTTTCCATTTATTTGTATCTTTCTCAATGTATTTCCTCAATATCATATAACTTTCAGTTTATAGAATTTTCATCTCCTAGTTATAATTTATGCACAGGTATTTTATTTTTTATACTATTATAATATAATTTTTTAAATTAAGGTAACATTGATACAATACTGTGTATTATTTAGATGTATAAGATCACACTGTTCAGATGTATGTTACCATACTACCACTACCACCAAGGCACCCATAATTTCTTTTTCAGATAGTTCATTGCAGTGTACAGAAGCACAACTGATTTTTGCATGTTGATTATGTATCCTATAACTTCATTGAATGTGTTGATTAGTTCTAACAGTTTTGGGGTAGAGATTTGAAGGTTTTCTATGTGTAATTTTCTATCACTTGCAAATAGAGAGAATTTCACTTATTTTCAATTTGGATTTCTTTTATTTCTTTTTCTTATGTAACTGCTCCAAATAAGTCTCCCAATAGTATGTTGAATAGGAATGGTAAGAGTCAACATCCTTGTCTTGCTCCGCATCTTAGAAAAGCTTTCAGATTTTCACCATTGAGCAAGATATTAGCTGTGGACTTGCCATATTGGCTTGTGTTTTGTTGCAAAATTTTCCAACTTGTTTAGAGTTTTTATTATGAGTGGATGCTGAGGGTTTGTTTTTTTTTTTTTTCAATTTTTTTTCACTGCATCTATTGAAATGATTATATGATTTTTATCTTTCATTCTGTTGTTTGACAAATCACAGCTTTGATCTGAATATATTGAATCTTCCCTGCATGCCAAGGATGAATCCCACTTGATTATGGTATTTGTTATTAAATTCAATTTGCTAGTATTTTGTTGAGAATTTTTGCATCTATATAAATTAGAAATATTGACCTATAGTTTTATTTTCTTGTAGTGTCCTTGTCTGACTTTGGTATCAGGGTGATTTTGGCCTTGTAGGAAATAAATGTCTCTTTAACTGAATTCTATTCTTGCTCTGTGGTTTCCCAAGACTTGTCATTTCTGAATGAATGTAAAATTAGGGATAAGGGAACATGAATAATAGGATAGTGAAATGGTTATTTTTCTCTCATGAAGAGTTATGTGGAAAGAAAGCTTTGGGGTTTCTATGGGCCCATGATTCAACATGATTCAATGATTAGAAAGTGGGGCCTCGCTGATGGCGCAAGAGGTTTAAGTCTCAGCACTTTGAAGATATTGCCAGGCACTGAAGCACAAGTTCAATCCCCTGCCAGAGAGCTAACCCACATGGCACAGCAGACCTCTCCTGTCTCGCCCATTGCTCCACTCAGCAGTGTGTTTCTGTCATTCCTCCTGTTTTGCTCCCTACTCTGTCTCTGGTGGATCCTCTCTCTCTCTCTCTCTCTCTCTCTCTCTCTCTCTCTCTCTCTCTCTCTCTCTCACACACACACACACACACACACACACACACACCCCGCACCTCTGTCCTATACACCAGCTATTGTATGTATAAATAAGTCTTTTTTAAAAAAACAAAAATTAGAAAAATGAAGAGAAAAAGCCTATTCCTACCTTCCTACATTTATATATACTTTTGTCTGATATATATATAAAGGCTCCATTTCATAAGGTGGCTATGCCACAGCATCTAGGTGTTTTCAGTATTTCTGGAAATAATTTACTAATTGGTCTTAGGTCTTGATGTAGCAGGTTACTATTGTCTTTTAGATATTTGGATGTGGGTCTGTAATGGGCTACATTGGGGAATGCTGGTCAAATGCCTTTTTTTTTTTAAGATTTATTTATTTATTTATTTATACAAACACTGGGTATAGTCAGAAGTGCAGGAGGGTGAGAGAATTCACCAGAGCCAGAGCAGGGAACAGAACAGGTAGACTGACAAAATACACTGCTGAGGGGATCACCGGGTGGCAGGAGAGGTCTGCGCACCATGTGGGACCCTCGCCCCGTGGCCGGGGATCGAACTGGTGCTGCAGAGGCTGCGGGCAGCTTTGCAGCTGAGCGTTCAACCACTGCACCACCGGGGAGGCCCTGGTCAAATGTCATTTTACGCCAGAAATCTCTTGAAAGATGATGAGATAGAAACTCAAAAAGAAGGTAAGTTGACAATAGAGACCTATGTCCTGGTTCTGCAACTCTTAAGAAATCCTTCTTGAATAATACATATTTTAAAGCATGATTTGTGTAATTTTGAAATTTCATACTTAATTAAACTAAATATAGGCAGTGCCCATATGTTTGACTATTTTTTGGTCACAGTGTTTTAGTTGTAAGGATTCCGAAACTCTATTTAAGAACTTTTGAATCACTATTTCTACTTTACAATATAGTTAGCATTTTCCTTCTCAACATTTTTATTAGCAATTTCATTGCCTTCATTAGTTCCCCCTTATTTAAATTTTTCTTCTTCATTCTTTTTAAAAGACATTTTAAAAATGAGCTCAATATATCAGCCTTCTTAGTGTAATAATTCTTTGCTTCCTCTCATTTATTAGTTGTCCTATTTTCTCTTCTGTTTCTGTCTTCCTTCTGATATATCTGATGCACAGTTTTTAATTCTTTTTCTTCTTATAATGTATCAAATCAGTGCTTTTGTCTGTTCCTATTAGATCTGTTGTGTTCTTTTGTTTATAGCTATCTATTCACTTGTCGAAGGGGGTGAATGGAAATATATGGTATAATATATAATCTTATCTGAATTATTATTTTAACTTATTTTTTCAGTTTAACTCATCCTACCATAGAAATTGTTCTTCAGTTCCCTTATTTTTTTTCTCATAGATCCCCAAGATGACTCAAGATGTCTGTCAACCCTACCTATAACTATAGAAAAGAGATCATTGATATATTGAGAAAATGTGAGTTTCAATTATATGTAGCATTGTTGTTTATTGTGAATCTGCTTCCTCATCCCCACCCAATATGAAACTTTGTTTTGTTCGATTTTTATATTAATCTTAGAAGACTTACTTTGATAAGACAAACATATTTTCAATTATGTAAATAGCAATAAAAAAGGCAAAATACTATGAAATGGAATTGTGTATCAGATCTTCTTTGATCATTTCAAATTAGTTCATGCAGTCTTGGTTTGCAAGTAGATTTTTAATTGTAATTTATTCTTGTGAATAAAATCACTAATTCTTATGGAATCTGGAGGCAGCATGATATCTGGAAAGAATACTGGATTTAGTTAACTTCAAAGAATCCTGGGTTCCAATCTTAATTTAATCATAATACCCTCTAGATCTTTTGAGGGTTTTTTTCTTCATCTATAAAGTGAGGGCCATTAACCACATAATCCAAAGGGACCCTCAGACTCTAAGCATCTATGTTTAATTTGCCTCTGTTTATAAGTAGTTTGTGCAAAGGTTAAAATTAAAATCAAGTTTAAATTCACATTAGTAAGTTTTAAGCTAAATTAATATTTCTTCCATCATTGCAGTTTTCTTCCTTTATGACTTGTATGTGGTAAGAGCTCCATATCACAAAACCTTCCCCTCAAAAGGGCTTGTTGTGCTCTTTGAGAGTGAGGTGACTGTGAACCAAGGAGGATTCAGATAAATGGCTCAATTCCAATATTGCAATACTAGGTGGCTATAAAAAATAACCTTGAAAAATCTGTGCCTCAGCAGTGCCTCAGTTGTAAGTTATGCTGAGAGAGCAGTTGTGAACTCTGTTCTCCAAAGGGGCTTGCAAGCTGTTGGTAAGGCACACAGGGCACTGTCTAAAAGAGAAACCCATGGGAGACCCATCATTGTTAGTCAGTACAGTCAACAGGAGCAACTGATGGTGCTGATAGAAAGTGATCAAAGCCACTGTTGGGAACCATTGACCGGAACTTCTCTGGGGAACTCCCTTTAATCAGGATTTTTAGAATGAGTGTTGTACTGGGGAAACCCTGACAAAGTCTCTGGTCTGCACCACCATTCAAATGCATCCCTTTTGTGTGGAAAGTATTTTTCGGAGAAAAGCAACTCTATTTGATTTCTAACATAGAGGTGGTGACCATATTTTCTACTAAATGAACTCACATCACTGATGTTTAGCTGATTGGATCAGGGCTTGACCATTAACTGAATGAGACGTGACAAAAAGGACTCTTGGGTTTACATGGCAGCTTAAAATTTAGTCACTTCCAAAAAGAGATATTATTATTTGGCCAAATCAATCTAACCACGTCTTTGTAATTTGAACTAGAGCTATAGGAAAACATCAACATGTAAGTAGCAGAAACTGAAGCTAAGAAAATCTAACTGATGTTAGAAGTGAGAAGAAGCTATAGTTACAGATAAATTCTAACTTAGAATATGCCATGAAGTCAGAGAAATTTTTTTTTTTTAAGATTTATTTTTATTTATACAACAGCTGGGGTACAGGCCAGAGTCGCCGGAGGCTAAGAAGATCCACCAGAGACAGAGTGGGGAGCAGAACAGGCAGACAAATGAAGGCACTGCTGAGGGGAGCAGCGGGCAAGACAAGTGGTCTGTCTCAACATGTGGGATTCTCCCTGGCCAGCCGGGAATTGAACCAGCACTGTGAAGGCTGTGGTCAGCTTCCAGTGCCGCGCTCAACCTGCTGTGCCACCGCCACCAGGCAGGCCCATGTCAGAGAAATATTAACAGAATAAAAGGTACTTAATAGGTAGGTTCAGAAGAAAAGATAGAAATCATCTGAGAGGTTACATTGAGAAAGAATCATTAGTGATAGCAGTTGAGGGGACAATGTGGCAATGCAGCCACTAGTTCAACATTGGATTTTCCTACTACCTTTAAGTAGGTATTCTGATCTCATGATCAGAATGATCATGATCACATGATCACATGGCTGAGGTTTCTATTTCTGCATTACTCTATTACTTATTCTCATGAACTTCCTTGAAACAAATTCCCTGTTAATTGAGGTAAACACTACGATGTATGCTGCATGATTGTAAACTGACCTCATTAACTGAGATAGAGATTTGTGTTTAGGAACTCTTCAGGGGAGTTCCCTTAGGATCAACATCTGCTGGGGAGTGAAGAAAGTAGCATTGGGGAAAAGCAGGAGTTGATAAGTGATGCATCCCTAAAAAGGTCTCATAGGATCCCACAGAGAGCTGGGGATCTGTGACAATTCAAGCTTTTCTGCCCTGGTAGTATTTAGGACAATGGGATGTTAGTTAACACCCCCCACAGCCACAAGTCATTTGATGTGTGCTGACAGCTGGAGGGTAAATTACCTGGGTATTGTGTGGTAAATCTTTTTAGCTGAGGCCAATTTCCAGACAGTTACTTGAAGAACAAACTTCCTATCATCTGTCCATACTCCCATCACCTGGAGAAATGGATGTCACAGTCCTAAGATGTTTCTGATCTGCTATATTAATTATTTACTGCTGATTAACAAACTTCCTCAAAATTCAGTGACTTAAAACAATGACAACATATGTTTTCTCACAAATTTGGAATTTGTACTGGAGTCAGCATGAATAACTCTTCTTTTCCACTCTGTCAGTTGCAATAGCTTGAAACCTGGGGGCTGAATTTATCTAAAAACTTGCTTATCACACGTATCAGGCAAGAGCTGAGCTTGGATTTTTAGCCCCTCTATGAGGTCTGGGCTTCCACACAACTTGATGGCAGTTTCACTTGCTTTGTGTTCTAATTTGTGAGTGAATGACAAAATGTTGTCCAGGTTTAAAAGATATGAAAACAGATTGCCACTTGTGGAGGAGCGAGCTATTATTGTGCAGGCAATACCTCACTGTTAAAGAAACAAGGAGTCATGGAGCAAGCTGTTATGGCAGGATGCTGTCGAGAAGGCAAAACCTAGTCATTTTATTGATTGAGTAATTTTAGAGTCAGTAACTCAGGGCAGGTGAACATAGAGAAAAATCTTAGAAGGAAGTGAATGTATGCTTAGGTTATCTAGGCTTTTCAGGGAGATGAGTCTAAGGATCCAGATTAGTTTTATGGCCCATTTTTATGGCCCATGTTTGAAGATCGAAATCAAGCTTCTGACCCCTACTCCTGGTCCCGAGCTTATTAACAAGGCATTCTGCTGATTGGTCTCTGGGACACAAAGTTACATATCAGTCAATGGCTCCGTAGGCGTTGCTGGGCATGGCTCCTGACCTATACTCATTGTCCCAGGGAATTAAGCATCCTGCTCTTGTTTAACTTGAGTGGAACCTTTGTAAGGTCAGTGGTTTGCATTCTTTTAAGTTTAGGTAATTGATTGACTGGGCCAGATGGACTTTGTACTGAAAAGGCCAAAGCTGAATAGCCATAATAGTGGCATAAGCAACCCTTTAAGCCTAGCAGACCCACAAGCTATGACCAGAAATATTGCTGTGACATTTTTGGACCATATTATCTGCTGTAGTGACATACTACATAATCTGCTATATAAGGAAGTAGAAAGCATATATAAATATTTTGTTAGGAAAAAATTAACATCTGGCTAATATTTTATTTACTCCAATATTTAAGGGTAAAAATTTTAAGTTATAAGTTTACAATTTAAAATTGAGTCATTTATTTACAAATGATTTTAAGTTGAAATGTTACATTTCTTTAACAAACTAGAATTTTCAAGAAAATATAAAGTTTACTATATTTTTAGGCTTAATTTTTAGATTGGTAAACTCATTTTAATATTAGGGAAGATCTGGCTTATGAAACAACCTAAACTATTTAACAATAAAAAGGAATATACAAGTTTATAATACCATTTAAAATATCAGAAGAGACGAACATATATAGATACATCCGAATCGATATGTATATGTGTATATATACACATATGGCTATATGTATTTATATGTAAGTAAAATCAGATATGATTGAAAGACTTCTTAAAAATGTGTGTATTATAATCTGTATAAACACAAATATGATATTAAAATTTGCACACTAAACTTAAAGATTAGGTGAAAAGTGGAGTTTTGAATGTGTGACTCAAATTGCATTATAGCTCATAGTTCCCAAAATGAAATTCTGAATACATTGTCTATTGTATGAGCAAAACCCAACTTTGCATAATGTTCTTTCTTCCTACCAAAAAATCTTGTCATATCGAAGATATGTTGGTTGTAACCCTTAGATCCTTGCTTATGTGTTTTGACTTGGGGAATAGATTCATAGAAATTTATATCAGCACAGATGGACTTTATATCAGCACAGATGGACTTTATATCAGCACAGTATGTGCAATGCAATATGCTTAGGACAGTGGTACAAAGGCTACCCCTTTGATCCCATAATCATCCGCCAAACCTTTTTAGGAGCCAAAAGTGTGATACAGTCAAAAGCAGAGTTGTTTTGTTTAGCGGCTTGGGATAGAGCTGCGGTTGATTTTGGATTTAGTCCTAATCAATATGCTTTCACCTCCTCTTTATAGCATTCTGAAAACCATTGTTTGGTTTAACAGATAAAGAAATCCAATTTTAAGATCAAGGTGTCAGTAGCATCTTACTGTTAAAGGGTGGTCCCCAGGAAAAGGGGAGGGTAGCGGCAGGAAGGCCCAGTGCAGGATCTCTATGACTCTATGCAGACGGGGCAAAGGAAAGTCCTGGAGCCCTCTGTGGCTTTTTAGGCTTTTACTGTGTGTTCACCAGGTAGACAGAAGGCAGGGTGCTGGGGGGCCAGGAGGCTGGTAGGCCTCCTAGCCCCCGCGAATCTTCACTCCTTCCAGACCCTCTGGCATTCTCTGCTTGTTCTCTTCCCTTTTGTTCCCTTCTGGTTTTGCTGTTCTTTGGCTCCTTCTCGCTCTCTCTTTTGCTCTTTTCGCTCTGCTCGCGTCCCCGTGACACCACCCTTATAAGCCCAGGCTCAGCCCAGGTGAATCCACCTATGCATGCCCACATCCTACTCCAGGTGCCCCCCATCAGGCATGCATTCAGGACCACAGGATCCATCATCAACCCCAGTGGCGGGAGGACAGAAAAGCCTGACCTCATTTGCTTACCCTACAGGGAGGTTTCCAGGTTTCCTGCCCCACCCAAGAGGAGGGGGAACAGAGCAGGGAGAGAAGAAGCTGCAGAGGAGACTGAGGAAAGAAGGAAGCAGGATGGAGAGCCAGAAGGAGACCTGGAGGAGGCACGTGGAGCCGAGAGACACGTGAAGTGGCTGCGCTTGCCTTTTGGTCGTGGACTGGATGAAACAGTTGTAGGTGAGAGACCATCGGGAGGATAACAATGGCAGCTTTTATCTTGATTTTGCTTTTGCTTTTTCCTCCCAGACTTGTCTGATTGTTTCTGATCCTTTTCTGTGGGTCCCCACTGGAAGGTGCTATACCAATGGCTGCAGAGAGTCTCTTATGACCAGATAATAGACAAGGAAAAAAGTTCATGTTTAATTTGGGAATGGACTGCTGTTCCACTCAGGACTGACCTTGAAAGACAGTGGTAAGGGGAACTCCTCCTAATGGCAGAGTTTTGGGGATGATGCTTTGTATGGAAAGTGATCTATTGATAGATGAGAATATATAAAAGGCCGCAAGCTGTGATGATTATCTTGGCTGGTTGTTTCAGAATTTGGAAAGAGGGAGACTAGGGGCAAGGGAATCTGTGGGGAAGATATGTAGATAAACCTATGAAAGTAGAAATAAAGTGTGAAGATGTTTCCAGAAAAGTTGAGTGATTTGTATATACTTCGTATCTCCATTTCCTCACCTCCCATGTTCCCTTACCTATTTAATCACTTGGACTTTCAACCTCACCAATTAACTGTCAAGGTCACCAGTGATTCCGCTCTTATAAAATCTAAGGTTTATTCTTAGCATTTAGTTACTTGAGTTCAATAACATTTGACATTAATGGTCTCTGCTCTTGAAATAAGTTTTCTGCACATGTTTTCTAGGGAGAGTGAACTCTCTTGGTTTTCCTTGAATTCTATAAAATGTTAGCTTTTAGTTACTTTTTCAGGCATTCCGTCTGCTTTCTGTCTTTTAGATGTTTAAGTGTCCCAATGGTAAGTCTTTTACTCTCTTAATTATGTGTGTTCCCTCATTAGTTGACACTGCATATAATCCTATGACTTTAGTTGCCTTCTCTAACCAAACTGCCTATATGCCATGTGCACTTTAAAGAATAATGCATATGCCTAACTTAAAATGTCTCAGCCAATACTGTGGACTTCCCTCTGGAAATCTGCTTTTCCATGGAGTCATCTTTGAGTTCTCTCCATCATATCACATCTTCTCCTTTAGCATCAGATATTATACCTACATTCAAAGTACAGCATAAGTTTGACGTATTCTGATAATTTTAGGCAACTTCCTTGGAGTAAGCCTACTAAATTATGCTAAAAGCTAACTTATCAACATCTCACACATCTATACTTGATTTGTTATAGTACGGTCTCACTAAGTCATTCTTGTGACCTTTTTTTAAAAATGGAAATAAAGTCATGTCATAGCTTAAAACCCATGATTATTTCCATTCCATTCAGAAAAAAAATCAAAAGTCCTTATCATAGGCAAAAAGGACCTACCAGATTTAACCTTTGCCTGTGTCTCTGACCCCTTCTCCAGTCTTCTTATTCCTTTTTGGCCAATTAACACTTACACCACGACTGAAATCTACTGTTTTCATTCCTACTTCAAAGAAATTGTCCTTGCTATTCTCTTTTGCAGAAATCCTCCCTCTCCAAATCTTTATGTTGCTCTCTTACTATATTCCAGTCACTGATCAGATACCACCTTCTTAAAGATTTTTGCCTGAGCAAATTATTCAAAATACAGACCTTTCCATCTTTCCCTTAGCTTCAACTATTTTTCTCAAAGCACTTAACCATTATCTTTGCATTTGTTTATTTTCTTTCTTTCCCTACAGAATGTAAACACACGAAAGTAGACACCAATTATTTGGTTTACTGTTAATCCTCATTCAGTACCAAGAACTGTGCCTGAAATACTGAACATTTTAGTAAATATTTGAATAAAGAATCAGTTATATAATACAACATCTCACCAACCTTGGAAGATATGACATAAATAATACGTAAGCCACCTGACAGATAAGGAACAAGCATGTGGAAGGTTAAGTAATATAGTGAAAACCATGTGTCCCTATACAATGGTTAAATGGGGAATTTCTTTTGACTTTAGCACCAAGAGAAACAAGCCTGTTTGGGGAATATAATAAAAGTGAGTTTTTCAAAAGTTTATGCAGCAGCCTCTGCCGCTGAACGCCATTGAACTTACTGGAAAGAGGGAGGCTTTCACTCAGACACATCAGAGTGAGTAAGACCCCCTTCCCCTGTGCGCTGGACTGGATAGTCAATGACGGGTAAGATCGGGGTCAGACTAAAGAAGGGACTGGCCAGCCTCATGTCTGTGACTCCTGACGACCTAAGACAGGCGCAGTCCCTGAGGGGCTTCATCATGATAAACTTTGGCGTTCAGATCAAACAAGGTCTACATGCCTATAAGCCTAATTTAGGCAACAAGCCCCCAGTAAATAACCCCTCCTTTGATGGAAACAAGGCTGCTAAGAACGTCACCTGCAAACAAGCCTGATGGAATTACCTACAAAGCAGTTTAACCATCATTCAGATAGTCATTGTTTCAGAATAAGTAGCAACCTAGCAACCTGTCTATAATCATACTACTTTTTCGCTTACTTTGCTTTTTCTTTATATGTGTACAATCAGTTTCAGGAAATGCATGATAAAGAAAATAGTGTGTGGCAATAGTAGTTTTATAATAATCACAATACTTTTCACATGAGACAACACCATAAAAATCAAAATGCTTACATAGAATATATTGCTCGTGATCACTAAAAGTAGAAGGTGCCAGTAGGTAAATATCAATGTTTTTGATCATTGTGGTTTTGGGATATGAATCAAGAAAAGCTAGCTTAAAGAATGCTGTTCTGTGTAAACAAAACTGATTGTGTAGATTCAGTACTTTGAGATTGTTTGCTGTGCCATGCCATGGAACATCGATCACATGAACATGAATAACAAAGTAGATGTCTTATGCCTTACAAAGTATTTTATGCTGAGAAAGAATTAAATTGTATGAAATCATCTATTGTTAGAAAAGGTATAAAAGTCTATGATGATTTTGAGCACATTACATTCAGATCTTCACTCTTGAAGTGTGTCTGTCTGTCATTTATGCGCCAATTCATTGAGCATCCTCACAGTTCCTCAATCTTGAGACAGTCCTGCTAGTCTACCGCTGCGCTGGTCCGCGGCAAGTTTATGCTACTTTCTTAAAGTTTGTTTTTAGGAACCTGTTTCCATTTAAATCACTGCATTTTTCCTTTTCATTTGATCCTTATGCTTTGTTTATCTTATTTCACATTTTCATAGTTTATCAATTTGAAACAGTTTTACCTCATTCTGCGTGTAGTCGAAATGTGCTTTAACACTTGAAATTCAAGTGAGTAAATTTGGCAAATTAGGTCAGCTCCAACCCAAAATAACCAAGAATGAATAAACTATAAAGAACATATTTGTTGCAGTTTTATGTAAGAGAGTTAACAAGGTAAAATGATTTCTAACAATCTTCCAGAGACTTTAGAGATCTATCGGGGAAAGAACTCAGGAAAAAAAGACCAAATAATAGATGAGGGTGTACGTATTATTAATAATTCCACTAAAAAGGCTGATATATTGAGCTCATTTTAAAAATCTCTCTTTAACAAGAAAAATGAAGAAGGTAACGTGAGCAATTAGCTACTGACATGACCACTGCACATCTAGGTAATGATCAAAAGCGTGTGGGTGGTATGACCAGGCGAACCTTGTGAAAGAGGACGCTCTCTCTCACATGAGGCACGGCGTCTGGCATTATTAACTATTTAACATTCATGGGGAATGCAGGTAAATTATTAATTTGTTTTAAGATTTTTATATTTAGTTTCCACTTAGTTGATTGATTTTACAGCACTCTAATAGGTTTTAAGTTTACTATGAAATAGTTTAATTAAATATGAAAAATATCTGTGAATAGGTTTTTTAAAGAAGTAAATCATGTAGAATCAGCAGTGAAAATATACTGTCAAACTTTTCTTTGCCTGGGAAAGAATCTTTTCTAGGAAAAACTAGTTTCCCAGAGATACTTAAAAGCAAAAATGAATCCATAGGCACATTTAATTATCATACTACCTGGTATTATCTTTTATGTCAACATGATATTACATGATGTCACCTTATACTATATTGTATTGTATTAGACATTTGTTTTTTATTTGTCTTTATATCTCAATGAAGGATGCATATTCTCTGTGTCCCCTCTTTTTATGATTAAATGTCTGGAATATAATAATCCTCCATAAATATCTGATAAATAAATGGAAAATTGTCAGACAGTATGATGAAAGAATTGTTTACAATAATTTCTTATTACAATGTTTCATGATTCTCCATAGTTCTCACATATCTTTGTCTTATAAGCAGACATACCAATAATCTTAATGAGGAAGCTTATACACAGAGCTATCTTGCAAGATAGAGATATTGAAGAAAATGACAAGTTTGTTTACTACCCAACATATATAATGTCTCACTCAAAGGCAAAAATCAGGCAAGTTTGTTTATTTCCCATTTTAGATTAGGTTTGCTAAACTCAGGGGCTCTTTTCTGTCACCCACTATGTGTGTCCTTTGTCTCTGATATAGGCTTTTGCCAGTGCCTGCAAAATTGTGGCAGGTCAACTTATTCCTTGCAAGTAGAGTGAAAACTTAGATCCTTACAGTTTTTGACAATTCTATTTTCAGACTTTTAAAAAAGCTTTTTATGTAGCATTGTATTGATGAACAAAGATACACAGTAAGAAACATCCAGATGTAAAAAAAAACTGTAATTCTGAAAATAAAACAAAACCCCTAGACTAAGGTGGGAAGAGAAATGTATAGGTTGTCCTGGAATGAATAAAAGAAGACCATTGGAAAGACTCACCTGAAAATTGGATAAATGTTTTTAAAGCAAGAAATATTTGTATTTTATTTTTATAATAAAAAAGATTGAAGAAGATAGTAACTAGCATTATCATTATAGAGATATTTGGAAGATGACTCTGAGGACCCTGATCTTAAACTGCACTGAACAGAAGTAACCTCACCTTCCAGTCTGAAAAGGTTAGTTTATCTTGTTTCACAATTCATTAATAACTTCACTGTGTGATACTACTAGTTATCCTGAAGCTCTACCATAACTGTACCCCACCACCTCCCATCTTCTAGCCAGATATCCGGGGAATATTTATGTGAATTCTTCGTTGGAGGAAACAATAGATATTTAGATTAGGCAAAATTTATCAATATGGGATAGCTACCTAAGTTTTCAAATTGAGTATGCTGACTGATTTAGCTACAAGTGAATCCTTAATCCATTAACTTAAAGTAGTGGTCTATGCTGAATGAAATGAATTCTTCTTAAATTATGCACAAGCAGAAAACCAAATACATAGGGAAGTAGGGGTGTTGGAATATATGTATCATGTACACTCCACTCACTCACCCCCTATCTTCACTTCCCTTATTTTAATGGTAATTGTGAAATCCTCATGGTGGTATTTTATTTTATTATTATATTATCAATGATGGAGAGTTTCTATCTAAGACATAATGTGGGAACAGGAATGAAAAATATTTTATCCACAAGGTTCTTCACTAGTGGCTAATGGATCATAGCCTCTCTAAAATCGAAATAGATGAAAAGTACACTATGGCATTACTTGGTCCATAGTGAATGTGACTTTATGTCTAAGTGAGTTTGTAACACCATTCTGTGGTTACTTCTACACTTCTGAGTGTAAGATTCAAATGGTTACAGTTAGAAATAGGAAGAACCACAGTCTGACTTTGTGATCTATGGTATCAGAACCATCATCACTGGAAGTAGAAGCTATTAGAGCTTCTTCTGTATGCTGAAATAGTAATCCAAAAACAACAGAATCCTGGGACAAATCAGAAAAATTAGTACTGCTCTCAAAGTCTTGAATACAGGGTGGTAATTTCTATCATTTTAGTTAATTTATCTGGCTAAATCATAGAGAATGACAATTAGATTTTTGTAAACTAAATCAGATGTCAATTTCAAATGTAGCAACTCTTTCAGATATTGATTCTTTAGCAAAAGAAAAATTACTGTTACCCATTCCCATTGGTGTGCAGCTAGTAATTTTGACAGATAATGCATCTTTCTCTTCATCAATAAACGCAGATCATCAGAAGCATTTTGCATGTACCTGATGGACACTAAAGTACATTTTCCCTATGTTATTGCAAGACTATGCAAGCTCTATAACTCTCTTCCATAAGTTAGTACACAGATGCCAAGACCTTCTAAGCTTACAGCAAGGCATTATGTTGCTGTTGCCTTTCAGTCACCATGGACATCCTCCAAACTCAGGCAGAAACCCTGATCCATAAGAAAGAATAAGAGTAATAAGAAATATGTGAGTATACATTAAAAAACTTTTTTCTTAATTTCCTTTAATGTGGAAAAGGATATTGACTAAGTAAAATATTAACAAGTATGGTGGGATTTATAACTTATGGAGAAATAATTACAGGACAACAAGCAAAAATGGCATGGGGTAGTATTAAGTTTTCTTATACTATATGTGAATTAGTATAAAATTAGTTGAAACTAAGTGGTAATAAATTAAGGATGTGCATTATTACCCCCAGAAACTAAAAACAATAAAATATAGACATTGCTAAAATTCAAAATTAGACATAAATGAAATATTAAAACATCCTCCATTAATTATAAAAGGAAAACAAAAATAGTCAGGGAAAATAGTAAACAAAGAGCAAGACAAAAACAATGTTAGGTATAAAATGAAAAAAAAAATTCCAAAAATATTCCAAAAAAATATTCAAGTTGGAAAACTTGACACACCATTCTTATCAATTTATAGAATATGGAGGGGGACAAGTCACTAAGGGTATAGACTTGAACAAATGTATCTACAAACTTGACCAAATGATATTTGGAGAACACTACACATAACTTCAAAATGAATATTTTTTTCAAGTGTATGCTGAATAACCACCAAGATATATCATCTTCTAGCCACAAGTCTAAATAAATTTCAAAGAACTGAAAGCAAAAACAAAAGGAGGCAGAAGAAATGAGTGCCACTACTTATCATTTGTTCACTCTTGTTACCCTTTTGATATCACTGGACTCATTTCAGTGGTTCTTTTGCTCATCACTGTCTCTCATCCAGAGAAAAGTCACCTGCATATCTTTTCGGTATATATTCGGTGATTGTAATGGTGTCATGATAGCAATCAGTAACAATAAGATATCTGAAAATGCACTGAATACTTGGAAATTAAGCTGCATACATCTAAATATTAAAAAATTTAAATCACTTCAAAAAATAGAAGGTAATTTAATAAATGAAAATAAAGAACACAATACATTAAAATGTATGGAAGGAGCTAAAGCAGCACTGTGGGAACTTTGTAACTTTAAATATGTATTGAAAAGAATAAAGATTTGAAATCAGTGATCTAATATCCCAAATAGTTGATCTTATTTGAATAGGCATTGCAATTTCTCTGCAAGGAATTAGGATTATGTGATAAAATTATAATGTTCCCTCAAGAAAAGGTTTTGTTCTGCAACATATATAATTCCATATTCACAGTCAAGAATGTCACTTTCTGACAAGTAGGTCATGGATATTGGCAAACCTGGGAATCTGAGAAAGGATTGGTCATAGGTTTTATAGGTTATGGATTTTATAAACAAAACACATTAGATATAATTTTGATTATTCTTGCTTCCTAATACAGATAAACTTATAAAGACAGCAAAATATTTTTAACATATAAAAGTAAATTATAATTCTAAAGCTTTTACAAAATTCGTGATTTTGTAAAATTAATTCATAAGCCTTAGAATCCTTTGGTCCCATTTTTAAAGACAAACAATAAGGAGGTCTGTGTTTATTAATAAATACCTGTTTTAACTCCCATAAATTGATCAAATATTGATGAAGGAAAATGGGAAATTATTGATATTAATTCTTTGAAAGTGTGTATGGTCAAATCCACATCTTGGGGACAGAGATCTGTCCACAATGGAGCTTTGGAAGTAAAACTAACACTCAGTCCTGCTGCAATATATACAGATACACATAATACATCCTTTAGTCAGAAAAAAAAAATCAGCATTTTGCTCCTTTAGATAACAAAATGTAGAAGGGTCACCCTTTTCAATTCTAATCCCTAAAGTAAATGACCCATAAGTATTTCTTATATATTACTATTACCATAATGAAAACATTATCACTGACTGTTGTTAGAGGATGTCATTACATTTCTGTATACATGATAATGAGAAAATATGATTCTTTTTGTACCATGAATAAACTAAGGTAAAGTAACTAAGGTAAACTTGCTAACCTTGCTTTTTCTGTTTTTAATGGCTTTATATGCCTTGTTTTGTGGGTTTTTTTTTTAATTTGGCAAAATGAACTTTCTCAAATCTGTATAAACCAACTAGTTTTCTTTTCAACTTGATGTTGTCTCTAAATCTTTCCTTCACAAAAGTGAAGTATTCATATCACTACCAGTGGTATAGTTCACTTCAAAACACTAAAAGGAGAAAACACTTGAAAGGTAGTTCTGATTCATGTACAATAGAAATAATGGGTCAAAGTAGATATACTCATAGAATAGCTGGTATCTCTTAATACCAGTTGTTGAACAGATTGCTTTCAATAAAAAAAATACTGTGTCAAAAAGCAAAAAGCCAGTTTTAACAATCATTATGACTGTACTTCAATCAACAATTATATATTACATGGTGACCATAACATAGCTATCATCATAATATATTCAATTAAATGATAATGTAGTTGACTTTATTCTTTGTCAATGAAATTCATACTTGAATCACATATTCTCATTACTGTAGTTTTTGGAACTAAATGGATTTTAAAGATGAATGCATGATTGAGCAGGATATGTCAAACACCCACAAAATCTGCAATGAGGGCCTCCCTGGTGGCGCAGTGAGTGAGCACTGGGTTGCAAAGCTGCCCGCGGCCTCTGCGGCGCCGATTCGATCCCCGGCTGCTCCCCGGACACCAGAGGAGGGTCCCACATGGCGCGCAGACCTCTCCTGCAGCCCGCTGCTCCCCTCAGCAGTGTACTTCGCTCCTTCTGCCTGCCCTGCTCCCCGCTCTGGCTCTGGTGAATTCTCTCACCCTCCCGCGCTTCTAACTGTACCCATCGCATGTATAAACAAAACAAATAAATAAATAAAATATGCCTCTATTAAAAAAAAAATCTGCAATGAATTCAGTCATTAGGAGTCAGACAATACTAAAAGACTCCTGAAGAAATTCATTCTGTACCAAACAAAACCAGGACATTGTAGAACATTATGAAAACCAAAAGCCATAAATTCAAATCATTTAACCAAAGGAGAACGTGTTTTTACTATTAAATAGTATTGCTGAAGGGTTTTGAAACACAGCACAATCATCCTGATTGATATGGTCTGTTAGAAATAAAAATGTGCCAATTAAAAATATTAATTCTAATTGGAGGCTCAGAAAAACTCATAGTTCTTCAATAATCTCATTATTGTTACATTAAATATTTTATTTTGGAGAAAGTACATTTAAAAATTTCCAACTTTTTATAAAGTATATAGCAATGCGTAGAAGCAAAAAGGAAGATCTAATCCTCCCGAAAAGTAATTGAAACCAACAGTAGCTGTCTGGGCAGAGGAGTAAGATTATCTAATTAGCTCACTCATGTATCTACCATCACCCTTCTCTTGACTTCTGGTGGCGGGATCTGACCTACGCTAGTGTCAGGGTCTATGTGTAATTTTTAGGTGTCATTGAATCTAAATCTTAGTGAAAATCATAGTGCTAGTGAAGAAATGAGTCCTTTCTTCAATTCTGAGCAACATACTGAAAAAAACATCATAAGAGTTTAAAAAGAGAGTTTTTTCCTTTTGCTAGAGTAAGGTGTTTTTTCCTTTCTTCTAACCAAACTGACAATGACATAAAATTTTCTAATGTGAAAGATTTCTCTTTCATTTGTAGCCAGCTTACTTGATCCAGGGGTTAAGAATAGCTTCGTCTAATGGTGTCAATCTGGGAAAAGAGAAAGATTTTCTCAGAGGAAGTAGCTAGTCAGTTGCTGTGTGGGCAAAGTATAATGTAAAGAGAGTGGGATCATCCAGAACCCTCCTCCTCTGTCTCCTGCTCCTTCCACCAAGTCCAGCTGCTTTTTCCTCAAACTGTGACTTGAGAGTAAGAAAAAAAATAAATGGACCTGGCAGAATGTGACAAAAGCTCCATGGAAAAGTGCCTTTACTACAACATCGACTCTGTAGCTCACAGCTAATTAATCCCACAATAGAATATGAGTTGGCTGGTTGTATTTTGAATGTCCTCACGTGGCCTTTCTTGACGGGACTTGCCACCAAGGGTTTTAAGCTTTCACCCTATTTAATATTCATGTCTAAAGAAGCAAGGTACCTTGGGATATTAAGAATTTTTTAAAAATCGGTCCTTTAGGTTTATATTATAATGGAAAATTCAACGGCTATAGCTGCTGGAGACAAAAGGTGAATAATTCACATTCTGGAAGTAAATTGTCAACTATATGCTGAATAGGAAAACTCATAATTATTGGACAATGAAGTGACAGTTTTTACAACTGTGCGGTATTTTAGTGAATGGTACCCATGAGAAGTTAGTATCCCACATGATATGATTCCTGAGAGCAAAGTTCTTTGCAGCAGGAACAACATTTCAATGAGAAATATGCTTTGGGTGGAGAGAATAGAATCATATTTCAAATATATATATTTAAATTTATGGTACTCTACTTACTGAGGCAACAACTCTGTGTGTAACTCATTGCCTCTTAGTCATTCAGCCCTTTGACATATAATTGACTTGAACCATATTTAAATAAGAGGAAGCATATTCAAAATTTACTAGACATTCTCCTCACTAAAATTACACATTCCTGTCAATACTCCCTATTCTCATGGCAGATGTATACAGCATGAAATGGATACAAGTGAAGACAAATATTCTTCAGCAACTGTTGAGTTCATAATGTGCCCCATCACTGTGCTTCACTAGGGAGACCATTGTGGAAAAACTCGCAAGTGGTGCTGGGTAAGAACCACTACAATTAGAAATGAGAATGACAATGTAGTGAGAATGAAAACTCTTGGTTTAGGGAGAAAAAAAATAGATAACTTTTCCATTATTTTCCTGTAGCATTTTCTTGTCTTTTTCTCTTTTTTTACCATATCTTTATTTTCATCCTATAAATTTCTTCCCCTTAATGATATGCACTTGTTCACACCCATCAACTTTTGTATGGTGTTCCAGGTTATTATATTTGATTCTCATAATAAGTCAAATATTATTCCTTTCTAAAATTTACTGTAAGAGAAACTGGAGAGAGAACAGTTTGAAAAATAACATTTAAGGATTACTGATAATGAATGGTGCATCTTTTGCAACTTCATTGCTCTTTTTAGTCTAGCAAATTGTCTAAATTTAGTGTCTGATTATTAAATAGGATTCATTCCATCTTTTAAAAGATGTTTTAGGTTTAAGAAAAACTCAACTCAACTTTTAGGGGGAATCATAATCTCAGGATGATTCAATTCTGGGAGCAAACATGGTTGCCTATATATTAAGAGGTCAAATTTATCTTTATTGGGAATTTTACAGAATTCCTCCTATACTAGGATAGATGATATAATGAAGTAAATGATTCATACTCCTTACATTTAGAAAATATAAATATCTAAGTGTCCACTATTAAAATAAAAATTCCACTGGGGAATGTAATATGCAAATTTCATATTAGGTATTAAATCTTACAGCTATACTAATTCTTCTTGTAATTTTTCATCACTTGGCAAATAGAAGACATAGTATTCAACATATGGGGAAACTATGGGGAAATTTCAACTTAATTTTTTTTAAGATTTATTTATTTATACAAGAACAGGGTACAGGCGGGAGATGCAAGGAGTAAGTGAGAGGATTCACCAGAGACAGAGTGGGGAGCAGAACAGGCAGGCAGACCAAAAACACTGCTGAGGGGAGCAACGGGCAAGACAGGAGAGGTCTGTTGTGCCATGTGGGTATCTCCCTGGCTGGCAGGGACTTGAACCCAGAGGCTGTGAACACCTTCATAGTGCTGCACTCAACCCGCTGCACCACTGGGGAGGCCCTCAATTTTTAATTTTTAATAGCTAAGTAGTTATGAGAAATGTCCACAAACTAGAGTGGTCTCAGGATTTATACAGGGTTTAGGAAATACAGAGAATCCTAGAAATCATTTTGGCCCTTGGCATTGGAGAGAATCTACTTGGTATAAAAAATAGGAGGAGAGAAGAATGGAGCTGGTAAAAATATACTAACTACAAACACTGAGGACTCTGCATGTTTTGGATGGAATAATATAGTGCATGAACTTAGACCAAATAGGTACCTGATACAAAGAACCTTAGACCTGGAAGAAGTTCTAATTTTGCTTTTTAATTTTTTTAAGAAGCTCTAATTTTAAACTCTAATACTGAAACTGAAACTCAATGATAAAAAGCAAAGCACAAGTACCATGTTTTAGTGATAGTTTCTTTCACTGTGCAGAATCTTTTTAGTTTCGTATAGTCTGATTTGTTTATATTTTTTGTTTCACTTGCTGTTAAAAATGAATAAACAAAGACACCACTGTACCTATGTCATGGAATGTTTTACCCATGTTTTCTTCTATGTATTTTATGGTTTCAGATTTTACATTCAAGTCTTTCATCTATTTTGAGTTAATTTTTTGCATATGGTATGACATGTGATTGTGAAGTTTTCTTAACACCATTTATTGAAGATGGTTTCCTTTCTCCCATGTATGTTCATGGCACCTTTGAGTATAAGTGTGGTATATTCCTGGATTCAATACTATTCCATTGGTTCGTGTGTCTGTTTTTGTTCCAATATCATACTGTCTTGATTATTATAGCTTTGTACTATAATTTTAAGTCTGGAAGTTTGATACCCCATATTTTTCCCTTTTCTTGAAAGTATTGCTTTGGCTACTAGGGCTATTTTGCCTTTCTGAGTTTTCTTCTAAGTCCATGAGTTTCTTTATTATAGCAGTTCTGAATTCTATTTGACAGAGAGATACAATCTGTCTTTTTGTATTTGGATTCTGATCAATTGTTCTCATATTGCAATGCTATGCTCTCTTAGGGTCTTCTGTTTCCAAATATTATATTTCATGTCTGCCCATTTTGCTACTTGAGGTCTTTATGTTTTATTACTTTTTAATATCTTCTTCACCAGTAGCTTAAGAGGTTAAACTATTATACTTGTCCCATAGGTGGTGCTGTGGATTTATTTGATTTTATTTTGGCCTTTGCTGGAATTTGTATATGCTAAGATCTGTTTCGTAGTTACTGAGTCAGTGGGTGGAGGAGGGGCTTGGAATGTCCAGACATTAATAAAGATGATTTAGGGTGAGGCTGGCTCCTGGTTATATACCTCCTAAATCCCTCCTCTCTGGAGTTTAGGATGAGATATTTAGCAATCCTTTGCTTTCAATATGCCTGAAAGGTTAGCACCTTCCAACAAGGTAGGAAGGGAGAGTACAGACCTGACATTATCTGTACTGAGGACCTAGACTTTACGGAGCACCCCAGTTCTGCCACAAGGCTTTCCCCTTCCATGGATGTGTGCCTCTACACAACCTCTGCTCCCTCCTCCCCAAGTTCCCTTTTACTCCAGACCCCAGGCTCCTCTCTTCACCCACCTCTGTTCTTTGCAGTGTAAAACTCTTCATTGTCCAAAGGATAATAATTCCCACTGCAATCCAAGGGACTGTCTGTCAGATCTGTGTCCCTCTAATTAGCTGTAACAAAAGCCACAACCGGTGGGACCCAGACCCCGTTGTTGATCTCCAACTGGCAACTGGGTTCCTACAACTAGTGGCTGGAAGCCAGATGTGGTAGGGTTCTCCTTGCTGGAGGCCAGGCTCCCGCAGCCAGTAGCTGGAGGTTGGGAGGAGTCGGCTCTATTTCAAGCAGCTGGTAGCTGGTGGCTGTGCTCTTACAGCTGGCAACTAGGGCTGGGAAACAACCTGGTTATCACTTACAAAGTTGGAAGCTTGAGGTGAGACTCCTGTAGATGGCAACTGGAAGCCAGGAGCTGCCTGGCTCTTGGCTTATGCAGCTTGAGGATGAACACTGGGTTCTGACTGGTGGCAGGAAGCTGAGATACTTTAGCTTAGTAGGGCTACTAATGGATGCTGGGGTTGGTCTGGCTCTCACTACCAGAGGCTGGGACTGGAGTCCCTCTGTTGGTAACTGGAGGCTGGGTTTCCGCATTTGGTGACTGGATGTTGGAAGTGATTTTGCTGTCAGAATTGTCAGCTAGTGTCCAATTGTTAGGGGGAAAAGGATGTCCTAAGCTAATTCCATATTTCCCTATTTTCTCCCTGAGTTTTACATTTCCTCATTTCCTCTTCCCTTGTAAATAAACCTTTTATTAACCTTTTTTTGCATGCCTGTAGTAGAGTATTAATAATCCCTTTTAAGCACACAGGTGAGGACCCACAGCCAAGCCCCTGTTAAGGGGCCGCTCCTTAACACAACCTCTGGAGGCTGGCAGTTGGCAGTTGGGAATGGCCAGACAGACTGCCAGGATCCTAGAGTGGCTGACAGCTGAGCTTGGGCTCCCCTCCTGCAAATGTTGCATTCGGTGAACCCTATAACACTCAGTCTTGTTTTGAGTAGTTATTGACTTTGTTCTGCTAAGAATACAAGGAGGAAGTGAACCTGTGTCTTCATTCTGCTGACAACTTGCCTGAGACTGTGTAATTTTTGAAACATGGGTCTAAAGAAATCTTTGGGGACTAATCGCTTGAATCTAGGAAAAACCAATCGCTGAGTAAGATGAAGTCCTAAAGTTTTCCAAAATCCCCCCACATAGATAATTTTGTCAAATAAACAGATCCAGACTTAGTAAGGGAGGACTATATTCAAAACTATTACTGCAATGGTATGAAAGAGTGGCACGTTCTGAGACAACATCAGAAAACATTTTTCCTTGAGGCCAATCTTTCTCATGAGTTGTATGCTGGCTTGGGATGAAGGTAGCTCAAAATTCAAGGTCCTGGGTGGCAAGAAGCTTAACCAACATTTTCTCTGATTGATCTCTGCAAACAGTTTAGCTAATCACTTAAGAGCCCTACCCCCCAAAAATGGAATTTGAAGTATTTGTGTCTGCCCTTGTTATAAATAATCAAGGGGCTTGGGAACCAGGCCGACTTGTCTGTCTCCAGAACACAGGATTAAGGGGATTTCTAAACCTTCACTATGCAGGCATACAGGACATGATAAATTTCACAATACCACATTAGAAATTGTTTTCTTGAGCTAGCTCCAAGACTGTGTCTCTTGGGTCTGTAGAACCTCTAGTGTTGTTTATCATAGTACCAAGTTACATAGGGGCTGGAGCACTAGAACAAGAACTGGGAGACTGGCAAAATGTGCCCCCTGCTTACTAGCTTGACTACTGTGTGATGAATAGCATGGAACTTGTTTAGTACTTTTCTTCCTGGGAAATGCTACAGTGAATGCAAAGAACTGTTTTCTGTTCAGAACTGTCCTCTGACCTTTAGAGGTTTGAGATGTTTGGACATAGGGAGCTGAATCTTTCTTCACTTTGTTGCGAATTGAATATTCAGTTTGAATAGTTTTCTATTTTTTTAACTGACTTTTAAATCCTTCTATAATTCTAATTAAGCTCATCTTCATCTCTGGAGCTTGGCTAGCTCTAAGGCAAGAAATAAAGGAAGCTTGCTCGCCAGGCCAGGCTTCCTAAGCTCTCACATCTCTACTTGAATTGATTTGCATTATAATGCATATGGGCAGGAAGATAGGTAAATTGAATGTGTGATTAACTGAGCAAAGAATAAAGCCCATATAGAGTTAACATTATTGCTAGGCTACTTGCAGGTCATTTCTGAAGGATGGAAACAGGCACTCTCTAAGAATGAATGTATGAAATATGATGATTATCTTATTGAATATAAAACATTTATTACATCATCCAGTTCCTTTTTATTTAACATGAAATGTGTTAAACAATTTCTAAGATGAGCACTAATCATGCTATGTGGAAGTAGCCCAGTGCAAGCAAAATGGGAAACCCACTGGATCTGGAAATGATCCTTTTAGTTCTAACTGGAAGATATGGTAAAATAATACAACCCCATCGGGGATGCTAGGATTTTTACATAGTTCTGCAAAAACTGAATTAATGTTTTCTTTTAAAATAATATTTGGTGAAAATATGTATCTTATCTTTAATTGGCTTTTGAGGGGGATTAGTGGAGCCTGAACATCTTTTTTAAACAAAAAATGAACCCTAGAGGACTTAAGAAGTAGCTTTGTGAAGAATTATTTTAAAACATGATCCTATACATAGACAAGTTTTTTTCTTAACATGCAACTGTGAAGTTGCATGAACTCATAGTACCCAAGGTAAACGTCCTCTAGACAATCATCATGAATTCTGGTTCGTACATTCTTTATATTTTGTATAATGCTTTGATAATTTAAATATCACCTATAGACCTTCACAATATAAATCTCAGATACAGCTTGTGATAATCATAACAATACATATATAAACACTTATATTTCATTGTCTTTTTATATAAGGGTGTTCATGGAAAGATTTTGCATAATCTTGTTAATAGTATCCGTGAATCTGCATGATACTTCTGGTTTATTCTCAGTCTTGTTCTTTCCACTTTATTAAAGCCAATTATAATATGAGAATGTTTATTTCATAGGGAAAAACCCTATTTTTATTTTTAATTATTAGCATACCATATTATATGAGCTTCAGCAGTGTTTTATAATTGAAATATGTGCAATAAAAATGTACTAGAAATAATGTTTCTGTTTAAAATGAAATTATATCTCTAAAGAATGGCTTGCGTATTTTAAGAAGTAAATAAAGTCATTTCTGAAAACCATTGTTGCTGTTGTTAAACATGTTGAAGACAGTATATGTTTAAGTAAGTTATAGTAAAGAAAGTTTTCCCTTTTAATGAATTTCTAGACTCCTGGCAGATATGACTTTTGTATGAAAAGGCATAAGAAAAGTCAATTCTGATACGTAATTCAGCATTCAGGATGACTTTAAAAAGATACAATTAATATATGGAATTTAAAATATTAAGGTTGGCATTACTCATTTGCTTTTACAAAAGTAATTTTAATTACATTCAGAAATCTCTTAGTGATTTCTTTACGAAATCTCAGAATATTAACTTTTGCTTGTAAGTGAAAACTTCTGTGATAACATATCATTGCCTACTTTAATATGTGAGATTTTAATTGAACTGCAATTCCACCTTATTTACAAGAGGTCCTGTCAGGGTAGAAATAAAATTTTATCCAATCATGTAGAGCATATATAAATGATCAAAGTAATATGTAAAATAATGCAATTCAAGGATTCCATGAGATTTTCACATCTGTTGATTCCATAGATTCCCATGTCTATTGAAGAGTTTAAGAACAAACAAAAAAAATGGTATAAGCTGAATTCAATCCTGTGGAAATAATTCCATTAAGACTTTGAAATTCTACAAACTTACCCACTTTAGTCACTAAACTAAGAGCCAAAGTATTAGGTTAGTTTTTATTTTTGGTTTTTGTTTTTGGCCATGGGGTGTGGGGTTCATTTAGAATCTTTATGTCTTCCTGCTTTTGACTTGTAAAAACAGTGTTAAACATTGTCATTCAATTTAACTGCAAAAGTTGTATTTTCACCTTGCCAAATAGAATTATCCAAAACTTTTAGAAATAAAAGAGAAAAAAGAATTGAATCCTTAATATCATACTAGAGAATTTTCTATCAAAATTACCTGAAGCTGATGATACCTGATTTTCTCTGGAAATGTGACTGTTTTATTTAGAACTCACTAGGATTCTAGTGACTAGAGTCCAGGCATTTTTTACAAACCTATAAAGTTAGAAGTTGAGTCTTAGAAAACAAAGTGTAGTAATTTTCTTTTTTGCCTAGTAGAAAATTTAACTCTAAAGATTTCATAGTCATTGAGCCATAAAAGGTTAATCATTTATGTAATTTCCTTATCTTATTTCATCATTCTCGTTTTAATGGCTACAGACAAGTCCAGTTCCTATCATCCTTTTAGAACAACCTTTGCCATCTTGCTTGTTCCCTCTTCATTTAGTTAGAGTTGACAAGTGCTCTACTTATTGGTGATAATTATGTATTTTTTCATACTTTGATAATTATGCAGGTTTTTAAGAAAGTTGCAGGCTTTTTTAAAATTTATTTATTTATGCATACAAGAACTGGGGTACAGGCCAGAGGTGTGGGCGGTGAGTGAATTCACCAGAGACAGAATGGGGTACAGAACAGGCAGATTGACTGAAATAGAACAGAACAGGCAGTTTGACTGCTGAGAGGAGCAGCGGGGCGAGTCAGGAGAGGTCTGCTGCACCATATGGGAATCTCCCTGGCCAGAGATCAGATAGCTTCATAGGTTGTGTCTTAACCCCTTGAGCCACCAGGGAGGCCAGGTTGCAGGTTTTTAAAAAGAAAAAAAACAAGAAATAAATAAAAGTCTAAGTAGAGAAAGATGCAGGAGAGGATGAGGAGGTCAATTAAGTTATTAATATATTGAAAATTTCTGTTGAACATTTTCCTGTCAGAAATTCAGATAATTTTATGTTTATGTGTGTTTGTGTATGTTTACTTTGTTATTTAAGATGTTGACTATCCACATAAAAGCTTTAGAATAAAGTTTTCAAACGATGTTGAAAACTGCATTTCTCCTCGAATCAAAAGAAAAAGATACCCAGTTGTTGGAACTTAAAGCCAGGAATACTTTGTTATTAAACCTAGAGAATTTTGGTTAAATTCTTTCTAGACTAGGCATGAATGATATCAGGCTTCCCTGAAATTAGTATTAAAAAAAAAAAGGGATAAACATACATTTCCTCATTGAGAATCTCATATATATATATGTAAAAAAAAAAAAAAAGGTCTGCATATAAAAGACAGTCCAGAGACATCTTTGAAGGTTCTTTTTCAAAGCAGCTCCACTTTCCTGTGTGTCTGGGGATTTCTGTTATTAATTGAAGTTAATTTTCTAGGATATCAGTTTGCCGTGCACGTGGGAAAGATTGATAGCCTCTTCGATTCTCAAGAGTGTTGAAAATGACACTGTTCCATCACCGGGTGCCTTCACTTTTATCATCACAAATCAAATTATAAACATCGGGGCAACCTTGCTGGAATCTGGCTTCGGGAGATTTCCATAAGATTAATTAGGCGGCCAAAGCAAAGATGGTAAAATAGAAAGGGGGAGGGGGTGAAGGGAGGCGGGAGAGTGGAACCATTCATTCCTCACAGAATGGAAAGTCAATTCAACAATGGGTAATTAGCGTGGGCCACGGATTCTCAAAGGCACTGAGGACACTGGACTCTTTCCTGCACTCTGATGTTTAGTGCCGTATTGTGGACCCCTCATTTAATTAGTGCACTTTGATACCCACAGGAGTTTGAGGCTCCAGGGCATGCTAAACACAGACTGACACCAGCAAGCTTCTGCCTCCTTCCACTCTAATTAGAGACACAATGAGCTGCTAAGACAATGTTTTACTCCAAGATTTCTTCAGCAGATACCTCTGGCAGGAAACAATCGTTTATTTTGTGTCTATATTGGTATTCAGATTAAATTGTTAGCATGCAAAAGATGAGCTAAGGGCACATATCTATTAAAAATGCTTAGCAGGGTTCAAAATTGATGGAAGCAATTTGCGGGGGAAAAATGTATTTTCCCTTTTGGAAAGTATTTATTTTGCTCTCATCTAATTAGAAATAAACTTTAACAAACAAAACTCCTAGTATTCTAAAGTAAATATCAGGGCTTGAAATAAGCATAAATTCTATGCTTTAAACAAATGTTTCTAAAATTATCTGAAAGGTTGAGGGAACTATAAGAGGGGAAACCCCTCTCCTCCTCTGAATTCAACTGCATTGAAATAAGCAGCCTGCACTGGGGAAAATGACAGAGGTCATTTTTACAGGAAGATTGCTAATCTGTCTAGAGCTCTTTAAAGAAAGCCTGAAACATTTGCAGTGCCAAGTTAAAAAAAAAATTTATAATGTTAGTTTTGATGGACAGTTCCATGCTGATTGGAAGAATATAAATATCCCAAGGGAGACTGCATATTGAAAATTAATCTCAGCATCCACAAAATAGCGCTATGTGTTGTTTTAACTATACACTGTAAATCCTGTGCCCCTAAAATTTAAACACAGACAAACGTTTCTCTATGGCACTGTTGTCAGTTTGCAAAATAAAATGTCCCAACATTGTCGACCCAAATGAATGAATGCTATCATCATCTTGTGTACCTATATGTCCATCCTGTTACTTCCTCACTACCAAAAATTTGAGAAAAGAAAAGCAAAAAGCTCCAAGTTTTTTGAAAAGCAAAAACAAAAACCCTACTGAGATTATGTCTCCACAAAATGAGTCTGTGCTAACCTTCAGTGCCCTTTCACCCCAGATATCTTTTTTCTCCCACATCCTTTATTGTTCATTATGAAATAGATCTGAAAGGAAAGATATTGTTTTCATAGGAAAGTGGCTTGTTCCATTATGCAAAGTTACCCTGATCCATTCCATAGATATTTTTCTCCAGTCTCTATATAGTCTGAAGTTATATAATGCTATATAGCTGGAATGTTAAATAAGTTTCATCTCCATTGCCAAACCCAGTAGACTGTGAGGATCTCCTTGGAGGAAAGTTTTAAGAAAATTATTAATTTAATGAGAAAGAATGCCATGGTTATTTAGAAACATCTTTTGTTGCCTTGCCTTGAGGTGAGGTGAGAGTAAACAATGGTAGAGGTGATAGTCCCCTGATTTTGCCAACTTTGCCCTGGACTGAAGTACTCTTTGTCTAGACTTAATTTACCCTCTATCACAGTTACTGTGATGCACTTTTAATGTTAACAGAGTTTATGTCCAAGTCTAGGAAACTAGGGCTATCTGGCTGATTTATTTATCCATCAACCTCTCTGAACAGATTCATTGTGGTTCTTTCAATTCCATTTGTTAAAACTATAATCTTCTTTGTACATTTTTGAAGATTATGGTTTGTGATTAGTTTACTTGACACTAACTCTACCTGTGTAGTAAACATGTCCCACCTCTGACTTGAATCTCAAAGTCAGAAATCCAGTCTGACAAACTTGGACTTGATGTTCCATATGGAAATATTTGAGCAGTTCAAAAAGTTCAGAGTTAGGGATTAGTGAACCTTTGTCCTGCTCTGTGTTCTTTTTTGTTGTTATTCAGAAAATGATGAAGTATCCTGTCCAAGTGTCTTGAAAAGACTCCATCTATGAAAGGAATATGTAAAATTCATAATTCAGTCTAAATTAAACTGTGTCTTCTCTTCTGCTTGAACCAAGTAGGTATTTTCTAAGCTCTAGATGAAGATGCCTATATTAAGCACTTTACATTTTAGATCAGGCTACTATGTGTCTATACCTTTTGGGAGAGAGGTAACAGTAACATGTACTATATAACATTCAGTGATAATACTTTAGTTAGTGCCACTTGCAAGCAGAAATCCTGTTTCCCAATTGTAACGTATACCCCATCTAAGTCAGTGAGGTAACTGCCAAATAATTAGCTAGCAATATTTTATATGTTAATGTTTCAAATCATCCATCACTTGAAATTCTGAATTCAGCCTCAGTGCCCTTTCCTAAAAAAAGAATCATGTTAAGAAGCTAGAAGGCTCTTTTCAGATATATCAGGAGAAGCTAGAAGCTATATCAGTTAAGAAGCTAGAAGGCTCTTTTCAGATATATCAGGAGACAGTATGCTCAAGAAGAGACGATCAATCCCATTATGAATAGTTTACAAATGGTTAATAAGTCTTCATATTTTCTGCATATGCTGTTGAAAATCACCTCATCTATTATTAAGGCATGCGCTAGATTATTGGTGCTTTTGGGCAATACTTAATTTATTTTTAAAGAAATAGACTAAGGAAAAATTCCTTGAATATTCAACACCCATAGAAAAGTTGAACTTCCCTGGTCAAGCAGGTGGGTAGTGTTCCCAAATCACCTATTTGCAGAGTAGAATTACATTACATAGATTTGTATTTAGACATCCCTGAAGATAGATAAATGTTAAATGCCATGTAGCATTTGGTTAAATGTGACAGCATGGAGCACCACGCTATGACATTATTTTAGATTACAGGCTATGCCAAAAGCCATTTAATAGCACTATCAGAAAGAAGTGAAGGGGCCTGGATAAAAGGATTCTCTGCTCATCATACCTGCTTTTTAAAGTTTCCCTTATTTCCATTAGCCTATTTTCTTCCTGTTCTTTTCTATCTTCCCTTTTCATTTAGAAATTCATTTCATTCCCTCCTGTATTCAATGATGCTCCTTGCTTCAGGGGCCCTTTGTAGCAATTTATTCCATATGCTTATTATCTTTTGTGTAAAAGAGTTTTGCCTTCCTCCTTTTTTCCTTGTTCCCAACTTTCTAATTTTCAGATCATATCTACTCACTTCTCTGGTCTTGAAGCATAAAGTGTTCGCTTGGATCAATTTTATCAACCCACCTTATAATTTTTAAAACTTCAATTGGGTTACATGAAGTCTCTTCTTTTCCACTGAGAATTTGCTCAACTTTCCCCATCTTTTCACATAACTTAATCGTTGAGATCTGGTATCATTCATATAATTGCTCCACACTGTTCCCCTAAAGAGCAATTAAACTTAGCAAAGGTCTGGTGACCACCACTGTTTGAATTACAGAAGGCAAGGTCTAAAATGTTCTGTCAATAGAGATACTATAATGCCTTCTGTTGATAAAGAACTAACTGCCTCAATTTATATTTACTGTAACTGCTTACTCCCATATACCTTTATAATCCACCTTTTGACAATTAGAAGAGGTGTGTGTGTATGTGTGGTGTGTGTGTGTTTTAATAATAGTTAAGCCAGGTAAAAACATATCATTTCTTTGTAAAATATGCCAATGCTGAGATTTCTAGTAGGCATATGCCCGCACAGTTTGGAGAACTGATAGAGTAAAATCACATTTAATCATCTCTGAGGAGACGTATTCAAATTTCCCCTGCCCCATTAGAAAATACTGGTACATTTTAAGAAAAGAGATATTTCTTTTTCCATAAACCCTCTCACCTACATCTTGAGTCTCTTTATTTCCAAATGGTAAAAATATGGGATATTTATGGATGAGACAGCCAGGTAAGCAAGCCACCCCCAAAAGCTACAATGTTGATTAGGCATTCTTTTTTTTAAAAACATCTACCACTTACACAGTTAATTGAATACCAGTTTTGACTTGTAATAAATACTGAAATGAAGTCTTAAAGGTATTAGATGACGGAAACTTTAAAAACATCTTTGTTAATGGTGGATTCTTTCTTAAAAGGAAGAATAATGCTTATTTTTAAAAGCCTTCCTATGACCTTTACTTAGTATGAATTAGGTGACTTGGGAAAAACTAGTTCTCTGATAACGGCACTTACTTAAAAATTGTTCAAATGAAGTTAAATTATAAAATGATTATTTTTAAAGACAATGAAAAAATCCTTTTAGAGGTTTCCCTACACCCAGATGTCTACAAATTGCTTGTATGTAATATCCCATTTTAGAGCTCTGAATGAATATGGATGGAGGAGGGCATTGTGCAAACTGCCCAGATCCCCATATTATCTTAATGACTCAGAGCAGCAATTCTCAACCAACTCATCACTCCTCTACTTTTTGAAATACCACTTTGATGTTCACTGGTACTCCATATAAAGACAGGGCTGCTAAATAATGAATTTCAGTATAGGCATTCTTTTGACTAATACCCTCCATCAAAATGATTTCAGTTTTTACTTAAGAACACAATGATGGATAGTTTTGGCAACTGGGTGAAAGGAACACTGCTCTTTTGCTAAGGCTAGGGTTTCTCAGTTTATGCTACACATTAAAACCACCTAGGAAGTTTTAAAACATGTCAATACACAAGAAAAACCCCAGGACAATTAAATCACTCTTTGGGTGGGACTTAGTAATTGATGTATTTAAGCCTGGGTAATACTATCATATGTCAGGGTTGAGAAGCATTTATTCAAACCAATAGTCCTCACCTGAATAAGGGTCCATATTGGAAGGTATCTTCTAGAATGCATGGAAATATGGGTTAGAGGCCAGGGACAGTATTTCAAAAATTCCCAACAGACTGTATTTCAATTCTTATTTCTCTAAAGAAGAATCTGATAGAACAATGTGGATTTTCACAAAACTCACCAGATAATTCTGGTATGCCCTTCACTCACAATTGAGAGTCACTGTTTGTCCAAGCGTATATGAATTAATAGGGCCAAAGCAACACATTAATTGGTTCTAAGAACTGAAGTTGTGTCCTACAAACTTACCCAGAACCCAAAATTTGGGAATGTGCTAGGGAAGACTCAAAAACTTTATTCAGAATTGGGGAGATGTACTAAAATTTCACATTTCTGACTTTCTCAAAATATCTTTAAAACAAAATCTTGTGGTGGGATAACAGTTGTCTCCTTCTCACAAGATACATGCTTTGTGAGACAGTTCTTTGATCAGTTTTAAGCCTTGTTAAACATATTTCTTTATTGCATAATTTTCAAGATTTGAATGTGCTATTACACATTGGGACTCTCTTACAGCAATGCTCCTCAAATGTTAACATATCTACCAATCTATTTTGTGGCATAGTAGAAAGAAGAGTAGCTAGGACCCATGCCACAGCTCCTAATTAGTCAAAACAGGAGAGAAGGGGACATGACAAGAACTAATATTTTCTGATTGACTACCATTAAATAATTTGATCTGGTTAATATGCCTATGAGATGGAACTCCCTATTTCACAGATGAAGAAACTGAGACTGGAAGAGATTAAATAGATTGCTCAGTCAGAAATATTCAATGAGAGCAATGACTCTGAATCCAGGTCAATTTCCAAACTGTGTTCTTTTCACCATATCTTCATTTATTTATTTTTTAAAATACATTCTACTCTTATATGATGAAATTAATAAATCTTCAGTATATAGTTTGGAAAATTTTAATACATGCTTACATTCAAGTAACCACCACTCAGAGCAGACTAGTATACTTTCATTGCCCAGAAAATTCCCTCTTCTCAGATAAAAATCTCCCTCCAGAATAGGCTCTAAGGGCCTCCCATGTGGCGCAGTGGGTTGAGTGCAGCGCTGTGAAGCTGTCTGCAGCCTCTGCAGCGTGGGTTCGTCTCCCGGTCAGCCAGGGAGATTCCCACATGGTGAGGCAGACCTCTCCTGTCTCGCCCACTGCTCCCCTCAGCAGTGTATTTCAGTCATCTGCCTGCTTCTTGCTCTGTCTCTGGTGAATCCTCTCACCCTCCGGCACCTCTGGCCTGTATACCCCAGCTCTGGTATAAAAATAAATAAATCTTTTTAAAAAATCCACAGAATAGGTTCTATTCTAATTTCTATCACCATTGAATTGTTTTTGCCTATTCCTAAACTTCATATAAGTAGAAATATATATTATGTACTCATTTCTGTCTGTCTTCTCTCACCAAATACATCTGTGTTGTGTGACTTTTTTTACTTATTAAATAGATTTAATATTGTTAATTTGAACCATAAACATTAAGATGTATTTGTGATATTATTATTCATTCTTCTATTGAGGGACATTTGGGTTGTTGCCAGTGTTTTTCCTATAATGACTAGAACTTCTATGAAGACTTTTTGTCCAAGTCTTTGTATATAGGTGTGAACACAGCTCTCATTCCATTGGGATGTACTACCTAGCATGGGAGTTGCTATACCACAGAATAGGCATATCAATATTTAACTTTACTAAAACCTGTTGAATAGTTTTCCAAAGTAGTGGTGCCATTTTACAATCTTGGTACCACCAATAATGAATAACAGCTCCTCTGCAAAAGGAGGAAATTGTTTTGTTTAACTGTCTTTTTAGTAAATTCTTCCTATATCCAAAATCAAGAAAAAAAGGAAAGTGTAAAAGTTCTAAAAGACTAACTTAGAATGGTGTGCTCCTTTGTTTTTGCTTCCTGCAATGCTAACTCAGTGCTGTGACCTCAATTTATGTAATATGCTTCTATTTCTAGGCCAAACATTTAACAGTTTCCCTCAGTCAATTTCAAGAACTCAGCAGTATCACCTAAATTTGGAGTTCTAAATCAGTCTTCTTCAAGGCTACAATTTATCACAAATTCTTCTTCCCCATTTTAAAAAACACAGGCACCATGGGGTTAAAAGCAGTTTCTTGAAGGACTATAAAAAAACAAAACAAAACATAAATGACATTCAGTATTACTTATGGATTCCCTATTCTTGCCCACTGACTCCATTTGGTCATGCGTATTATTTGATGTTTATGGAAGGTTTGCTATATGTGGTGATATAGAATTTAGACACACCTGTTATAAGCAGTTAGCCCAATTGCCCAAGTAATTTCCTGAGCCCACTTATAAGACTAAACATAATGAGCAGCAACTGTACTAAACTTTTCTCTAGCTATTACTAACCTTGACATGATAATTCATGTAAAGATACGTAGGAAGGGCCTCCCTGGTGGCACAAAGGGTTAAGATGCAATCTATGAAGCTCTCCTCAACCTTTGCAGCACGAGTTCGATCCCCTGGCTAGCCAGGGAGCAACCCATGTGGCACAACAGACCTCTCCTGTCTTACCTACTGCTCCCCTCAGCAGTGTATTTCAATTGATACACCTGTTCTGTTCCCCACTCTGTCTCTGGTGAATCTTCTCACGCCCCCACACCTCTGGCCTGTACCCCAAATCTTGTATGCATAAATAAATAAATATTTTTTTTTTAAAATACATAGGAAGAAAACAGCCTTGCCTTCACGGAACAGTTGCCCCTTGCCCATAGTTGCATAACTATGAAATACAAATGATCTGCAAATTGCAGCATAATTTATTTAATTTGTCCATCTGTCTTATGTTTCAATGTATTGCTGATTAGCAAACTTCAGATGGAAATGAAGCATCATAAACTTAATGGTCCAGATTATATCTGATTCTTTAGTTCTAGGTTGCTATCCATATCAGGTAATCAAATTTTTTCCCAAAGGATTAATGATTTAAAAATATGTTTAACTCAGGTACATCTCTTGCTTAAAGTTGTCAATTTATTGTCTTCTTTACTTTTATTAAAAGTTATAGGGTATATTTTTCAATACTATGAAAGTGTTTAATGCTAACCCATTAAGAACAGAATAGTTGATAGGTTTTACTTGTTCCCTGGGGGATTACAATAAGAAACTTTACCAACTTTCCCCCCAAATGTCCATGAAGTGTAAATAAAACAGGAATTATACTATGAAAGTTATATGTGTGATATAGGACAAAGGATATCAACAAAATTTAGGGATGATCCCCTACCTTTTATAAGTTTAAAAAAAATTCAACTCTTCTTAAAGGAAAAAATAAAAAATATATATAAAAACTGTGAAGGAGAGAGTAGCACCTGCCATTCTCTTATGAACTAATTCCCACAGACTCAGAAAATGTATATTAGAGTCACAATTCCTTCATACTATTTATTTTAGTTTTGTATTTAAAAACTCATTTATATAAGAACTGAAAAAGATTGAATTTTTCCCCACTGCATACCTTTCAAATCCCTCAATACATCTTTACCTTTTTCCTTTTGCATTGTATGTCCACTAGTTACAGTTTGACTGCCAATTAATATATGATGTAAGAAATGCATATACTGTCAAAACCACTGACTTTATAACTTTTCCTCTCCAATTTTCTATTTAAAATAAGTGAATCAAAGACCTTTTGTTCACCCTATTGTTTTTACTCTAAAAGCCACTCAGCTTTTAATAAAAAGGAATAATAAGCACTAGTTGTAAAATAATCTGTCAATCAGTCAGGCACTTACACTTTGGGAAGACCACTCATAGAGCTTTAGAAAAGATATTTTAAAAACACAAATAAAGGAAAATCAGAATTAAACTAAATGCAGCCTGGAAAATTCCATTTTATATTGATTTCATTACTAGAAGTTGGAAAGAAACCTGGTGACTATATTAAGCTGATGCTAAAATGGGTGCATTGAAAGAGATGAATAGAATGTTGGCTAGGTGATCAAGGAAAAACTACTTCCCTCAGCCTGAACCCTCCATTCAAGCTCCTAGGAGGGGAAAGAGCATCCCCTTTTATTTTTTGATTCTTGTAAATACCTTGGTTAGTTTTGGTATTTTACTCTATAATGTATAATGGGGAAATGAGACAAGGGAGCCAAATTCTGAGGAAAGAAATGATATATCATCTTTTTTTTAAGAATTATTTTTATTTATTTATGCATACAAGAACTGGGGTACAGGCCAGAGTCTTAGGAGGGGGTTAGAGAATTCTGCAGAGACAGAATGGGGAGCAGAACAGGTAGATCTACTGAAATATACTACTGAGGGGAGCAGCGGGTGAGACAGAAGAGTTCTGCCTTGCTGTGTGGGTTACCTCCTTGGCCAGGGATTGAACTCAGGATGCAGTGGCTGACTATAGCTTGTGAGTGCTTGGACTTTAACACCTGCTCCACAAGGGAGGCCCCTTTTCTATGAAGTTAATTGCAAATAATAACTTGAATGAAGATTTGAAGTCATACAGACTATGTCTAGAGTCTAGCCTGCTTTTTTCCTTATTTTAGATAAAAACTTTTTATGACTAAATTTCCAAGTTGTCAAAAAAAATTTTTTAAGGGAGGGGTACTTTACCTTCTTCCAGCATGGCTTCTAAAATTGTGTGCATCAAATAATATCCTCAAACACTGCATTTTTATCTAACTACCAGAAATGTTTGCCCAAATAATTTGTGTTTGCAAATTTAGAGGCGGGGTTAAGACCATTTGCAAAAAAAAATGGCCCTGGAAATGTCAGGTACATACAGCCTTTATATAGCATCATAAATATTAAAGCTTAGAAAACCTAGATCATTAAGTTCAAGGAAAGTGGTATACCATATCTACTCAAAAGAATAAGAAGCTTCAAATTTGTAAGGGTGGGTACCTGGAGCTTCAACCATAAAATCCCAAACTTTAAGTGCAATTTATAATATATTATCACACCTTCTCAGATAAATATTATAAACTTTTCCCCTCTTTTGGAAAAGACAACTTTCTTTTTTAAAGACAAATTTCTGTTTTGTTCCACTGATTTTTTTTTGCCATGTTTAATTGGACACACCCTGAGAAAGTTAGCCATTCTTTAAGTCTTCCTTATTTTGACCTGTGATGGATGGGTATGATTAGTGTCTATCTTTTACTGTACAATTCTGGCTACAGCAAGCCAAAATAGCATTGCTTCCTACTACCTACTACCTATTTTTAAAAATATAGTGAGAAGCAAAATGTGGACTATCTGAGGTATTGGAAATGGTGAGAATTGGGGTTTTTTGTTGCAAACTTGTTCGAACATAGTGTGGCAAAGATTAACAGTCACTAACCCACATGATTGTAGATGAGATTCTAGAATATCTGAAAAGGAGAAGTTTTGTCACTTAAGGCCACCTTTTTAACTTAATGAAGGATAAGTTTAAAAACAATAATAGCAAGAATTTTATTTCTAATGGCATGCCTTACAGTTAATGCAAGGTTTCTCACAAAGTATCTTATTTGATCTTTATGACATCATGGATAGTTTGCATTATTATTCTTTTTTTTAAAGATTATTTATGCAAGAACCAGGGTACAGGCCAGATGTGCAGGAGTGTGAGAGGATTCACCAGTGACAGAGCAGGGAACAGAACAGGCAGACTGACTGAAATATACTGCTGAGGGGAGCAGCGGGCGAGAGAGGTCTGCCACACCATGTGGGTATCTCCCTGGCTGGCTGGGATCGAACCCGCACTGCAGAGGCTTCAGACAGCTTCACAGCGCTGTGCTCAACTGCCTGTGCCAGTGGGGAGGCCCTGCATTATTATTCTTATATGCATGTTGAAAACATTGAAAGCCAGAAAACGAAAGTATTTCACAAAATATTGTACCATTAGTAAGTTACCTGTTCATGATTCAAACACCAGAGATTTAATTCCACAGTCTATGACAGTTTATAACAAAATGGCTATTTTCATTTATTTTAATTATAAATGCTATCATAAAATGTATCTGAGACTATTGGGAATCTCACAAAACTTATGTAAAAGGGGAGTTTATACTTTTAGACTTTCATATTTCTGACCAAATGAAACAGCGGTATAGGGCCTCCCTGGTGGCGCAAGGGGTTAGGCACGGCACTGTGGGGCAGTCTGCGGCCTCTGTGCCACCAGTTCAATTCCCGGCCTGCCAGGGAGAAACCCAGATGGCAAAGCAGACTTCTCCTGTCTCGCCTGCTGCTCCCCTCAGAAGTGAGTCTGCCTGTTCTGTTCCCCATTCTGTCTCTGGTGGGTCCTCTCACCCCCTTCCTATCCCCCATCCCCATCTCTGGCCTGTACCCCAGCTCTTGTATACATAAATAAATAAATCTTAAAAAACAAAACAAAACAAAAAAACAGCAGTATAGCTTTGGAATTTTCACTTTTTTTTTAATTGCTTTAATTGTGACAGTGGGATGAGGGTTTTCATTGTGTGAATTTAAATTTCTTTGAAGGGAAGAGGGCGGAGCAACATGGCGGCGAGGAGACGCTGCGAGTAAGATCTCCCATTAAAAAAAGTTAATAGGGAGGAAAAGCGGCAGGTCCCACTGAGAACTGGGACACGGAAGATAAACGGACGACTCCAGCAAACTGCCCGAAGAAGAAAGTTGCCATAAAAGAGGACGAGAAGGGAGGGAAGCGCAGAACCCTGCTCCCCTCCCCCGCCCACAGAGGCGGCACTCTCCGACCGGCAGAGAGGAGGAAACAACAAACCAAAACGGCCAACAAGAAAAACGGACACAGCAAGCGGGACTGTGAGTGGAAAGGAACTATTGCAGCCACCACACCCCGTGAACGGGAGCTGAGGCGAACCCTGCAGGATCCGCCGCGGAGGTGAGATCCAGGCGCCATTAAAGAGAGCCCCGCCCCCCAGGAGGAGACCAGCACCAGCACACAGCCCCGGCCGCCCGGTAAGCCTGCGCGGAAAGTGGCGCGGATCCAGACCGGATCGCAGCTGCCCAGGTCCCGCGCCTGCGACCTAGGCTTGCGGGGAGACGGCGGAGGCCCTCCCTGAGTGAGCAGGAACAAGGAGCCCAGGCAGGGGAGCGGGATTCAAAAGGCGCCATTCCCGCGCCACTGATCTGGGCTACAGCCCGCGTCCTGGAACTGAGGGCTTTGGAACTGAGACCCGGGGCACGAAATTAGGGGCGTGGGTTCCCCACGACGGTGGGGCACAAGGCAGACACAGCACCCCAAAGCCGTTGAGGTGTACCCTACCATCCCCGCTCTGCTCCCTGTCCCACGGGGTGGAAAACCAGCTCCCCAAGGGCTCCAGGAGAGATCTCTGGCGCCACCTAGCGACTTGACCCCAGCACAGGCTACTGAAGGAGCTAGTGGCCAGCTGGGGAGTTAGCCCACACCTGGCTCCTTCCGAACAAGTAGTCTGAGCCCACAGGGAGAGCGAGCACCCACAGCCGGGGCAGACCAGGCGCGCAGAAGAGTGTGCCTGAGACCAGACGCGCAGGGAGTGTGTCCCACATCACCATTTTAGAACAGGGACATTTCTTCAGTAAAGACTACCTGCAGAAGGCTTCCTCAGGAGCCAGAGGCTGCTTGAAACTGACAGATGACTCCTGGAAGAACCAGAGGGGAACAGAGAAGCCCACCCAAGATGCCGGCCAGTCCCAACAACACAGTGTCCCAACGCATACGGCAAATTAGAAAACAGACAGTAGGGAGGAGAAGAACCACACGCAACCTAGCAACTCTCCAGAGAAAAAGCACACCACAAAAAGAAAGCCAGCCCCCAGATTGCAAAGACAATAACTTGGAAGAATTTCTGAGCCTTCCAGAAAGAGAATTTAAAATTGCCGTGATTAAAAAACTGACAGAAGTCATAAAGGAAAACAATGATAAGGGAAAAATAATCAACGATCAGAAGAATGCAATTGAGTCCCTAGAGAGGGAAAACAATGGTCAGAAGAAAGAAATTGAGTCCCTAAAGAGGGAAGTAAAAGAAATGCAGGAGATCAAAGAATTAATGGAAGAACTAAAGAATTCTGGGAAAAGCAATGAAAGCAGAATAGATGAAATGGAAGAACGAATAAGTAATCTTGAAGACACAGAAATAAAAAGAACCAAAACAGAAAAGGAAAGAGAAGTACGAAGGAAAAAGAACGAAGAAAGACTTCGGGAACTATCTGACTCCATGAGGAAAGGAAATATAAGAGTTATAGGAATACCAGAAGGAGAGGAGAGAGATGTAGGAACAGAGAAAATATTCAAAGAGATAATTGAAGAGAACTTCCCAAATGTGAAGAAGGAGCTGAAAATTGATATACAAGAAGCAAGAAGAACACCAAACTTCCACGACGAAAGGAAAAATACAGCAAGACACATAATAGTAAAGCTCCCAAGAATCCAGGACAAGGAAAAAATAATGAAGCTGGCAAGAGGGAAGAAACAGATAACATTCAAAGGAAAACCAATCAGGCTGACATCAGACTTCTCCGAAGAAACACTACGGGCAAGGAGAGAGTGGAGGGACATAGTCAACAGACTCCAAGAAAACAGATGCCAACCAAGAATACTCTATCCCGCAAAGCTCTCCTTCCTCTTTGAAGAAAGAATATGGACCTTCCCAGACAAACAGAAACTCCGGAATTTCATTGCAACTAAACCCCCACTCCAAAAAATACTACAAGGAGTCCTAAAGCCAGAACCTCAGAGGGACGAATAACAATGAAAGAAGGCCAAAAAAAAAAAAGTTATTAAAAGAATAAATAAATAAAATCAAAGGAAAGACAAACACAATGGCAAATACAGATGTTAACATATCAATATTAACTCTAAATGTAAATGGACTAAACTCTTCAATAAAAAGACACAGAGTGGCAGCCTGGATTAAGAAACAAAACCCAACCTTTTGCTGTCTCCAGGAAACACATTTAGCTACAAAAGATAAAAATAGGCTCAAAGTTAAAGGATGGAAAACAATCCTACAAGCAAATGGACCAAAAAAGAAAGCAGGAACAGCTATACTTATATCAGATAAAACAGATTTCAAACTCAAAAAGATAAAAAGAGACCCCAATGGTCACTACATTATGATCAAGGGGACAATACTTCAAGAAGAAATAACACTCATTAACATATACTCACCAAACGAAGGAGCACCAAAATATATCGGACAACTGTTGTCCTCTCTGAAAACAGACATCAGAGAAAACACATACGTAGTGGGAGACTTCAACACACCACTATCAACAATGGATAGATCAACAAGACAAAAAATAAGTAAAGAAACCAAAGCTCTAAATAAGGACCTAGAGCAATTAGGCTTAACAGACATCTATAGAACACTAAACCCCAAAAAAACGGAGTACACATTTTTCTCAAGCGCACACGGATCATTCTCCAGGATCGATCACATACTGGGGCACAAGACAAACATCAACAGATACACCAAGATTGAAATCATATCAACCATCTTTTCTGACCATGAAGGCATCAAACTAGAAATAAACCATAAAAAGAAGGCAAGGAACTTTCCTACCTCATGGAGATTAAAAACCACACTACTGGAAGACCACTGGACTAATGAGGAGATCAAAGAAGAAATTAAAAAATTTTTTGAATTGAACGACAAGGAGGACACTAATATCCTAAATGTATGGGATGCAGCAAAAGCAGTAATAAGAGGAAAATATATAGCAATAGAAGCTCACATCAAGAAACAAGAAAGAACGCAAAGAAACAACCTCATCTCGAAGCTCAAAGATCTAGAAAAAGAACAACAAAAAAACCCCAAAACCAGTAGAAGAAAAGAAATAATAAAAACCAAAGCAGAAATAAATGAAATTGAAACTAAAAAAACAATCCAAAAGATCAATGAAACCAAGAGCTGGTTTTTTGAAAAAATCAATAAAATAGACAAACCCCTAGCCAGGCTCACAAAGGAAAAAAGGGAGAAAGCACAAATAAACAGGATCATCAATGAAAGAGGAGAAATCACAACGGACACAGCAGAAATCAAAAGAATAATCAGTAACTACTATGAACAGTTATATGGAAACAAGTTTAACAATCTAGAGGAGATGGACAAATTCCTACAACTCTACAATCACCCAAAGCTAGATAAAGAAGAAATAGAACACCTAAACAGACCAATTACAATTAGCGAAATTGAAATGGTAATAAAAAACCTCCCCAAAAACAAAAGCCCAGGACCTGATGGATTTACAAATGAATTCTACCAAACATTCAGAGACGAATTAGTGCCTATCCTTCACAAACTCTTCCAAAAAATTGAGAAGGAAGGGACAATACCAAACACGTTTTATGAAGCCAACATTACACTAATACCAAAACCGAACAAGGACAACACAAAAAAGGAAAACTACAGGCCAATCTCCCTAATGAACACTGATGCAAAAATCCTCAATAAAATTTTAGCTATCAGAATCCAACAATGTATCCATAAGATAATTCACCACGACCAAGTTGGATTCATTCCAGGGGCACAAGGATGGTTTAACATCCGAAAATCAATCAACGTTATCCAACACATCAACAAAAAGAAATATAAAAACCATATGATAATATCAATAGATGCTGAGAAAGCTTTCGACAAAGTGCAACACCCATTCATGATAAAAGCCCTTGAAATTCTGGGGATACAAGGAACATACCTCAACATCATAAAGGCCATCTATGACAAGCCAACAGCCAGTATCATTCTCAATGGTGAAAAGCTGAAAGCAATTCCATTAAGATCTGGAACAAGACAAGGATGTCCACTCTCACCATTGCTTTTCAATATAATACTGGAAGTCCTAGCCAGGGCAATAAGACAAGAGAAAGACATCCAAGGAATCCAAATAGGAAAAGAAGAAGTCAAACTATCACTATTTGCAGACGATATGATATTATACATAGAGAACCCCAAAAACTCCACAGAAAAGCTAATTCAACTCATCAATCAGTTCAGTAAAGTGGCAGGATACAAAATCAACACGCAAAAGTCAGTAGCCTTCCTATACACAAACAATAAATCTGAAGAAGAAGAAATCAAAAAGACCATCCCTTTTGTTATTGAAACAAAAAAAATCAAATATTTGGGAATAAATCTAACAAAAGAGGTAAAGGACCTATACAAAGAAAACTATAAAACACTGTTAAAAGAAATAGAAGAAGACACAAAGAAATGGAGAGACGTCCCCTGCTCATGGATTGGAAGAATAAACATTATTAAAATGGCCATCCTACCAAAAGCAATATACAGATTCAATGCTATTCCAATCAAAATTTCAATGTCATTCTTCAAAGAAATAGAACAATTATTGATGAAATTCATATGGAATCACCAAAAACCCCGAATAGCCAAAGCTCTCCTGAAAAAAAAAGAAGGGAATGGAGGCATCAGACTCCCAGACTTCAAACTATACTACAAAGCCATAATCATCAAAACTGCATGGTATTGGAACAAGAACAGACATACAGACCAATGGAATCGAATAGAAAATCCAGAAATAAACCCACAGATTTATGGTCAACTAATCTTTGACAAAGGAGCAAAGAATATGCATTGGAGCAAAGAAAGTTTGTTCAATAAATGGTGCTGGGAAAACTGGGTCGCTACATGCAAAAGAATGAAGCTTGACCACCACCTCACACCATACACAAAAATCAACTCAAAATGGATTAAAGAACTAGACATAAGACCTGAAACCATAAAATATATAGAAGGAAATATAGGCGAAACACTACGTGATTTGCACATCAAAGACATCTTTACAGACACATCACCCAAAGCAGTGATAGTGAAGGCAAAGATAAACAGCTGGGACTACATCAAATTAAAGAGCTTTTGCACAGCAAAAGAGACAATAACAAAAACAAAGAGAAACCCCACCAACTGGGAGAACATTTTTGCACCCAACACTAATGATAAAGGACTGATCACAAAAATCTGCAAAGAGCTGATGAGACTCAACAACAACAAAGAAAATAATCCAGTCAAAAAATGGGCAGAAGAGCTTAAAAGAAACTTCTCTGAAGAGGAAATGCAAATGGCCAATAGGCATATGAAAAAATGTTCAACATCACTTGTCATCAGGGAAATGCAAATCAAAACTACCATGAGATACCATCTTACACCAGTGAGAATGGCACATATTAAAAAAACTAGCAACAACAAATGTTGGCGAGGGTGTGGAGAAAAAGGAACTCTTCTGCACTGTTGGTGGGAGTGCAAACTGGTCCAACCACTGTGGAAAGCTGTATGGAGATTTCTGGACCTACTAAACATAGAGCTTCCATATGATCCAGCAATTCCACTCCTAGGTATTTACCCAAAGGACACAGAAACATCAATTCCAAAGAACACCTGCACCCCTATGTTTATAGCAGCACTGTTTACAATAGCTAAGCTTTGGAAACAACCCAAATGCCCAAAAATAGATGACTGGATCAAGAAGATGTGGTACATATATACCATGGAATATTACTCAGCATTCAAAAAAGATAAACACATGCAATTTGCAGCAACATGGATGGCGCTGGAAGGGATCATGCTCAGCGAAATAAGCCAAAAAGAAAAAGAAAAATACCGGATGGTCTCACTCATAGCAGGAATCTAGAAAACTTAAATAAGGGACCAGGAAAATGAATAACTATAAGAAAGTGAAAATCAAAATCAACAAAAAACTATGAACCAGAGACACTTTTAGGGGGGCGGGGGTGGGAGGGGAGGGATTGGGGTCAGAATGGGGGGGCTGCAATTGTATGGGGAATATAACAATAAAATTTATTAAAAAAAAAAAAAAAATTTCTTTGAAGGTATCTGTTATTTTCTTCAGGTTCTTAACAATAGAATGGGGCTATTCTTCAACCTCAGAATTTTAAAATTGTTTGTGTTTCAAATGTGCTAAAACCTGTGCATAACAAACTCTATTCCTGGTGTGCTAGATTGCACATATCTGAACACAATTCAAGATTGAAAAATAGAGCAGGGAACAATTGTTCAATATGGCAAAGAGAGTGACTCTAAGCTTCTTTCTGAGACTCTTAGGGCCAACCTCTCTGATCTGTTGATCTGAATCTCTTCTTCTGATCTCTGGTCTGACCTGGGGCATGGCTATAACTTCTTTTTTTCTTTAAGATTTATTTATTTATGCATACAAGAGCTGGCCTACAGGCCAGAGATTGGGGGGGGGGGAGGTGACAGGATTCACCAGAGACAGAGCGGGGAACAAACAGGCAAATTGACCCAAGTACACTGCTGAAGGGAGCAGCGGGCGAGTCAGGAGAGGTCTGCTGCGCCATATGGGTTGCTCCCTGGCCAGCGGGGGATCGAACTCCTGCTGCAGAGGCTCTGGATTGCCTCATAGTGCAGTGCTTAACCCCTGTGCCACCAGGGAGGCCCCGGTTATCATTTCTTCCTCTTCTTTTTTTAAAAAGATTTATTTATTTATACAAGAAACAGGGTACAGGTCAGAGGCGCGGGAGGGTGAGAGGATTCACCAGAGACAGACCTGGGAGCAGAACAGGCAGACGGATCGAAATACACTCCGAGGGGAGCAGCAGGCGAGACAGGAGAGGTCTGCCACGCCATGTGGGACCCTCTCCGGCCACAGACAGCTTCACAGCGCTGCGCTCAACCGCCGGCGCCACCAAGGAGGCCCCAGCTCTCGCTTCTTAATTGTAAAAAACAAAAAATAAAAAGGTTTGGGAATTTAGGGGGGTAACGAACCAAGATTCTATGCTTTCATACTCCATTTCGGATTAGTTTTCTGGGACTGTCATAACAGTATCACGGTGGGTAACTTGAACAACAGACATTTTCTCACAATTTTGGAGGCTAGAAATCTAGATAACGTGATGGCAGAGTGGGATTCTTCTAAGACTTTGCGCCTTGCCTTGCAGGTGAACATTGCCCCCCTGAGTCATCACTAGTCCTCCTTTGGTGTATGGTGGTGTCTTTAACACTTGCCTGCTTGGTTCAATTAGATCAGGGCCACAGAGATAAGCAAGGGAGCGCAGACCTAGAGAACAGGTGCTAAAGCCCCGCCCACAGCTCCCGGCATGCAGCGGCGCGGCTAGTCCTCACTCACCTGAGAGCGGAGCAGGAGGCTCGTCCTCACACACCTGACGCAGGACCTGGTGAGGCGCCCCTGGTGTTCCTTTCTCGATTTTCACTTCTTTATCTACCTGAAATTGTTACTTTGGGTTTGTTTTTATCTCAATTTGTTTGTCTGCTCCATCCAATGTGAAGCGCGGCTGTTCGGCTACGTTTTTTTGTTAAGCAAATTGTGGTGGTGATTTTCCAATCTCTTGTCTTCACGTAGCTCCCGTGTTTTCATTTTCTTAACTATTTGCTGTTGTCCGGTAGACGTAATATCCTCCTGAGTCTCTCCTATGAATATTTCATTTATTTAGTAGTTTTTAGAGGTTTTTTTTTTTCTTTTTCTTCCGTCTCAGAAAAGTCATGCTTCGTCTTCAAAAGTAAAACCCCCCTTTCTGGCTGCGTTTTCTCTACATGTGTTGGGCCTTGATTCTCAGCTTAGTTGGTGCAGACACCACTGTGCTGACCTTCTGCTTACAGTGGCCGCCTTGTTCAGAAAGAAAACTCAGAATGCTGATTTTCTGCTTGTCATGTCTCCCGACAGAAAGCTTACCGTTAGGCTGTTACACTAGAGACTTCACAATGGAGCTTACAGGTTTCCATAATCATCTGATATACACACAGACACCCCTGTATTTTTAGGAAAATGTTTAGTATTAGAGAATAAGGCATTCCATGCTTTTATTGTTGCCAGTCATTTTACATAAAAGACCTCCCTTGAGACAAAGTACCGATGAAATAGAATTAACAGCAAAAAATATTATATGAATTCATAAAAATATTTAGACTGCCCTTTAACACTCTATCACAGATATTATAGGTAATTAATATTTTGTATAAGAAATACTTAATAGATTAATAAACATTAACATCACTATGCAAAAATTGTAACTGCTAAAACTGTGTATGGAATATTTACAAGTGGCAACAGTATATGAAGAATGTCAGCTCAGCAGATACCAAATACATGCAAATAAAACCAATAATAAAATGGCGTTTTAACCTATGGAAGTAGTCAAAATTTAAATAGTAATTTTCACAGCTATCCTTATGTGCTTCTACCAGAATTTAAATGAATATAACCTTTTGGACATTAATTTGTTAATTTATTTAACATTGGTTAAGTGTGCCTGGCCCTGTGCAACACTTGAAAAGCATCATTTCACTTGATTAGCTTAAAATGCTAAGAGGTAAAATCTATTATCATCCCTACTTTTGTGATGATAACATTGAAGTTTAGTTTATGGTTAAGTAGAGCTCTCCAAGTTCTCACGTCTAGTGAAGTGTAAAGTCCAGCTTCATATACCTCTTTCTAATTTTATTAACGATGTGCACGTTTCACCACTGTTTCCCAAAGTGACTATATATTGGAATCCCACAATCTTAAAAAACAAAAACACAGAAACATGGGCCCCACCTATGACATTTGGAATAAGATTCTCTGGTGAGAATAGAATAAGAATAACAAACTACAGCCTATTCAGGCATTAGTTTATGGGAACATAATTTGAAAGTCATTGTGCATCTCTATATTCCTTTAAAGTAGTTCACACTTTATGTCGCCCCATAATTCTGTTTTTAGACTTATCCTAAGAAATTATTAGATGTATATCAGGTTTCAATATAAATATTCTTAAAGTTATGTTTGTAACTTAAAAGATAGTAAGAGGTCTGGAATAAGTGATGAGTTACATAAATTTTAACTTGTATATATATATGTAGACATTATGAATACTATAGTCAATTTTTTTTACATTGGAATACTCAATTATAGCATTAAATGAAAATAACAGGATCCAAAAATGTGGATAAAATATACTTTGATTTTACATATTTATGTGTGAGAAGAAAAAAACCTTGGAAGGAAATATATCAAAATGTTAACAGGGTTACTTTAAATGTCTCCTTCCATCTCCCCCATATTCAAAATTATCTACAAGACCAGACATTACTTTCATAATCAAAAAGAAATAATAAGTATTATTTTAAATTAAATCTCATTATCTAAAATTGAATTCTTCATGTTCTTTTCCAAATGTTCTTCACTTACTGACATTTCTCTCACTACAAATGGAATAATTTTTCTGGTTTCCTAGACTTATAACTCTAGATAGTGATTTCTTTCAGCCCTAGTGTATTCTACATTTAGGGCAGCACCTCAAATACTATTACAAAAAATACTCTTGTGGTAGTTAGGAGTAGGATTAAGATTGGAGCTGGGAACAATATCAAAGTCTATTATACATGCTCTGATTGGCCATGCTTCTACCTTGGAGCAGCTGTGGCTTAGCTTGAACCAAATGCTTGGAAAATAGGGGAGAATTTGCACCTCAAAGGAAATTAGTGGTGCTGTTAGCAAAAAAGAGAATGCACCCTGGAAAGTTTTATTTTTTTTTTCTAAAATGCCTACTGTGAGAATTCTACTTATTATTTGGAATGTACATGCCAAAGACTATACAAATATATCCTTTGTTTGGGTCTACTAATTTTGAACTGATACCTTGCTATAATTTTATACTGTGTGCTTCCACTGTCTATTACATAGACAGTGCCTGGCAATAGCTTTAAATTGGTTTCATTTATTATTTAATGGTGACTCCTCTCATGTAATTGTTTACTTTACTGTCTTCTTAAACAGTTATTTAAACTTTGTATCTTCCAAAGCCTCTGCACTTATTCCATCATTCTACAGAACTATGATGCCCAGAATTAAAATTCTAATGTTCCTTATAATATTCATACTTTATAATCCAAATATATTTATTATACTAAAAAAGGTTTAGAAATATGTTTAAACCTCAACCATTCAAAAATAACTGCTTCTGTATCAATGAGTTTATATTAAGCACCAAATAATGGGAAACTCAATGGGAATACATTTCCCTTAAGAACTTAATAAGCTTTTAATAAAAGCTTATTAATAAGCTTCTATTAATAAGCTTCTATTTTCTTCTGGACAATTTTATGTGCTAATAACTATATCCAAAAATTTTGATGTGAAAAATGTTTTTCAAACTTCATTGTGTTTATCAGTCACTTGAGAATCTTATTAAAATGTAGATTCTCATTATGGAGCTCTGGGTGGAGCTTGAGATTCTGTTACTCTAATCAACTCCCAGCTGATGCCAATATTAAAATGGTAGCAAAGAATCTAGAGTTACTCTTGTACCTGGAAAATTCTTGGCATTTAGAGTTGGTGTTCTACTTAGCCCCACATTGCTCAATTTTAATCACCTCTGCCATCTGAGAACTTGAAAAAATAGACTTGTATGAGCGGAAATACCCATAATACTGCATTTATCCCCGCTTGGCTTCTTTATTTTTTGAAAAGCACTCAGTGAGAGACTGCAGTTTTATTAATCTTATATCCTAATTATCTTTCATTTCCCTGCAACTTCAAGATTCCCAAACTTCTAGAATAGAAAGGTAAGGGCTTTTTGACCTTGTCCTACTTCAGTTGTTTCCCTTTTTAAATCAGTTATCTTGCAAACAAAGAATTGAGAAGCAAAGCAGTTCTAAGGATGGTTAGCTTAATGGTGTAACAGCATTATTAAGGAATCAGGCTCCTTTTTTTTTCCTCTTTCAAATTACTTTTCTCGAGGTAAAGTAGGCTTACGATTTTGTATCTGCTCTGGGAAATCTAGGTTCAAACCTCTGTAAATGTATTTTCATACCCTGCCTACTACGAGTCATCAACAATCCTCTTTCCACTATGCCATTCTCAGTTTGTTGTCAGTGTATGTTCTTTAAGTTAATGTCCTTTATTTTCCCAAGATTTTACTTGAGATGCAGATGTCACATGCACATAATGTTCTGAGGTAAACAGAAGTCTATTTCCTTTAAACATCACTTTTTAGGAGAGGGACTCATTTCCAAGAAGTCCCTAAGCATAATTCTCATTAATTGAAATTTTGGTATTTACTTTAGCAAGGAAAACACAGTTCAATTACTGGGTTAAATATGCTAGATTTTTAATATTTTATTTAAATATTCTGCAATGACTGGATATAAGGCAGCCCTATTTGTTCTATTGCACAGGGACACCATTTTCCAGAGCAAGATAGAAGGAAATGGATGGGTATTTTACCATCCCACTCAAGGTGGTCCTGAAAGATGTGAGGAACAGAAAACATATTAAAACATGCATCCAGTTGCTTGCTGCTTGTGGAAGGGGAGATGACTTGAAGTACAGAGCTATGCTGGTAAGTGTTGGTAGTGGCTACTAGTAGCATTGGTAGTAGCTAATAAGTTACCTGGCTTGTCAAGGACTTGAAAAAATTGCTTTGAAAAAGTAGATCTGTTGGAAAGTTATATGGAATAACAATTTGGAATAGTATAGATTATGATGATATTTGCATTTCATGTTTACCTCAACAGAGGTAAACCATTGTAGCAGAAGCACTCAATAATTTGGTAAGATGACCTATCCAATAGATAACAGACATCTTTCTTTAGAGGCTCAGTGCTTGCTCAAAATATCATATATAAAGGTTTTTAGGAGTGGAGGCTTTATCTGGATTTTCTGCCAAGGCTGATTTGGCTACTGCCACTGCTAAGTGTTCAATATATCAGTATTGAAGGCTCATGCCAAACACCAAATAGAGCAGGAGAGATTCTGGCAGGTGGGCAGCTAGCCAGTGGCAGATAGAATAAAATCAGACTTCTCCAATCAGAAAGAAAATAGCACCTTTTCTCATAGATTTTATTACATATTATGGGGTAGAAACTGCATTCAGCGCTTGCAGTGTTTCCACAAGCAGCATCATTCATGAACTTGATGACATATCAACTGTCATTTCCTTTTATATGTCTTCTCTGACTAGAACCACATTTCATGGCAGTGAGTCCACAACTGCAGAATTCTCTAGTCTTATCATATGCCTCCTCCAGAGGCAACTGGCTTCACAGAATCCCCTGCTAAAGCCTCAGCTATAGTGAAAAAAAGGGGAAAACACCTTGTGAGAGCAGTGTGGTATTTCTGTAGGGTAGATTTATGCTTTAAAACAGCAGCCAATGCCAATTTAGTCTTTGTGGATAGAATGTATAGGTCTGAGATTTAATGCATAGAGGTGGGAGTGGTCATTTTTGCAAATACGCTTAATAATACACTAGAAAAAAATTGTTCCCTGTCCCCAAGAGTATGATTCAATGGCTTTGAAAGTCATAGTACCAAGGGAGGTGTACTTTATGATGAAGTATTGACATGTTTCCAATAAATTGGAAGCTAAAACTATTTCTTGGACGTTTTGGATTTCTCATGCTACTGATTTATCAGATAGAGAAGGTATGTCACTATACTGTGTTGAGTGATCTATTACAATTAGTAGGAGAAAATTAGGTTGCTGTTGAAAAAAAGAGAAAAGGTACTATGTTATGAACTCAGGGGAATCATTGGAGTACCATTCTTACTTCCTTACCTAATGGTCCTTGAAATACCAGGAAAGACATCACCACCAATGGCTCAGACTCTGGGAATAAAGGTAGGGGTACTCCACCGGTTCTTAACCCTGTCTAGATAAACAGGTGGCAGAGCAGACAAAATGCTAACAATTATTTTGATTATCAACATTGTGACCTGCTACAGAAATGAAAAGCATAGCAACTACAATTTATTACTTGATGTTTTTTCACTTCCATTTTTGCCCAACTACATTGTCTGGAGAATGTAAGTTGTGGCTAAAATTTTTATTTCTAATTAATATTTGGCTAGTTAACATTCTCAAGATGCCCTTGATTCCTGTTGGGATACTGACTGATTTATTTGTATGGGAGAATCTCTTTCTATAAGTTTATTTTTCATTTGCATGCAGGGGAATCTCTCACTTTAATTCTGCAATGAGCTCAAAATATGGCTCTTCCACTCCCTGTTGGTTATATTCAACATAGATTATTGTTTTTCTTCCCCATATCATTGTTGTTGGCATTTTCTCTGAACCAAACAATTGACTCTGGTGAACAGCCTAGACCTTCTGTTAATGTCCAAGATAATTATCTTGTTGATTCTGTAATCTACATTTTTTTAATTCTATCTTTTTTCAAAGTCACCAAGGCAGCAACCTAGTTTAGGTTCCGTTTTATCTTTGTTTATTGTTGGTATAATAAAATCCCCACATGGAATCTCATTTGAAGAAACAGCTATCCAAAGGAAAACTATCATCAAAAGAAATAATTTCTAATCTAATCTTTCACTTAAAAAATACCCAGGAGAATGAAGTACATTACTAATAGTCCACAGTTGTAAACTCCCACCTCATCTGTGCCTTGTTGTTCTGCCTGTTTTGTGTTTCTCTCAAATACTGCATCCCTTTGCAAAATTTACTACAGTGTGTCTTCTCCTGCTGAGACTTCCACCTTTACCCCAGTGCCACAATTGTCCCTCAGAAGGCCTCGGTATTATGCAGAAAAACACAGACTCTTCCTTGGTATTTGGAGAAAAAAAATGGGAAATAAGAGAAATGGAGCAGATCAAAGGTGTAAATTTGTTAAAATGCCTACATTTTCCCTTTGAAAATGAATGTAGGGGGCCTTCCCTGGTGGTGCAGTGGTTGAGCGCTGGGCTGCGAGGCTGCCCGCAGCCTCTGCAGTGCCGGTGCGTTCCCCGGCTGCCAGCAAGGGTCCCACAAAAAAAAAAAAAAAAAAAAAAAGAAAAAAGAAAATGAATGTAGGACCACACACCTATTTCTGCTATTTGAAAGTATCTTCTTATTCCCCACACAAATCCTGCCATCTTTCTCTTACTGGGTCACAGGTCATTGGTTTTGTTTTTTGACAACTGGTATGAATAAGGACCATTTCAGTATAAGGACCACCTCCCTTCTGATGACTGGGATGTACCAGAGCTAGATTCATGACTACTCTCACACTGCTTGCTACCGACCCTGCCACAGTGGAAGAAAATTGCTAGATTCATTCCCAAAAGTTGGCGTTATCTAGTTTGGGGGAATTTCCTGGCAGAGTATGGAAAACCTAATGTAATGAACTGCATGTTTGTGTCATTCCCAGATTCTTATATTAACCACCATTGTGATATTAGGAAGTGAGGTCTTTGGGAGATAATTAGGTTATGTGTGTGTACCTTATGAAGGGAATACTGCCCTTATAAAAGCACTCCAGAGAGCTCCACTGTTCCATTACCGCTATGTGAACACACAAGAAGTCAATGCCGTCTGGGAGAGAATTCTCACCAGAACCCAACCGTGCTGGCACCTTAATCTTGATTTTCAGAGATGTAAGAAGTAAGTTTCTATTATGAACCAAATGGTCAGTAACTCTTTAGTTATAGCACCCAGAAGTACTGAGGCACCTGATTATCCACACCAACTATAAATTTGTACTGTGGGGTTTATTTCAAGAGGTTCAAGCGTACTATTTTGGAACAGACTCTTATTTCTTATTTTGAAGGCAACTGTGATTGTCTTTTTCCCCCTTAATGCTGATTAACTAACTTCCACAATAGTGAAAAAACTAGGGGTCACTCCATTTTAAGATTAAAGAACTGTTCAATATCTTAATACAGATTCTTGAATAAAGGCTTGTTCAAATTGTGTAGATTTCCTAGTGTATGAACCACAATATTGATCTGTTTCAAAACTGACTTTTGTTTAAAAGGTGAAGTGTTTTTCTTATTGGTTGGTACATGGTTAGGAAGTTAACACAGGTGTTTCAGAGAGTGTCTGTGTATTTTAATAGATAATTACCACAGGACAATTAGCCCCCATAGTGGAGATTCTCGTGGCTTTGAGGCCATTAGTTGTCTCTACTGCTGAGTCCTTTGGGTACTTACTTCAGGTGCTTACATTCCTCTTCCTCTGAAACTTGTTCATTCCTACAGAATTTCAACAGTATGTTCTAATTATGAAGTAAGTTGCTTTTTTGCTGACCCCTCACCTGATGATTCCTGTGAATTCTTGATCCCATATTTATACTCATAATCACCTTTGTTGTTAAGCCTGTCTGACACAAAGTATCCAGGGAATCATGTTTGTCTTCCTTCCAAGAATAAGTTGAATTTTATGTAGATTGGAAATTTGATATAAATTAAAAAACAGTTTTGTCCTTATAGTATGGGTATGGGTATGAAAGAAAGCAGAAAATGTTAGCATTGGCTGGAATGGAAGGTAAGATTAAGGAAAATATATTTTTTTACATTTATTTATTTATTTGTAGAAGCACTGGGTACAGTCTGAAGCGCGGGAGGGTGAGAGAATTCACCAGAGACAGAGTGGGGAACAGAACAGGCAGACTGACGAAATACACTGCTGAGGGGAGCAGTGGGCGCAACAGGAGAGGTCTGCATGCCATGTGGGACCCTTGCCGGTGGCCGGGGATGGAACTGTCGCTGCAGAGGCTGCGGGCAGCTTCACAGCCCAGCGCTCAACCGCTGAGCCACCAGGGGAGGCCCTAAGGAAAATATTTTTAAGCTTCACTGAAATTAAGTTAAGCTATGCTGACAGGAAGGTGTAATGACAACAATAAGAAGTTAAAGTTCTAGGAATGAACAGGTAATATTGTAGGAACCAAGTCTAAGACAAAATGAGAGTGGATGGCATCCAGTGGCATATAAAGGGAAGAATTTCCCCTGTAATGAAGCAAAATACTTCTTATTGTGAGAATGGCAGGTGAGGTGCCTATGTGTACTCTCACCACCCCTGCCTTTCACTTAGCCTTCTTCAGTCATCCCCATCACATTATTAAATAAATTTTATCAGTTATTAATTTTCTTCATCTTCAGCTAATAAGTTCTTTGTTTTAATTTCTATTGTCCTTCTAATATATGAACTATTTGACTATTCCTTTACTCCTGATACATTTTCTATTCAAGATGGCTATTCCTTTCCTTTTTTTTCTTTTTCTAGGTCAGAGTTCTAAATGTTAGAATTGTCCATCATTGTTCTTCATCTTCTCCTTCCTCTCTCTGCATTCTTGACTTCAAATAAAATCTCTGTGCCAATGATTTTCATATTTATCTCTCTTTCTTAGACCTTAAGTAGACATTTTGATCTCCTTGTATAAATTTCTACATGGGATATCAATTTATCACAACCACCACAAAATGCTTGATTTCCTACCTCATACTTCCCTTCCCCCATCATATATATGCTCCCCTGAGCCACAGCAGCAACTTATTCTACCCAAATGGCCTTCTAGCAGTTTACTGTCTTCACAACACACCCTTACCCCAGCCACCACCACCAAAGACTTATCTACATAGCAGCCATAAAATAGATCTCATTGCCCACGCAAAATGCCCCAGTGATTCATTCTCTCCAGAAGCAAATCCATACTCTTTCCTGTGTCTTCTAAAATTGTACTATCTGACCATTACCTATATCATTGACCGTACTTCTGTATTCTCTCTCAGTCTATATGTTTTGTCATGTAAGTCTTCCTTGCATTCCTCAGATATTCAGGTATACCTGAGTTTTTCCCTATCTCAGGCTTCTGTTCTTTGGCTTTCTGTGTTGGGTGTTTTGCTGGCTCCTCATCTTTTAGCAGTCAATCTGGAAAACATGTTTTGAGAGAGACCTTGTCCAACTGCCTTAGGTAGACAAGACTCCTTATTTTTCTGTTTTGTTTATTTATTAGTCACTGAAATTGTTTTATATCTTTGCAAACATGTTGCATCTATGTTTTATTAAAATGTAGGCCTCTGTTTGTATCTCTGAGTACCTCAGTATTTGTTGACTGATATAAATTTCCAAGGACTTTATTTTTTAATATTTATTTTCTTTTTAACAAATACAAATATGTTTGGGCCTGAGCCTGAAACACTAATTCTTCAGCTGTACATTGTCCCTCTAAATTGCTATTCCAGCCTCAGTGTTCTCTCCACCATTTTCATTTGTTTTTCTAGTAAAATTTTAAGAATAAATCAGGGCTACTATTTGCATTTCTTCATATCATTTAAATATTTCTCTTTCATCTCTTCTCAGTATTGTGTGTATGGATGGTAGCTACACATCTCCAAGTATCTTTTTTCTCAATATCTCAATTTCTCATAGAAAACTCTTCTCAAAATATAAATTGTTCTTACATCCTCTGCTTCTCCTCTGCCATCTATAGAACTACCTAATATTTTACCCATTTCTAAAATAAATCCTCCTTGTTGTCTTCACCACATCCACGTTGTCAGATTTACCTTCTCATCATTCTTATTCACAAAATCAAAGACTTAGAATCAAGATGAGAAGGACAATGAGAGATGCAGAAGCCATGGATAGAAAGGACCATCCACCAACATTAATCACAACTTCTCATCCCCTGAAACCCACCCCCTGCACTGTGGCCAAAGAAGTTGCTATAAAATGTAAATTACAACTTCCCAGTTTCCTGCTTAGTTTGGTCTAGGTTTCTAATCTAGACTATGAATACATTGAGACTAGACCTACCATATAAATGGCTTCACTTCGCCTTTGCTTATTGACTAAGTATAGTTCTGGCTCACGACACTCAATAAATAAATGTTAAATGAATAAATGAATAACAATCTTTTACAAAGTTCCTTTACATACTGTAAGCCTAGTCATATTTGCTTCTTTCTACCAATTGATCCTCACATTGCAATGCTGGATCATTTAAAATTACAGGAAAACACTGTGTTGTTTTCCGCTCTTATTTTGTTTCTCAAATTGTTCTCTCTGAGCCAACTGATTTTTTAGCCTTAACTCCATCCCATTTTCTATTTTCATCCAGTTGTTGACAAATTTTACAAGAATAGCGTCCATAACTTTCATACCTGTTTGTTCTCTTCCCTACTTTGTGGATGATACTCTGTGGATGTTTATTGAATTAAATGGATGGGAATAATTTTGCCTTCCATTATTAAAAAATATTGTTCACATATAGTGTTTATGAACTTATTCTGTTAGTCTTTTTACTTCAGCAGAGTAAATATTGTTATTCCCCATTTACAGATAAGTGTGTTGAGGCTCAGAGAAGTTAGAGTGGATTCCCGAATGCAACATAGTTGTGACATAGGTAATATTAACGTTCATGTCTTCTGATATATACTTCTCAGTTCATCATTAAGACCTTTGATTATATTTTTATGGTTCCCTGGATTCGGCAGTTTTCTCAAGTCTTTGTGGAAGAGGATGTATATTTTGTTTTTGTTTGTTTTTTTCTAAACTAGCAACTGAAAAAGGTATACTTCTGTCAACATTCTAAAGATGGATGGAGAGGAAATGCTTTCTCCCTTTAAGCTTTAGAAGTTCCTCTGGGGGTATGCTGGAGGGAGGGAGAGGATCAGGTTGTTTTGTTATAAGAATTTTTTTCTTAAATAATAAAAACACCATATTGTATTTGCAATTTTATCCAAGTTCACAGTATTAAGTACAATTTCTAAAAAACTTAAAACATGCCATTTTTATTAATGGTCCATTTAAAACCACCAAACATTTTGATGTCAATTACTAAAACAAGGTTTAACGCTGTCAAAAGGCATTAGTGCTAAAAACAGTCATCCTCTCTGTATTTTCATCTGCAAAGCATTACAGTTTATAAAACAATTTTAACTCTGAATACGTAAGGCCCTATATGAAGGTTTCCATATGTTAAGAATTTTATTTGTGTGTTTGATTTTAAATTGCTTTGAAAAACAGACAGTTGAGGTTTATAGAAAGGAATCTTTCTTTTAGGAAATAAATGTCTCAAAAGTGCAGGGCACCAGCAGTAAAAACATTCTGACCACAAATCAGAAACACATTGGGAAGTGTTTGTTGAGTACACCTTCTGAAACCAGTATTTTGTTTCTATTTGCTGGAAAATTGAAAAATCTGATGTATCTTGGCATGACTTAGCCAAGCCCCTGGCCCAGCCCCAGATTCCTGGTGCAGTAGATGGCATTATTATATACACAGCCCTCTGATTTCATCACATGTATTTTAAGTTTAAAATGTACCTGCTAACAGTACCATTATTCAGCTATGGTTAATCACCACATTAAATTTGCTCACGTATTTTTTTTTTCTTAAAAATTATGTCTAAGACAAAAAAAGAGAGAGAGAAGATGACAATCAGTGTTTCAGTTGCTGAGTTGCATCTGGCCAAGTGCCACCAGACTGACAACTGGAGTTTGGAGTGTGTTTTTGCAAGCCTAATTTAAGGTGAATTTAGATGGATTCAAGATTTATAAGCCCTAAAATGTCCTGACTGGAGCAAAGTTCAAGTAAAGTAATTCGCTGCTCACCACACAAATGAGACTCAGCCCGCACTGCCCTGTGATTTAGTCCATAGTCAAGGAGAATCTTTAAAACAGGCAGAAGAACTCAGTTTCTGTGTTTCACTTCAAAGGTCTTTTAATAACTGAGAGGATTATACTCTTTTAAACAGCTAAGAGGGTTAGGTGGTTTTGAATGAGTGCTTTTATAGCTATCAATAATTCTAAGTTTAAACTTTAAGGATTGCCTCTAGTGTACAGCTCCTTTAACACATTAATGTCTGCAAGAAACTCATACTTTTACCTTATTATTTCATAAAAATTTCAGAATAAATAGAAAATTTCATGAAATTAAAAAAAAAAAAAACACCTAGGGCAAAATGGACTGATGGGTGAGAGGGTGGTATTGGGAAACAGTGTGGAGAACCATTAGTTTGCTGTAGACTAGCATGTTATGGGCTAATATTGTTAAAATGCTTTTTTGCTAGTGGCAACAAAAAGAAAAGAAAAAAAGGAACTTTCTCCATATGAAATGCTAAAGATATAATTGAAATGAAAAGGGGCAAACAGGTAAAGGCTATTATTTTTAACAAGGGACAAATACATTAATCATATTGTCAAGGAATGCCCTTTATCAAATAAAGTCTCATTTTTTCCTTTTAATCCTGTTTATCATTATTAGTGTGGAGAGTTAAAATATTCCACAGTGTAGTTACTCGATCTAATAGATAAACAATCAAAAGGTTAAAGTGCAGCATAGATTGGTTAAAAATAAATGAAATTGTCATGTAAAAAAACACACAGTATTATTATTTCATGAATTCCCTTTTTAGAGGGGCTTTAAAAGAGACACCTATGAATGGTACAGGGAATTGCAAATTACCTCATTTAAATATTATAGAATGACATTTCCAAAGTAACAAGTTACATCTGGTAAACAATAGTTGATGTTTACAATGGCTCTGTGAAAAAGCAGGGAGGGAACATTTGGGATTTTAAATAACATAGACCTTTCCCTTTTAAATATTATTCATAAGCTTCACTAGGATATTTTTTTTTCGTGGCAGTAGCAGGGACAGATAGGATTTTTGCACTACAGATGAAAAAATAATTGTGCAGAGCCTTGTAAACTGCCAGACACCAAGCCAGGAGTTACTCATTCCCTCAGCACTCTTAACTTAAACAGTCTCACTTTTCTTCCTAAACACACCTTTTATTTTCTACAAATGTGCATATGTTGTGGGTGGAAGCTTGGCAAGTTCTTTGTCTGCTTCTTTTATTTTAAGGTCTATTTTCCACCTGCATTGGAATGGGGGCAGGAGACATTAAACAGTCTAGCCTGGCTGTGGGGACATGCCCTCCCTGAGAGAGAAGTCTGATCTATGTTTTCTTCTGTAAAATGAAAGAGGCTCTCATGAACAGAGAATCACATCTTTTACCATAGAACTTATTTCCTAACAAATGCAGCACCAACTCAGAAAGTGGGTTTTGTGCTGTCTTTATTTCATTGGTCCAGGTCCAGTTGCTCTGTTAATTTAACTACTGGTTTCATCCTAATGTAGATTTGTTTGTTATGATTAGATTCATTTGATCAATTTTCAAATTATCTAACTTTATTCAACCAGAAATTTTTCATTGACTTATTCTTTTGCTCTGAGGATTCCTAACTCCAGGAGCTAGAGTAGAGTGAGTCTTCAGCAGGAAATGCTTAATTAGTGTAACTCACTGAGTGAAGATGAGGGGCTGAATTCCCCAGAAATTGCATTCACACACTTTACCCATCAGAGTGGATAATATAGGCTTTCCTCTGCTGTTACACATGTATTGTAAAGGATGGATTTTTTCCCCCACTTAGTTAATACTGCATTCCTGCTAGAAAACACCAGGTGTTTAATGAACTAATGCCTGGCCAGTTTAAAGTGGACATTATTTTATAGCAAGAAGTACAAATAATGGGACTAATTCTAAAGGAATTTTTAACCTTAAACTTCTCTTTCCAGTCACACAAGGATTAGAGTCTGAGGCACTCCAAGGTCATACCTTTAGCTTCACCTCTAATTGATCAGAAGTGTATTTTAAGAGTGGACCCCTTGTTCATGTAATAAACTATATATGAATCAAAATCTCAATTTTTGATTTTAATCAAAAATCTAAATTTGAATTTTAATCAAAAGTGTGGATGAGATAAATCTCCACTTAACTCAGGGCTTTTCCTGAATTCATAGCATTGTTTTTTTGGACATATTTTGATTTTTTATTATGGACAGCCATTTGTTCAGATTTCTTTAAACATGCATAGATACTAACTTTAAAAATGTGTGTATTTATTGTTGATTTACAAGATATTCAGTTAATATTTAATATGAAAGCATTAAATATATTTTGTCCTGAAAATATATAGTAGGCTATATATATTTGATGTTATTTTATGTTGAGTTTTCTACTCTACGTACTTTTTTCACTCTGTACAGCTATTGCAGAACAATTTCTTCTCAGTTTTGGCTACAATGGTAGTTACTATAAAAACAATCATGGAGAGAAATGTATATTTTTCCTGCCCAGTGGTACTTTCTTCTGTCTTCAAAGAGAGTCCTGAATCAGAAAGTATTAACTTATGGTTTACTAAGAATTTGTAAATGAATTTGGGAATCCTAAAGATTTCATTAATATTTTGTCAACTCAGATGTAAGGATTTGAAGTCATGTAGTCATTCAGCTATGCTTATCTGAATGTGACATAAGGCTACATTGCACATCCATGCACACAGACACACCCCGGCCCTAATACAGCAAGTAATGAAGTCTTACACTATGTCAATATGTCAATATTTCTTACACTAGAAAATCAAAAATAAGCTAGCCAAATCATACAATAGAAAAGTAAGCTAGCCTTCTAAGCTAATTAGATACTTTTGATAATTTTCTTTCTTGAAGCGGTGAGCAGGGAGAGGGAAGATTCCCAATTTGTTGCTTTTGATTCTTCAGAATATGAACTTTGCTTTCACGATGAAATCTCCAATCTCTAGCTGATTTGCTTTTGTTTTATAGAACCAGAGGAAATTCTGGAGCCCAGTCAGAACCATTACATACTCCACCTTATCTTCTTTTTTTTTTTTTTTAAAGATTTATTTATTTATTTATCCAAGCACTGGGTACAGTCAGAAGTGTGGGAGGGCGAGAGAATTCACCAGAGCCAGAGCAGGGAGCAGAGTAGGCAGAAGGACTGAAGTACACTGCTGAGGGGAGCAGCGGGCGGCAGGAGAGGTCTGAGCGCCATGTGGGACCCTCCTGCGGTGGCCGGGGAGCTGCCGGGGATCGAACCTGCGCTGCAGAGGCTGCGGGCAGCTTCGCAACCCAGCGCTCAACCGCTGCGCCACCGGGGAGGCCCGGAAGGTGCACTTTAAATGAAATGACATGTTTGTTAACATAGGCTAACTGATATAAATAAGAGTTAAATTTCTGTGGTACATTCCCAGTCATGAAAGCATCACCAAAATTCTAAATAGTCATTTGTATTCATTAATTCATTTATTTTCCAGCCCATTTATTCCAGTTCAGGATCACAGGTGATCAGAGTCTGTTCCAGCTACTTGAGGCATAAAATGGGCACCAACATTGTATAGGATGCCCTTCCACCACAGGTACACTCAATACACACACCCAAACTCACTCAGGCTGGACATGTCAGTGAACCTAATTTGGACATAGTTGGACATAGTTCTTCCCTTTGGGAAGAAATCAGAGAAAACTCATGTAAGACATGGAGAGAATGTGCAGACTCCACACAGACAGTGGCCTAAGCCACATCATTTTTTTTCTTATCAGTGTTGTAAAGAAATGACATTGAATGAAGTGATGCTATCAAAGAACCTGATTTACTTAGCAATTTATTTTTTTCATGATGATAAATGATAGGGGAAGTTTGTAAGGCATGCTTAGGAAGTCCAATCTTCTTTTCTGAAATTAGTGTTTTAGGTGACACACACATGCATCTAAAATCTTTTCACTTGTTATCAAATTTGAGTGATATTTCTTCTACTTTTAGCTCCCATTTGACCTTGTCTGTAGATTTTCTAGGCTAAGTCTAAGAACACAATGGAAGTCAAGTGCTGTTCAGATTGGTAAACCATAGCATAGCTACCCATCTCTAAAACCAATCCATGCACATTAAAGACAGAAATGAATCCTATTGCTACTGTGAATCTAAAAGTCTATTCAGAATCCCTAAGAGGCATGGAAAGCATTTAGACTCATTTCATTCACATGTCAGGTAAAGGCTTTCATTTGGCAGTGAGATGAATGCTGAATAATGGTTCTTTTGAATAATGTAATTAAGAATTCATTAAGGAGGACTTAAAAAAAAAACCTAACAAAATGCAATATATGTGTACTTCTTACATTGAACTCCCAAAATGTATCAGAAAGTTGATGATTAAAAAAAAAATCTACTGAGAACCAATTAGAAAATTACTGGCATTTCATGTACAAATACTGACATTAAAATTCAGTGAGGAACAAATATATATTTGAATTTATTACAAATTATGTTAAATCAGGATTAAAGATCATTTTTACTTTTTTAAAATGTGCTTGTAACAAAGAACTTAACCAACACTCCTTTCTTGAAAAGATCTCTTAGTGTTCACCATGTAAAACTATGTTATTGAAAAAATTTACTTTGTTCTTTAATAACTGATCAAATGAAATATGACAAACTTCATTTTTTTCATTCTTTGCTCTACATTACTTGAAATGATTAGAAGTTTTAAGACAGACTCAAATGTGACAGCAACAGGTCAGAGATTTGCCTGTAACAAAAGTTAATATTGTCTTGTTAATTACACAAGAGGAAGGAGGTTGGGAATTTTACAGTTTTCTCATTGATCAGCACCTACTATTATTCATATAACGCCTGTATTCCTATGGCCTAGTTTCTGTCATGTGGCTTGCTTACAGCAGAGTGAACGTATCTGCTGGGGTACAGGTAGATCTTTGTGGATATTAGAGTTCAAAAACTTAGGACCTAGGAGAACCTTCTACTGAGGCAATGATAGAATTTTTACCATTTTTCTCAAGCAATGTGGACATTTTATTAAAGCCTCAGAAATACATTCTTACAGCATCTGCAAACGTCTGTTTTTGTCCAGGAAAGGGACTTTATCCAGTAAATTGCTCTTTCATTCTTTGTCTTGACATACTATAAGCCATGGCTATCTGTGGCGTAATATATTATTTTTTTCAATAACTCCCCCACCTATATCAAGGAAAAAGACCAAGAAATTGGAGTAGGATTCATTCATTCACTTGTCAAACAAATCAAATTATAGTGGATTAATTATAGTTCAAATTGCATTAATACATAACTTAAAATTTATTTTTTTACTTGTTGAAACTATATTGAAGACAGTGAATGACCTTGAAAAAAGTTTCTGAGGCTTATGCAACCTCATAGAGCTGATTTGTAAACTGAGTTTGGTTTCTTATTCTCTTGATAATTTTGATCCAGGGAAACTAGACTCTAATACACAGTTATACAAAGTAAGTGATTTAATGATCCACCCTGAAAAGTTGAAAATGAAAAAGTCCCACTTCTCCAGATGAAATTATTCATCCATATGGTACATTAGAAGCTTTTAGTATTGGCTAAATTCTTAAGGCTTTTTTTTTTTTTTTTGAGATCATTTCTTCCTCTAAAGATTTCTTCTAGTTAATTGAAAACAGTACAACCTAAAAGGAATGAACAAAGGAGAAAGGATTGCAAATGGAATCTTTACTCAGTCAGTGACTTCTGCTTTCTGTTTCAACCACATTATTCCTCTGTAGCCATTTTGAATTATGCAAAATGTGGAATTCCCACTTCCAAAATGGGTGTATGTTAGCACAGGAAAAAAGAATGCACATGTTGCCCTCTCTGACAATATTGTTATAGCAATATTTATTACTTATAAGAGAAATTCATGTTCTTGAACTGTGTACATATTAGAGAGACACAGACTTCATACACATACTTGTTAGTATCCACTAACTAGTTTAACTAACTATTGTCTGAACTTAGGACATAATTGTTGAAGAAGTCCAATGTAGGCAGTGTCTAGTAAGGTGAAAGTTTGCTACAATAAATTTTCTATGAAGAAAAGGATATTTTAACTAGGTTTATTTATTTATTTATTTTAATAGAGGCATGTTTTATTTATTTATTTGTTTGTTTGTTTTGTTTATACATGCACTGGGTACAGTCAGAAGTGCGGGAGGGTGAGAGAATTCACCAGAGCCAGAGAGGGGAGCAGAGCAGGCAGAAGGACCGAAGTACACTGCTGAGGGGAGCAGCGGGCGGCAGGAGGGGTCTGCGCGCCATGTGGGACCCTCCTCTGGTGGCCGGGGAGCAGCCGGGGATCGAACCGGCACCGCAGAGGCCGCGGGCAGCTTCGCAATCCAGCGCTCAACCACTGCGCCACCGGGGAGGCCCATTTTAACTAGGTTTTTAAAAATATTGAAATTAATCCTAGTATTCTGAAACTAGTTGTTTTTTTTTTTTAAAGAATGATTTCTGTGGAAAATGCACCTATTGTAACCCTCAGTGGGTTATACCCTTATATAATCTCCTCCCCTTGAGTGTAGGTGGAACCTACACTCCTAACAATAGCAAAGATGGTGAGTTGTCACATTATGAATATGTTTGTTACATATAAGACATTGACTTTGGAGATTAGGTCTAGAGAGAATCTGTTTTTGGCTATGAAGAAGCATACAGCCATACTGTGAACTGCTTATGGAGAGCACCATGTGGCAAGAAGGCTCCTAGGATCTCAGAGCCTCAGCCGTATATCTACAAACAAATGAATTCTTCCAGCAGCATTGAATGAATTTAGGAATAGATTCTTCTGTAGTTGGGCTCCAGATAATAAGGTCACGGCTAAACCATGCCAGTACTCATGACACATGGAAATTGTATAATAAATGTGCATTTCTTAGCCTTTTAAGCTGCTAAGTTAGTGGAATCTGTTACTTAGAAAAAGAAAATGCTGTTGAATCTGTTTTGATCATAGAATACTATCAGAAAAAAAAAAAAACAGTTTTACCTTGCACTCCAGTATGTGCATATTAATTTCTAAACTATATACATAACTACCATTATACTATTGATTAATTATCATTGAAGATTTTTTCTTTTTTGTTAGGGAGGATAAAAATACATAGATGCTCTAATATTTTCTTTATGGATTACCTGTGCATTTTAAGAGTTATGCACACACTTTAGAGACACTTTGCTTTAATCCAGTGATCTATTAGATCAGTAATAGTGTAAAATAAATTTAATTTTACTTAAATATCTTGCTTATTAAAACCTACATAATTGTTACTATTTTTTCCAAGTTCCAGAAGTCTATCTGCTGCTGACCTTGTCTATAACCCCCAAAACACTCAATCATGTAGATGATGAAAGAGGTGGGACACTGAGGGAGGAAGCAGAACCTGAAACATTACGTACTTGGCTGTGAGCATATAATTTTGTTTAACCTTCAAGTTAGCCCAGGGGAGTCTGAAATTTGTTTGCCAAGCAATGGTAAACAATTCTTTGTATATTCTAATTCTATCTACATACAAAATACATGGGGTGTTTATATATGGTATATTCTATCTATACTCTAACTTGGTGTATTCTATACTCTTCACTCCCTCACATCATGTCTCCTTTTATATTTAGAATTTTAGAAGGGAATCAAGTTGACCACAGAGTCAAGAATGGCAGAATTCTAAATATGTTGTAGAAAACAAATGCAGGCACCCCCTTTTACTGAAATTCTGAGAACAGCCACATCTTTATCCTTTACTATGACAAATACCAAGTATATTTTAAGCTGAGTATTTAAGCAATCAATAACTATTGATAGATTTCATCTCTATCTCCAACCATTGAGGTGTTAAAGTTGAGAAAGTCCTAAATATGAAAAGATATTGGTCATTTATTCAGTTATTGTCATATATCAAATGTTATGATGAAAAATTGACCTAAATGGTCTTTCAATGCTTACAGTAGTACTTTAAAGATCAATAGAGAAGAGTGGTTGAATATTGATCTGGAATCAAAATGTTGGGCTGATATGCCTACTCTACCACTTGTTGAACCTACTCCAGGCTCCTAAGTCACTCCTTTATTCACTTTACAAATACATATTGCCACATTCTATGAACAGTTTTTCTGGGGGTTCAATGGTGAACAAAATAGACTAAATCCTTCAGGGAGCTAGGTATTAGCAGGAGAGCCAGATCATGATAAAATAAAGACATTAAACAAACACATAAAATGTTAGGTGTGGCAAGAACTCTAAAGAAAAGTAAATCAGAATAGATTTGATGAAGAAAAACAGGAGGAAGGTAGTATTTTTCTTCAGATTGAAGGCGTCCTTTGAGCAGATATTGAAGGGAATTATGGACAAAACCCCATGTATATCTGAGGAAGTAAATCTCAGAATAAATGAAGAAAATGTACTAAGGCCATAACTAGGAAACTTACTCAGCATGTTCCAGGTCCTGAGAGAAAGGAAGCCAGTATACCTAGAAAGGATGAGCCAGGCAGGGTTGGTAAGAAATAAGCCCATACATAAGCCTAGAAAAACAAGAATAAAATAGACCAGTTAGAAGGTCGTTGGAATAATTCAAATGAGAGCTATGGAAGCCTTGACTTTGGTGATGATAAGTGATAGTGTTGGGAGGAAAGGATATTCTGAAAAAACTCCACAAATAGGTTTTATGGATGCCCCCACCCCTACCCCAGACCAAGAAAACCCAAGACAACAAGGACTACAAATCCCATAATGTCATCACCACCAAAGGGAGGATTGCAGGAAACTAAGGGTGGAGTTAAGCAGCCAGGTTTGGTATATAACTAGACATATGGGCGTTGGGGTCCTTGGTTTTTTCGCCAGCTTTCAGTGTGCTATTGGGGTTCCAGATCAGCAGAACTGGTAGGACACATTCACCAATTTATCTCACTCTCTTTCTCCCTGAGTTCTCCATTTCCCCTTCTTTTACAAATAAACCCTCATTAACCTTTTTCTGTGTGCCTGCAGCTGAGTCTTCTTATAGTGTGTGGGTGAGGCCCTACAATCAGGCAACCCATTTTACATCAGGGTTGCCCTATAAAACTTGGATTCTGAGTGCGTTTTAAAGATGCTGTCAATGGATGCCAGTGGATTGGAGTAGCATGAAAGTAAATGAGTGACGAGTGACTTAAGATTTTGGCAAATGGAAAAATGGCATTGTCATTTTGCAAATTGGAGGAAATTGGAGTTGAGCAGATCTTTTCAAATCCTTGTTTTTTTTAATTTAAATTTTTTACATTTATTTTCTTACATATTTGTTAAGTATTGGACAGTATTTGATTTCTCCCCTTCTGTGTAGTCCCTATAGTTATCCCACCACCATGACACTTGTCATCCATCACCACTTGTACTCTTCCCTCACCTGCTTTGATATGGATTTTATAACATATTCAAAGGGAGAGACTGACTGAGTTCATAGTAGTGGTTGGCTTGTTATCATTATTTAGTGGTATTTAAAACCATAGAACTAGGATGATGGTGTAGGGTAAGGAAAAATGTCAGGACGCCAGTAGAAGCCCAAAGAGAAGCCAAGTGTAAGGGCAGGAATGGACACAGTGCGGGTTTTCTGATCCAGCAGACTGGGTAAAAGAGTCAGAGTCCTCAGTGGTTTTTGCAGGTCTTTTATTGGGATTTACCCAGTACACAGCAGGCAGGGGTGTTGGGGGGCCGGCAGCAAGTCTTCACTCTATCCGGGCTCTCCGGCGTCCTCTGCTTCTCTCTCAGTTTCTGTTCGTTCTCAGCTTCCTCTTTCAGCTTCTGCTGCTGCTGCTGGCGTCCCCGTGACGTCGACCTTAAAAAGCCCAGTCTCAGCCCAGGTGAATCCCATCTACCTAGGCCCACATACTACTCCAGGTGCCCGCCATCAGGCATGCATTCAGGACCACAAGAATCCATCATCTGTCCTGATGGTGGGAGGGCAGAAAAGCCTGACATTTTTCCTTACCCTACACCGAGGAAGCCAAAAGCAGAAGCTAAAAGAGAAGCCGAGAGAAGGCCGGGGAGCCCAGAGTGAAGACCTGCTGGGGGCTGAGAGGCCTGCCAGCCTCCCGCCCCCCAGCACCCCTGCCTGCCATATGCCTAGTGAACCCCAATAAAAGACCTGCAAAAGCCACTAAGAACTCTGACTCCTCCTTTACCCGGTCTGCTGGATCAGAAAACCTGCTCAGTGTCCTTCCTGCTCCCTACAATTGGCGTAAGTTGGCAAGATGATCCATGCAGTGGGTGTGGAGTCCTCCGAAGACCTGGAGGGACTAAGGAGTAACAGACTGTTTCCCTGTGATGACGCTGGAGGCGCCATGGCGGCACAGGAGATGGACGAGGTCCAGGAGCTGCAGGATGAGACCTCATGTGGAGGAGTTGCCCGAGAGGACCAGCCAACGACCCCTGAGGCAGCAAGAATCATCAATGAAGAGAGGACCACGATTTGGAGCTCGCCAGTGCTAATTCAGGGAGAGGCCAACGAACTTGGCCTAATGGACTTGGACTGATGGACTCGGACTGATGAACTTGGACTTGACAATCCCGCCAGAAGGCGGAGGACCTTGGCAGGTTATGGTTTTTTTTTTTGAGAATCTGTGGGTGGCCAGTGGGCCTTGATGGCCAAAAGCAGCCTGTGTGTGCCCAGCAGCCAGGCAGAGGAGAAAAGCCAACTGAGAAGGTAAAAGTTGGTGCTGATGCTAAGTTTGGGAAGCCTTGAGCGGCTGTTAAGCAGCCTAAGTATGCTGAAGACCTGTGAGTCTCGTAAAATCACCTGTGGGTGATGCCCTGCTCATTGTTGAGTGAGGGTGAGGAGCTGAGGAACCCGTCCTTGGGGGACAGGTGGGGAACGTGGCTTGGGGTGGAGCCCAAGCTGAATGTAGAGTTTGGATCCAAGGATCCCGACCCATGTGCTTGTGCAGTGGGTTGGCCTGAGTGCAGGGGTCTGCGAGTCGCATTGGTGGCTATGAAGGCCGAGTGTTGGAGCGACTGCAGACAGAAACCCTGAGGGGTGGCGATTACCCCCAACAGAATAGAATCGCCAATCCCAGCGTGAGTGCATCCTGGGGGTGGATGCGGTGTGTGGCTTATAGCCAAGACTACAGCCAGAGAAGCACCTGGTGTGTTACAGTAGATGCCGTGACTGGTTCCCCTCCCTCATATGAGCAGTGCCTTCGGCAACAGATTTGGTGGCTCATCTGCTGGTACCAGTAATTGTCTTTTGCACTAGGTTAGGGCCCTGCCTGGACTTATTTGTGTTCTGTTGTATTTTGTTGTTATATTGTGATGTATTTGCTTTTGTGGGCCATGGCTGCATTGTTTATGTTTGCTAAGAAAATTGTATATATGAAGACCATATAGCAGAAAACCCTGAGGGGGTGGACTGTAGGGTAAGGAAAAATGTCAGGTTTTTCTGCCCTCCCGCCATCAGGATAGATGATGGATCCTTGCAGTCCTGAATGCGTGCCTCATGGTGGGCACCTGGAATAGGGTGTGGGCATAGGTAGATGGGATTCACCTGGGCCAAGACTGTGCTTTTAAGGGCGGCGTCACGGGGACGCCAGCGGAAGCCCAAAGAGAAGCCGAGAGCACAAGCTAAAAGAGAAGCTGAGAGAAGGCTGGGGAGCCCAGAGTGAAGACCTGCTGGGGGCTGGGAGGCCTGCCAGCCTCCCAGCACCCCTGCCTGCCATATGCCTGGTGAACCCCAATAAAAGACCTGCAAAAGCCACTAAGGACTCTGACTCCTTTACCCGGTCTGCTGGATCAGAAAACCTGCTCAGTGTCCTTCCTGCCTCTACAGATGGTCATTAGAGGAACAGTAGGTCTCCCCATCTTTTCCTTAATCTTACTTACATATTGTGATTTATAATAAGAAATAATGTATTTGGTATTTATTCCAGTTTCTGTCACAAAACTCCTAAAATCCTTACATTTTCCTAAGTGATGAGAGGGATAAAAGTATATTTTGTTATGTTAGTGAGGTGACTTTTGGATTCCATTAAGGCAAAAGACTGGTGGCCAGGAGAACCAATCTCGTGATTAAAGGGTTGGAACTTCTAGTCCTGCCCATCTACCCCATCTCTAGGGAGGAGAGTGGGGTTTGAGATTGAGTTCTATGGCTAATGGCCAGCACTTTAATCAATCGTATCTATGTAATGAAGAGACACAGAGAGCTTCTGGTTGAAGAACGTGGAAATTTGGGGAAAGAGGTATACTCAGAGTGAGTATGGAACCTCTGTGTCATTTCCCAATAATTCCCTGCCTTATACTTTTCTTCCATCGGAGTAGTATACTTTTATTATATAATAAACTGGTGACCTAGTAAGTAGAATGTTTCTCTGAGTTCTGTGAGCTGCTGTAAAAAATTAATCAAACCCAAGGAGGGGGTCATTGGAACTTTCAGTGTAGGGATTCTTGGTCAGAAGTACAGGCAATAGTCTGAACTTGGAATTGACATTAAAAGTGGGCAGTTATGGTGTTAGAGACCTCTAAGGCATAAAGTACTGAAGCAAGGAATGTCTCAAGGTCATGACTGAAAGACTGGTCAACATGGGCTGGAAGAATAACCCATGTCCAGACCATGGTGTCCTTCCTTGTAACAGCAAAGCTAAGTTTAAAGGAGAAACAGGTGTGGGAACAAAACAACCTGATAACGCAGAACCTTGGTAATGAATGTATGCTAGATTGATGCTGAATACCAAGAGAATAAATCATTGTCTTGTAACTAACCTAAAAAGGAGGAGGGGGCGGTTTGTCTTAATAAAAATGAGTTGCACCAGGCACCAAGGGTGCTTAACTTGGACTGAGAAGCTTTGTTTCCCCTGGGTCCTGCTTTTCTAAACTCTCTTTTGTCTGTCACTTCTTTATTCCTTGATTCTTTTGGATTCCCCTCCTTAACCCTTTTCACTGGAGCTGTTCTCTTGCACTGGGGGGAATGGTTTCAAGCCTTAACCTGTGGAATCTGATGTATCTCCTGGTAGATAGTGATATAATAAGTTAATTTGCAAATCACTCGGTGTTGGAGAATTACATGTTGATGGTGGAGAACCCCCTCACCTAACACATTGTGATCGGGTCCTAGGAACTTTTACTTATACAGTAGTATCGTGACCTTTTATAGTCTATAGTAATGTTTTCAGTGTTAATGAATGTTCAGGATATTTGTTAATCGTGTTACAGAAAGTGTCTCTGTAAAAGAGAGAGGAACATTATAGCACAGTGAACAGGTGTCATTTTTCTTGACCCTACTTATGGCAGGCAGTTGTCTTAGAGTATAAGTTCTTTATTTCCTAAATGGGGGTAGTTTGGAAAGTGAATATATATATACCTCATTTGGAGGTGGAACAAATGAGGAAAGGGAGGTCTATGGAGGAGAGAAATATAGAGATACTTAAAAGAGACACATGGTGAGAGATGAGAGGAGGCTGCTTCTACTTCTAGCCATTTGTAGAGACAGTGGCAGATATTTTCATGATTTCATAGTGGATTATGTGGTGCATTTTGAATTTTATGTCTTTCCTGTAGTCACAGCTTTTTGGGGCCAGTCTAACCCCCTTCTTTGTGGTCCTTACTAGAAGATAAGGACCCACTGTAGCAAGCTTTTGGGCCTCATCTGCCCTGCTTTGGGCCCAGTCAATTTGGTTGGGTATTTGCCCATGAGGGCATGGGTAATTTTTGCTGTATTTTGGAAAACTATTATTTGAGATCTTTTCCCCACCCCTCTCTGCACACCAATTCATTTAAAAACGGATTATTTCTATATAAAAAAATAAAAATAGTATTGAGAACAATGTAAAGTAAGTAACAGTGAAATTATTCTCAGTTATTCCTAAGGTTAATGATGGGTGGCGCCAAGTGTGGCTCAAGCATAAGCTGTCTCAATCTCTGGATTTGTACTTATTAAATTAGTATTAGAGGAGTGGGGGTATCAGGAACCAATTTTCAAAAGAGCCTGAAGAGCCTCTTAAGGACAGAACTTGTCCTTATAGAAGGGAAAGACAGCAAGCAAGCTTTTGTTAGACACAGGCTTGTGTGTCCAAAAGAAGAAGCTACTTCTAAATAAGCACTAAATATTCTTTGTATTTGCTTCTCACTTAAATCAGTGAGTCTGAGTCCTGAGGAAATGGGTGAAGAGAAAGTGACTAATTAACATTGGAAAGAATTACTTTATGCAAAGTAGGGGCATCATCAGATTTCATTGCATTGAAGACAAGCCAATTCAGTTTTGTTTTGTGATTTCAAAACTTTTAGAAAATCAGCAGCAGTTAGGCTGCTAGGTGTAAGTGGCAGCCTGTGACCAATGCATTTTTCTCACAAGTCTGAGAAATAATAAACAGATTCGCATATTACATTAAGAGTTTTATTTCAGAACATGGCATTATGCTACCAATGAGCAGTCAGTATACACAAAATAGTGGCACTACCTATTCATCCTGCGTGAACATACCTTTTGAGGCATTCTAGATTTGAACTTCCTTTTAACTAGCAAATATTTTATACATTTTCAGAGTGATTTCTATTTCTATGGCACAAAGAGTAATTTAGTGCATCCAAATTCTGACCTTGGCTATTTTGCATGTCAGCAACCTTGCTATTTAGTCATAACCAGGGAAGGAGCCAACTCCATAAAATCAAGACAATCCTTAAAAGTTGTGGTGAGAAATTGTCATTTTCATATATATATATATATATATATATATATATATATAGAGAGAGAGAGAGAGAGAGAGAGAGAGAGTTGGGTGCCTATTCAATCTGTATAGGAAAGACAAGGAAACAAAATATTGGTGAAAAAGGCCTAAAGCAAGTCATTAGTAGCAGGGGACAGCATTGGCACATTTAGATTATTACACTTTGTATTGGTATCATCTTCTGAATATTTCAGTGGCATTCATTTACATACCTATTGAGGATTGCTGTGATGAGATTACCCTTTGTTCTTAGGCATAGAATTCAGTGGGGTTACAAGTTATATCTTACAAGTTATATCTCGACTTTGGCCCTTTCAAATAGAAAGAGCTTTGTCATAATACGGTGAATGAATGATGTGTAATCTTCACATACCATAGGATTTTCCTACAGAATAACTTTTAAGTGTGTACATCATGAGAATCAAAAATATGTCTATTGTGATATTTGCTGTTGGGACTATTTTATTTTTTTATTTTTTTTTTTTTTTTAAATTTTATTTATTTATTATTCATGCAAGCACTGGGTACAGTCAGAAGCACTGGAAGGTGAACGAATTCACCAGAGCCAGAGCGGGGAGCAGAGCAGACAGAAGGACCGAAGTACACTGCTGAGGGGAGCAGCGGGTGGCAGGAGAGGTCTGCGCACCATGTGGGACCCTCCTCCTGTGGCCGGGGAGCAGCCGGGGATTGAACTGGCGCTGCAGAGACCGCGGGCAGCTTCGCAACCCAGCACTCAACCGCTGCGCCACCGGGGAGGCCCTGTTGGGACTATTTTAAAATAATTGTGAAATGTACTTTGTGGCACCTGTATTTTAGTACTTGTCACATTCATGTCTTCCAGTCCTTTCCCAGTTTTTCCATTTGAACTCAGAGAGGTAAGGTCCTCCTTAAGGTCACACAGCAGTTGAAGAGTAGTAACCCAAGTCTTCCTGAGCCCTGTTCTCTCACTCATCAGACCTATTCTGTGTAATGATTTGTTCAGGGCCAGCTAGTAAAGGCCAGGTATGTGAAGCAAGTTGTTTTTTGGGTAACTAAATGAATATTAAATGTAATCTGCTGCTAAGAACTATCTAGACTTGCACATGGTTACTTGGATAGCAAGAAATTAGAAGGCAAGTTTTAAATGGTATACACAGATACTAAATAAAACAGAGTTGATAAAGAATGGAAAAGACTGAATACAGAGGGAAAATTCTCTCTGTTCCCCCAAAGAACTTTCTAAATCACTGAAGTGTGATTTTTTTCAAGCTATGTTCTTATCTCTTTCCTCCCTTGCTCTGCAGTCTCCTCAAAGACCTTCTGCCAGGCAATTTCAGATGTATTATAAACATACTCTTGTGAACAAGAGCGATAATTCTCCTCCATGTGGGACCCTGCTGCTGATGACAATCAGCCCCAGGTATCCTTTCACTTACCAATCTCTGTTGGCTCCAAAATAAGTTTTGAAAAAAGTGTATCAGAGCTTACAAGCCAAATGATAAGTAAAATTGAGGAATGCTTGTGTTTTCACAGCTTGTGTTTTTGAGGTGGTCAAAAGTCACTGAGCTGACCCACCCCCAAAAACCCGCATCATTGCATTCATCTATTAACAGCCATTCCTGTTTGAGTTCAGGCTGTTGACCTTTTTTCTAGAGTCATGTTTGAAGATTAGCCTTGTAGTCAAGCTAATAGCAATTCCTCCAAAATAAACCATAGCCTATATTTCCCTGTTACTCTGTTTTAAAGTTTTGGCTAGTTTAGTAAAATTTTGACACCTGGAAACAGAGTATCCTTTAGACTTCACATAGGAAGCCCCTGTTAAATGAATACTGTCAGAACATTATGATCTTTCAGAGAAGATGTGAATTCAAAAAAGATTTTACCCTGGATGAAGGGAGTTTGGTCTTGATGTACTTAACTGGTCACCAGTAATCAAGAATAATAAAACTTTAGGCTAACACCAGAATTAACTTAAAAAATAAGTCATTTTATATCATGCCCAGATAACTGGCATCTACTCAAGAACTTTTGGTTGAATTTCTATTTATTGCCATAAACTACAACTACAGAAAATGCATCTAGATTCTGGATTGTGCTAGATTATTCCTGTCTTTCATAAATTTTTGCTCTTGGCTTAAAATATGAGGCCAGAGAGAACTGAATAAAAATGTGGGACTAACAGCTGAGTTGGACATGTAACAACTCTGAGAAGAAAGAGATTTTGGCTTAGATGATAAGGGAAATTTTATAGAGGGGTAACACAGAATGAAATTTTAGTTTCAGTGAGTGGAGATTTTCCTTTTAAAACATTTAGTGGTGGGCATGGCAAGAAAACGTAATCTTGGAACTTACACAGCAGTGTGAACTAATGTTACCTAAAAAAATTAGCAAACAGTTCAATTTTGTGTCCCTAATGCATTTAAAGATATATAGTGGATGCTGTCCATGACCCCAGAATTACATATGGAAGTTTGGGAAACATAGAGGAATGCCTAGATATGTGTGGTAAACTCCTCTTTATTTTCAGTGATTGTTTCAACATAGAAATATTATTTGTGCAGTTTTTTAACATTGGTAGGCCTTCAGTAAGTGGGGAAAAAAATGCAAGGTCTTTTTAAGCCATCTTATCCATTCAGTGTAATAGACTAAGTTCGTGAACTAAGCATAGGCACAAGAAAAATTAAGATGTTACATAATCTGTTGACTAATATCTATTCTATATAATCAGTTAAAATCACCTCTGACTTTCATACAATTTCCTTGAAGGAGATTTTATAAGTGACCATTCACACATTCCCATATTTCTCTGGAGTACAAGCATATATGCTCTTTGTTGGAACATTCCCATTTTGGTTACAAATCTAAGTTGGGCAACCATTTCCCCTTTAGATTGAATTCTTGTGTTGGTAAGTGATAAAGGTGGGGAATAAAAGATCACCTCCAAATAAACTTTTAATTTTAAATACAATCTGAGCCTCTCTGTCATAGAACTGAAACAGCTAGAAATTACATCCTTCTAGACTGTTTGTCTGTTTATTTATTTATTTATTTATTTATTTATTTTCATACAAGAACTGGGGTACAGGCCAGAGGCACAGGAGGTTGAGAGGATTCACCAGAGACAGAGCAGGGAACACAACAGGCAGATGGACCGAAATACGCTGCTGAGAGAAGCAGTGGGTGCGACAGGAGAGGTCTGCTGCACCATGTGCCTTTCTCTGGGGCCAGCTGGGAATCAAACCCATGCTGCAGAGGCTGCGGACAGCTTCATAGTGCTGTGCTCAACCCGCTGCACCAGCAGGGAGGCCTCCTTCTAGACTGTTAACATGAGTCCGTAACTCTAGAGCTCCTGCTGACTGACCAAGAGCAGTTGGAGAGTGGCTATGTAGAAGAGAAAAGTCAGTTTGTATTAAAGCTTAACTGGATCAAATGCATAAAGCACAAATGCATTCAAACTTCCAAGCACATTTTCAGATATCAAAATAAAGCATAGGGCATGGCAGACCTCTCCTGTCACGCCTGCTGTTCCCCTCAGCAGTGTGTTTCATCAGTCTGCCTGTTCTGTTCCCCGTTCTGTTTCTGGTGAATCCTCTCACCCTCCTGCACATCTGGCCTGTACCCCAGTTCTTGTATAAAATACATAAATAAATCTTAAAAAAATTAAAAAATAAAGCATAACTAGCTGGCATTGAATGTGAGGAACATTTGGAATGTGTTTTTATACTAACCAACAACCCCCAAAGTATATGTGCTTAATAAAAATATGTCTATGTATAGAGTAGTGCATATATTTATCTTTGTTGTTATGTGTCCAACTGAGACAAACAAGTTTTAGCTATTGATTATAAGAGTGTTTCATTGAAAGCTTGTTCAGTGCTAAAGAAAGCAAGTTCAGTGCTAGAGTAAATTTCTGGCTGATTATTTAAACTTCTGAGAAGATGAATCCCATTTAGAAATAATGTGGTTTTTATTAAATAAATCTGTCTGATAATATTAAGGTGCTATTTCAGTGTTAAGAACAGACAAAATTAATCTGACATACTAAAAGATGGGGGCAGAAAGTTGGGGTCATGATAGGAAAAGAGCTGAGTACTGATAAAGACAAACAGCAAGCACAGGAAAAAGATAAAAAGTAAACACCTCTTTATTTCTGTATTGTAGGATAGTTTATTTTTTTATTTATTTATTTTAAGATTTATTTTTATTTATTTATACAAGCACTGGGTACAGTCAGAAGTGCGGGAGGGTGAGAGAATTCACCAGAGCCAGAGCGGGGAGCAGAGCAGGCAGAAGGACCGAAGTACACTGCTGAGGGGAGCAGCGGGCAGCAGGAGAGGTCTGCGCGCCATGTGGGACCCTCCTGCGGTGGCCAGGGAGCAGCCTGGGATCGAACCTGCGCTGCAGAGGCTGCGGGCAGCTTCGCAAGCCAGCGCTCAACCGCTGCGCCACCGGGGAGGCCCTATAGGATGGTTTATTTTGCCTAAATTCTTTGCTTTACTGAATATTCATTAAAGTTATATATGAAATTTGAGTGAATTTCTAATATGGAATGGAAGCAATAAAGCTGCTTTAGATAGATGAACATAAACTTTTAATTTTAATAATTCCATGAATATTGACAATAAAAATTATGAAAGGTAAGAACAGGAAATATTGTTACTATGATTCAATATTCCATGAAATTCTAATGCAGATTTTGAAATGTTAAGCTATTCTTGCATCTGTATTTTCCTAAATTATCATAAGATAGTGAACAACTTGCTATATTTTTTAATCAATGTAAAATTTAAAGCATAGAAAAATCCTATTCAAGCCTAGAATTTTTGTGTATTTACCTTATTTGATGAAGTAAAGTTGCTTATCCTGAGGGAAAATGTTTAAAGCCTTATTAAAATTATCCCCACACCACTTTTTTATATTCAGTAGCTCTAAATTAATAATTTCATAATTCAGCTTTAAACATACAATTAATACTAGCATTCTTGTAACAAAGTGTTTTGAATATGTTTAATTGAAATAAAAACTCAAAGAAATTTTGACAGACTTGCAAACTGAAACTAAATATTTATATTTAAATTTGGAAATGCATTGAAGTCTTAACAAGAAAACCATGATTATACTCACTTGACATTTGTCATCAACACAGTTTTGGTGACTAGAGGGAATGTATTTGCTTTTTTGAGGTGACTTAGACAGCAAAGCGAAAAGACACCTAGTGAGACAAAAATCTCATAATAACTAAGGGAAAATAAAACATATCAAAGATCTTTTACCCCAATAGGCCTTTAGATTCAAAACTTGCTGTGGGATGTTGAAATAACACAAGTGGGGAATTTAGATATTGAAAAACAACATGTTCTTAGACTACTTCGTCCATTTTCTGTTAGCAAATTGGATTTGGAAGAAGGCAGAGGGAAAAAGGCATAAAATAAATGCTTTCAATGAGGTAGAATTTTTTACATTAAAGGTTTATAATTTCTAAAAGTTTTGGAAAAAAGAGGTATTCTGAGGAAGATAACAATGTGATTTGACCATGGACAGATGGAAGATCCATTGGTACTTCCCATATAACTGCAACTCTAACTGAAAAATAAACATTTAGCCCCTGCTTAGATAATCATTTTATGTCCACAGTTTCTCATTATTCCTCCTGGTATCTCACTTTTTCTGAGCTAATAAAGAGAAACAATATTTTTATTCTCTTAAATCCTGCTTTGATTTTTTTTTCCCATTTTGTGTTGTACTTTCTCCCGATGCTCTAGACCCTGAAAGCAATGATCCACCGTTTCTCTTTTCTTTTTTTTTTTAACCTTTGTTTTGTGACACCCTCACATTCACCTCAAAAATAATAGGCAGGAAGGCCTCCCCGGTGGCGCAGTGGTTGAGCGCTGGCTTGCAAAGCTGCCCGCAGACTCAGCAGTGTCGGTTTGATTCCCCAGCTGCTCCCCGGCCACCGCAGGAGGGTCCCACATGGCGCGCAGACCTCTCCTGCCACCCGCTGCTCCCCTCAGCAGTGTACTTCGGTCCTTCTGCCTGCTCTGCTCCCCGCTCTGGCTCTGGTGAATTCTCTCACCCTCCCGCGCTTCTGACTGTACCCAGTGCTTGTATAAATAAATAAATAAATCTTAAAAAAATAATAATAATAGGCAGGAATCCGTTCTTGAGTTCAGGATGACAAACCAAGTCAGACCTCACAAAGCATTACCTGAAGCTTTCCCAGAGCAGGGAGAGGTGAGAGCAGTGGTTTTTGAGCTGGGTTTACCATTCCCTCTGCTATCCTTTATCCCACCTCCCTCCCTTCTTCTCTTCCTCTCTCCCTCCTTCCCTCCTTCCACCTCATTTTGTCTTTCTCTTCCTCATTATATGATACGTGTCTTACAAATGTTATGAGGAGTAAATGAATTAGTATTTATAGAACAGGTCCCATAGAACTCACCATGTAATTATTTAACTAAATTAATGACTAAGTAAGGATTTGCAATGTTTCCATAAGACATATTCTCTGTTTTAAAAAAAATGTATGGTTTTAAAAATTAGAATTAAGTTCAGAGATTATGTAGAAAAGATGGTGTTTTTTATTTTTTTAAAGATTTTTTTATGCATACAAGAGCTGGGGTACAGGCCAGAGATGCGGGAGTGAGAGGATCCACCAGAGACAGAGTGGGGAACAGAACAGGCAGAATGATGAAATACACTGCCGAGAGGAGCAGCAGGTGAGACAGGAGAGGTCTGCCTCACCATGTGGGTTTCTCCCTGGCTGGCCGGGGATCAAACCAGTGCTGCAGAGGCTTCGGACTGCTCCATAGTGCAGTACTTAACCCCTTGCGCCACCAGGGAGGCCCTGATGGTGTTTATTTTTAAAACAGCATTACCACTTGCCCACCATTTGTTTTTCCATATGAAATTCTACATGGAATCTCAAAATTGAAAAGAAATTAATGTTACTGAAATGGTGGAGAAAAGCTCCATCTTTGCCTATGCTACCTTTGCTTTATCCTTCTCAGGACCTCTGAAATAGGCCAAAGACTCCTGCATTCTAAGGAAATTCCTGATTTTGATTATAATCAAGGCTCAGAGTTGGTAAAGAGCTTACTTTCAAGATGAAAACATATTTTAATCTTTCATTTCAAGGTGATCCCAGTGTCTCATTTTAGAGATATGTCTTCTGACAATATTCCTGTAGTTAAATATTCCTCCCTCCCATTTTATCATTATGGCCTATATGAAAGGAAGTATAATTTTTAAGTTCTTTATTTCTCAATTGAATCTGTTCTTCTTATGCAAACTAATTAAGACGTAATTAGCACTACATTAAAAAGTATATTTGAATGTGAATTTCACCAGTGATAGAGGGTGATCCTACCATCTAGAGGAAAGAGTTTCAAATTGTGGCTTACATTTACACAGCATTTTACCCTGTACAAAATGCCCACACAAACACACTAGGAGGACTCAAAACTTTCTAGTTAAGGGAACAGAAGTTTCAAAACATTGGGGGGATTAATATAGGTAGCAAACAGGCAAGATTTGACTTGGGCTTAATTTTCATATATAGCAATGGTTAAATGTAGTTGGGCTCAATTTTCTTATCTTGCTAAAAATCTATGGGTATCTTTTTTATTGCTAATTATGTAAAAATCACCTTATACAAGTGATTGGAATTAAAGTGAATTTATTAGTTATATAGCAAAGACTAATACTACAGACTTTGAGAAGAACCTAAATTTTGTAATACCGAGAAAATATTTTTGAATATAAACTATTGCATTTTCCCTCCTCTTGATATGTACAAATGTGAATATTTTATATTTGCTTTGCCTTCTTTGGGCCTTGATGAACACACAAATTAATATATTGCAAAGCATTTACAATACCAGTACCAAAAATATATGTAGGTTGTTAATAGCTATTTCACACATTTAAAATTAAGTGAAATATTAAATGACATGATTAGCTTTTGCTTATTAGAATTTCTGAAGTTAGAGAAAAAAACAATACTAATTGGACCATTGAATAATTAATTATATCATATTGGAATAAGCTTTAATTGTGTGTTATGAATGAGATTAAGGATTATGGTGGCATATCTATAAATAACTTGCCTCTTTGTGGTCATAAAAATTTGGCCAAATAATATTTTTTAAATAGAGCAAAGTGCTATTAAAAATGTGTACAGTTGGTATTCCCTTAATAAGATTTTCTGGTGTGCAAATAACTACAGTGGAATCCTGCGGTGGGGCATAAAGACAATGAATCAGGTAATAAATTGAATATAACGCTAATTATATTCACTGTGAACCAAAATATATACATCTGATGACCGTGATGGCACACCAGTGTTCAAAACCTAAGATGAAAAATTCATTTCAAATTCTCTCTTTATGAAAACTCAATAGTCTGCTGCAGTCTGTGTCTGGTATCAAATCTTATATATCTACCTGTGTTTTCAGTGTGGAAACTCAATTCCTAAAGGAAAGGTCATTATCATGATTAAGTTTTATAAGAAAATCAGTAGGTACCAGTATCTATTTAATAATGGAGACATCATGAATGTCATACTTAACACACTTTACAGAGTGCTAATAACTCCTAAAGTGTATCCTTGTTTCAAGATGAAGTCAGTATTGGAAATTTTATATTAGCCACTCTGCCTGAAAGCATTAAAAAGTATTTCTGTAATAGACAGGCTAAAAGAAAATAATGAATTTTTACAACTTTGTCTAATTTTTGGTTCAGTTTTAAAGCTGATTAATAGTCATGTGAAATAGGCATTAAGTTAATCAAGGGGATCATTTTAACCTTGTACATTTTGTGTTGTCTTTAGGAGATAGTATTCATATATGTGTGTGCCTCTGTTTTCAAGTTTGTAAGGTATAAACATATTAGATACATTATTAGCTACATCAAAAATGCTTTAGCCCACATTTATTTTAGTTCTGAAATTGCATGGATATAAGATATGCATTTATTCAGAAACTAAACAAAAAACTTTAGTAATTTCTGCATTACAATGACCCTAATTCAAGTCCAGTGATAGATTGAAAGAGGTTGTTTCTATTATATATTTAAATTAAAAATAGGAAGATGTAGTTTCTACTAATGAGTTTTGTAGGGCTGTTTTAATATGATGTCCCTTAGGAGATTTCCTCACTCAGTGTGAAGGCTCCTAAGAGGTGCTTGTGCACCTGATTAATTCATAAATGGCGCTGAGGGCTGCACATTTGCCCAATCCTAGTTAAATCATAGTAGGCGGCTATTCCTCTGTAGGATGTATTGCAAATTGTGATGCTCTTATTATACACCTAATTACAGCATTCTATACTAGTTAGATTCTTTCTATAAATTCTTATAAATGTGATGTCCATTTTAGAAGTTAGAGATTGAGGTTCATTAAAATGACTTCAAATCATATTATTGCAATAGAACAATGACTCATGACTCAACAGAAAATTGCTTTGAAATTCTAAGAATATATATGTAAAATATAGGGAAATTAAAATATAATGGCTACAAAATTGATTTTGTGTTATAAGTAATAATTAAGCAACTACAATGGAGATACAGGCAGGAAAATTTGAAAAACACAGAAAAGATAGATGTATAGCAGTTTTGGGGTGAGTAATAAAAAATTATGTGTCTTGGAGCATGATACTTAACCCTTCTGTGCCTCATGACTCATGGGGCCATTAATCCAACCTATGTTATTTAGTGTGAGGATTAATTGAGTTAATATATCTAAGGTACTTAGAACAATGCCTGCCACATAGTAAGTCCTATGTAAGCTCTTATACAAGCGCTGTACATTAGAATTCTCATCAAAGTAAGATAAACTATTTTCCACTATTTTGCTTTAGCCCATGCAAATATTTTCATTGCTGTTTCTCCTACTGTCCTTAGACTTTGCCTATTTTTGATGTTATTCATATGGTGGTAGGAGATTTTCCTCTTTAAAATTAGGCAGACAGAGGGATTAGAGTTTCATCAAACACAAATTTGGACAGCTTTACATTTTTTCCCCTAGATTTATAGCTAAACATATTGATCCACTGTATAAATTCAAACTATTTGACTTCAAATATGCTTTTTTATGTTTTCTCCCTATTATACTAAGCAACTATTTATTATGATGTAGGATTTATTGCTGTATCTATTATAATTGTTCAGGTATTTTCTGAATCTTATCATTGTTTCTGGAACTATCCAAATTGTATTTCCATAAGTTGGGAACCATTATACTGAGCTGAATCTATCATTTAACTTGGTTAACTAACAACTCAGAATAATGCTGATAAAGATCGTGATCATGATTTACCTGCCACTGTGATATAGATGCCAGGTCCTGAAACTATCTGAAAACTTCTATCTAAAGCTGACAGCTATTGCTTCAATATGGCCCTTCACTTTTATCCATGAACTCAAGATGTGAAATGTATTATATTAAAAAAAAAGTAAAGGAGTATGCATAGTATTAATGTTTTAAATGAAACAAAGAAAAATGAAACAAAGAAAAAACAAAAAAAAAGTTAATAGGCTTATCACAAATTTGACAACTAGTTAATGGTGAAGGTAGAACTTATGGCTTATGATTCAGATATTTTTCCTTCCATTCTGCTTTTTATCATAAAACATGAGACAGAAAAAAGGAACTATAAAAAGGCAAAAAATAAATGTTAAAACATATAATGATGTCAGTCTAACACTTTCTTTTAATTCACCAATCACATAGTCACCCAGAAACTGAAACTTTTATGACCTTTCCATTTGACACAGCTGAATTATTTCAAATCAGCTAAAAAAAACTTAGACATATTGTGCTGACTTACATGGCCTAATGAGTATAACAGCAAATTTTTTTTTCCTCTAGATAAAGATGTCCTAAATTTTAATAATACAGCAACCTTTCACTTATATAATTAAACAATTTATCTAACACAATTATCATCATTTTAAAATGCTTTGAATTATGCCATATCAACATCTTTTTTTCCCTTCACATTTTAGACCAAAGCATAGAGAAACCTGATCACTTAGTAAAGCTGTCTGACCCCAGTCAAAATAAAGTAAGGAATTAAGTGGTTACATGTGTTGGCATGTTAAAATTATTAAGTTTGAGTTAGCAGGATGATACTCTAATCTCTTACTAGACAAAGAAGTACATTGTATTTAGAGTAAATAACATACCTAAGATTCTGGCCCCTTAACAGGTGCTTCATTGTGTAGTTGGTGGCAGTGCTGGTCACAGTGATGTGGGACATACTGTGGATGAATCCCACGATAGCTTGTAAAGGGGAAAAGAGAAACTTCTGTTGATGTTCCATCTGTACTCTTAAGAAGTCACTAAAAAATGATATCTTACTCAACATTACTATTTAGCTAGCATTGCTCTGAGAGCGGGCCTGATATTTAGTTTTAGGATAAATAGATTAAATAGAATTGTAAAAAGTTTAACTTATCAAGTAGTCTGAACAAGTATAATTATAAAATTATTTATACTTATTTATTACTTATTTATATCTCAAAATTTAAGATAGTAGGATTTGTTGGACATTAGACAAATACCACTTAGTGAGGTTACCATAATCCTTATAAATATTGGTTCTGAATTTTATTGTAAGTGGTGGGGTTATTAAGATTCCAGCAAGTCACCAAAGCTTGCATTTGTAAAAAGGTATCAAGCTATCTAAAAGTCATCCTTAAAACTGAAATAAAAATTTTAGTACCTCCTATTCCTAACCAATTTAGGTATGAGGAAGAGCATTCAGGAAAAATCTCCTTTGTCATACTCATAGCACCCAGGATACTGTTGGAGGGGAAGTTAGAAGACTTTGAAAGGCACACTTGAACTCACCAGTTCTTATGCTAGACTTCCTGATTTCTTTGTCAATTGCCTATCTGAAAGCCATAACACAGTTTCTATGTGGTGTTGGTGAGGGATGGAAGGGGTAGTTCGTGGACACATATGTTTGAATCAGTCTTCAGTTATATTGTTCCTAAGGTACCTTGAAATTATCTGTTCATAAAGCCATTCTTTGGTTTCATTAATTATAATGGTTTTAAAAGCTAGGATAAAGTAAATTTCATGAACAGGAGGATTACAGAAATGTCTTTGTTCTTTTTTTTTTAACATTTTATTTATTTTTGTGTAGAAGAACTGGGGTGTAGGCCAGAAGTGGGGAGGGGGTGAGGGTATTCACCAGAGACAGAGTGGGAAGCAGAATAGGCAGATCTACTGAAATACACTGCTAAGGGGAACAGCAGGCAAGTAGGAGAGGTCTACTGCACCATGTGGGTTAGCTCCCTGGTGGGAATGTAGTGCTAGAAGCCCTGAGACTTAACCCCAAAGCCACCAGGGAGGCCTCTGTTTTCATTCTTTCTTAAAACAAGTTTCTGGGCTCCCCTGGTGGTACAGTGAGTTAAGTCTCAGCACTATGAAGCTATTCCCAGCCAATGCAGCACAAGTTTGATCCCTGGTCAGAGAGCTAACCCACATGGTGCAGCAGACCTCTCCTGTCTTGCCTGTTGCTCCCCTCAGCAGTGTATTTCAGTAGGTCCGCCTGTTCTGCTCCCTACTCTGTCTCTGGTGAATCCTCTCAACCCCTCTACCCCAAACAACTCTGGACTACACCCCAGCTCTTTTATGCATAAATAAATAAATCTTTAAAAAAATCCCAAGTTTCTATCTATTCTGATTGATATTAATGCAGTGTATTTTTGACAATTTGATACCCTAAATGTGGTCTAATAACTACGGAATTTTAGACTGAATGCTACCATAAAGATCTAAAAATATTTTCATATGTAATTCTGAAAATTTATGAATTGTAATAAATTTACTTAGATTTTATAGCCCACAGTTATAATTGTTCATGCTATGGGACTAATAGTTAAAGGAATTGAAATTATATTAAAACACTTGAAGAATTATATCTTCAAATTTCCCATTACTTTTTATAAGTTGCTTATTGATTTCACCATAATAAATAAATGAAAGAATAATTAGAATGAAAACTAGACTTAGAAAAAGAAAACTACTTAGCTTAATAAATATGTAAATTAGCAAGTGTACAAAGGTATCCTCATGGTTTGTCAAAAAAACAAACTAATATGTACTGGGGTTAGCTTTGTAACTATTAAATAGTTATTTGAAGGCAAAACAGCAACACTAAGAAAGGATAGTATGTAATTCCATAAATAGGCAATATTGGTAATAACTAGGCTTTAAATAGAGAACATTTAGTTACATTTAGCAAAAAACAACAAGTTATACATTAAAATTTTTAAATAAAGTTTTGAAAATCAATTTTAAAGCATTTCCTAAATTAAGTAATTCCAGCAATCTCCCCTCACTGACCTACTCCTTTTATTTAAAAAAATTACCCTCCCCCTCAAAAAAAGAAAAAGGAAACAAAATAAAATTTAAAAACATTACCGACTGTTACTTTTTGTTTTTTTGTTTTTCAATTCAAGCACAACTTTATTGCTGGATATACAAAAGTCAACTAGAGGCATTAGATGTGTTAGGCTGAAAAGTTGTATGATTAGGAATATTTGTTTATTGTTGCCCTCAGATATACCAAAATTAATTTAAGGTGGCCTAAAAGATTCATTGTAATAGTAGAAAGTGAATAAAAAACAAGTTAGAATGATGATGGGGACAACAGAAAAAAGTAGGATAATAAAATGTAGTCAAAAATTAGATTCAGCATTATAAACATTCATTGAAATCCTAAATACTTACAGTGAAATATATGTAAACTGCTGAACTACAATGTGAATTTAAGTATAACAAGTTTTAAATGTGGAAAGTATAAAAAGGGAGGATGGACTACAAAACCAAAGCTATTTTTTTGTGAGGTTTTAACTAAATCAAACATTTTCTAGAAGATGTGTTATCTGGTCTTACTTTTGAAGGGGCAAAAGAAAGAATAGAGACATGGAGTAGGGGATGGAATAACACACGCAAAGTTTTGTAGGCCTAGAACAGAATAATGTTTCTGGGAATTCACATGGTGCATTATAAAATAGAACAGGCGAGTAATTGGAGCTGGCCAGATCTGCAGTGCCTAACTTTTTGTATTGTTAAACTATGGATAAAGAAGAGCCGCAAATAACCAATGTTAGAGTTGATGGTTCTGTTGAATAACTGAGCAGAAAGTGTTATGAAGTAACTATTGTTGTTACCAACTTTTTATTGGAAAAAATCAAGTATATAAAAAGTAGGATAGCATAGTGAACCTCCAGGTATTCACTGCCTAGATTATTGAACACAATATTGTTTCATCTGTATTTTCACCAACTACTCCTTGCCCTGTCCCAACACTACCACTAGACTATTTTGAAGAAATTCCAGACCTTATATAACATCCTCAGGAGACAGTGCAGTATGTATTTCTGTGAGATAAGAACTTATAAAAATTCAAATCAGGAATACACATGAAACATTAAAAATAGCCACTTAAGGTCTTTCAGTACCTAGCCATTGTTAAAATTTTCCCAGTTATTCTTCCAACAGTGTTAAGAGTGATATACTAATGATACTCTTTGCCTTTGTTTTATCTATATATTTCATATAAAAGTGTATTTTTTGCATGATCTCATCAAAATACTGTTAACATCAATGGATGTAGTTTATAATGGAAATCTTGGCCAATTTAAATTCTTGGACAAAGTATTCGGTTGTCAATGGTGAGGATGAAATGAACTACAACAGAATCAGTATAATCTGTAGTTCTGTAAATAGATAAAAGATAGCGGTACATAGTACAGTTCAGTTTTCACAGATGCATTAGTGCATTCATTTCATAAATGATTTTACTACTTTACTGGAGAGTGGGAAACGGCTTGAATATCCCCTGTAGCTGTTTAAGTAAATAGGTAGCTAAAGGAAATGGCTAGTATCAATAAATGCAAGGAATGGATATCAACCAGATAAAATACATTACCAAGATAGAATTTTTAGGTATTTGGTATTTTGTTATTTGTTAAATCACAAACAAGCATACATAGATGCGTACTTCAACATGCTTTTGTTTCCAACCTAAATGAAGTTTGGGGCATTGCTCTGGAAATCAACCACAGTGGACTATGAGCTACACATACATACATATATGCAAAGAAGTGTCAGAGACTAACTGGAAAGTTATAGTTGTACAGAATAAATGTTAGAAACAAACTGTGTAGGAGTAAGAAGATCTAAGTAAGAAGGAATAATTCTTTATAGGTAATGTACAATTATACCTATACATTGAACTCAGCATAGGTACTTCCACAAAATTTTTTACTATTTGTATTATCAGTATTAAAATCCATAAACAATATTACTTGAGTTACAGAGGGTACTGCAAGTGGTACCCTAATATAAAAATTGAAAGTGCTTTTTAAAGTAGAATCAGATGGAAAAATAAAGCTAACTGCACACAGTATAAAATCAGCATCAGCATACAGTTTATTTGCAAAGAACACCTTTTTCAACTAAAATTGTTGCATCTACTAACTCATCAGTAATATTTTCCTATATAAAAGGTAGTGATTTTTAAATTGTTCATTTTAAAGGGAGATTTATTTCAGCTTAAGCTTAAGCAGATGTTAGTCAAGAAAGTTATTTATTAAAAAATGCTGCTTTTAGAATTATTCTTTATAACAAATATATACATAGTTCTTTATTAAGGAAAGAAAAAATACAAATTTTATCTCATCAGTAACTACAGAAGTGTGCGATTCCTTTGCAACTACAAATTCCTTCATTTTATTCTACAGTGACCAGCAGCACTATACACAAAGTTTTTCCCAACTTGAGAAACCTGCAGAGGTCAGTATAGCGACAGCAACAAGACATCACATAGATAAGTTGATCAATACTGAAGGTGGACCCAGAGATCACATGCTTATTATTTACACATACCAACATCTTGAGCATTGAAATGAAATTTTTAGTAATTGAGATAGAACGTTCTTTGAGTATTTTGTCCTTATAAAATAATACATTTAAAGGAAATCAATTTTTGGAAAATGTTTCTTAACACTGGGGGAGTGAGACAGAATAAGAGATGAAATTTAGAACTAATGGCCACTTTATATAAAATAATGTACTATTTTCAAATGCTGAAGGATTTGAAAATTTCAAATGCTCTATTTCTTTGAATTGTGGATTGTTTTTCTCACACTTCATCCACCAGCTTCTGGTATCTGTCAATAAAGCTCATTATTAACATGGACAAAGCTATGATTTTTTGACACTGATATATATATATATTATATATATGAATAAATGAAATTTTCTTATATCCTATATGTATATGCCATACAATTCAAAGTTAAAATTTCTTCCAAATACAACACTATTTATATACAATTTATAATTTTCTATGTACACATCAAAGATAAGTATTTTAAACTTGAGCATGTAACTTGCTTATGTAAATACGTATGTGTGATCCTTTTCTTATGAAAGCTTTTACTGCTTTGTTTCTTGTTAATGTGAAGGATTGATGGATTTTAGAAACTATAGTCTGATATCCAAGGGCTGTCGTCTTCATGATGACCTGTCAGTGACCTTTGTCATGACATTGAAGAATTTACCCTCTTCACCTCTTCAGGGGTGAGAAGTAATTCAATTTGAATAGTTTCTCTGCTCCAGACATGTATAAAACAGAGACTATAAACATATACTATAGGCTTATTTTGGCTCTAGTTAAGCTGACACCATCAAACTCATTTATTTTAGAATTTGCAGACATGGTTTCTGTATCAGCTCTTTGCTGTCTAGAAGGTTAAAGAAAAGCTAGTGAAAAACCAATGTAAAAGATTATTGCTGGGGCAACAGTTGTCTGTGTTAAAGTAAGGTCCTCATACTTTTATATAATGCTGTAAATGTTTGTCTGGTGTTGTCTAATGCCATTTTGGATGGACAAAGTCAAAAGCTTTTTTTAAAAATTCAGAAGCCAAATAGAAAGCAAGACAAATTAAATAGGCATATTTATGTATGCAAGCAATGCATTTTTACTATCTACAAATAAATTGTATATGTCACCTTTTTCTGGTTTTATATTTGTTTTGACTTGTATCTAAAATTTTAAAATCTTCCCTGAAAACATCTCCGTGTTCCTATAATTATTGCCACATTTCCTAATTGATGGCATTGTGATGGATTCAGAAACACCTGTGAATTAGGGAGAGATAAAAATGCCCTATAGGGGATATAAAACAAAATTAATAATGTTAACAAGTACCTTGATATCTGATTCCATATCCTACAAAATAGTAATTATCAAATTTATATAAATTGTCTACTTAACTAGGCCACAAATAAAACCAGAAAGAACTGAAAATGCCAAAGTATTCAGGATGTTAATACAATTCAGTAAAACCAGAAATTAAAATACAAAGTGTAATCTTTAAAATTCACTTGCAATTAAAAAAATTATCACTTGTTATGATGCTAACTAATATCAGGGAGGTTGTTCAAAATGACAACAGGAGTACCACAAAACAAAATACATTACATACAACTAAAACTATGGTCAGACAAAACTTGCATTTAGTAAATGCTTAAATTTAATAAGAAAATAAATATTTACACATTAGGAATAATGAGAACTCTTAATGATTCCTCCCTAAAATCATTAGCCATGGAAAATTAAATGATTCTAACATTCATGTCTAATATTAAATCCATAAGACTATGTTGGTGGAAATGTAGACTTGGGTAGCCACTATGGAAAACATATGGAGGTTTCTCAAAAGATTAAAAATATATCTGCCACATGAACCAGCAATTATATTATTCCTGGTTATCTACTTGAAGGATATAAAGATACTAATTTGACAAGATACATGCATTCCCATGTTCATTGCAATGCTATTTACAATAGTCAAGCTATTGAAGCAATCTATGTTCCCAGATACAGAATGGATTTTCCTCATCCATGAGTGTAGAATGCTCCAGTGCCATCATCTATATCTTTTAATAACGTCTTACAGTTTTCATTGTATAAGTACTTCACCTCCTCAGCTTAATTTCTAGCTATTGATTCTTTCTGATGCAATAATGAATGAAATTATTTTCTTAATTCCTTTTTCTTCTTGTTCATTGTCCCTAAATTTGTAACTGAAATTTGTATGTTGATTTTGAAACCTGACACTTTGCTGTTTTTATTTATTATTTCTAATAGCTTTTTCATAGAGTTTTTTAGGTTTTGTATTTATAATATCCTATCTGCAAAAAATGATAGTTTCACTTCTTTTCCAATCTGGATTCTTTTGGTTTTTTGTTGCTGTCTAATTGCTCTAGCTAAAACCTGTAGTACTAAATTAATCTGAAGTACTGGCAGTGAGTATTTTATCTTATTCCTGATCTTAATGGAAAGCTTTCATTAATTTTAACATCAAGTATTATACGGACTGTAGGTTTGTGCTATATGGCCTTTATTATATTGAGGTAGGTTCCTTCTAGTCCCATCTTGTTTATAGAGTTTTTAATCATAAATGACTGCTGAATCTTATGAAATCCTTTCTCTGCATCCACTGATACATCATGATTTTTATTCTTTTGTTGCTATAATGTATTGCATTAATTGATTTTTCTGTATTAAACATTCTTGAATCCCTGGGATAAATGTCACTTGATCATAATGTCTAATCCTATACTGTATTGCTGAATTTTTATTTCCCAATATTTTGTTGAAGATTTCTCATCAATAATCATTAGGGCTATTGGATGTAGTTTTCTTGTGCTGTCTTGTGGTTTTGGTAGTAGGGTAATGTTGACATCATTGTGAGATGTATTAGGAAGCATGCCGCCTACATTGGATTTTTTAGAAGTATTTTGAAGAACTAGGTTATTAAGTTCTTCAAGAGTTTGATAGTTATTTCATAAAATCCTTTGGTTCTGGGATTTTATTCTAGGGAAGATTTTTGATTATTGATTCAATTTTCCTGAGTGTGATTAGTTCATTGAACTCTTCTAGTTCTTATTTAGTCTTGGTAGTCTATATTATTTTAGAAATTTGTCCATTTCTTCAAAGCTATCGTATTCATTGACATGTACTTCTTCATAGTAATATCTTTTTGATCTTTTGTCTTATGTGTTCTACTGATTTTTGTCTGAAGATTCTGCTGAGGTCATAGTAAGTATATGAAGGAATATTTTTGTGACATCTGGGTAGTCTGATTTCAAATTTGTTTTCATTTTCACTCTCCTCCTCCTCCAAGTTGCATAATTTAGTTGTCCTTTACCTCTACATTTGTTTTGTTGTTGCTTTATCATATCCTCTTTACTACTTCTTTCAGGACTGGCCTGGTGTTGATATGGTCTTTGAATGGTAATCTTTCAGGATAAAGTACTCTAGGCTGGAAGTCTTTTTTTTTTAAGCTCATAAATATCTCCTACCACTCCCTTCTTGCCAGTAAGGTTACACTAAAAAGTCCACAGGCAGTGTAATTGTCGTTCCATTATAGGGTGTTCTTTCTTTTGATGCTTCTAATATTCTGTCCTTGTCAATGACTTTATCAGTTTGATTACAATATGTCTTGGAGTGTGTCTGTTTGGTATTATTTTCTCTGGAACTCACTGTCTCTTGAAATCAGGACATTGGGGTTGTTTCCCAGATTGAGATGTTTTTTGACAATTATTTCTCTAAATAAATTTTCTATGTCTTTTTCTTTCACTTGTCTTTTGCGGCACCCATGACATGAATGCTATTTCTTTTTAGGTTATACTAAAGAGCTCTTACATTATTTTTTTCACCTTTTGGTATGTCTTTCTCTCCATTACTTGTGTTTGTCTACTATTGAGGTCCTCCATTGTATTTTTAATTCTGTTTTAGTTTTAATAGACTCATGTTTTCTCAAACTTTATTGTGTTTCTGTTTTACAACCTTCATTGTTTTTCTTAATTTGGCAAACATAGTTATAACTATTACCTTAAACTCTTCCTGAGGCATATTTCCACATTTCTGCTGGATAGAGACAGTTCTCATGATCTCTGTTCTTCACTTTAAGGTTTTTGGGTTTTGTGGGTTGTAATTGGGAGTTTCCTTCTCTTAACAAATTGACTTTATACCTCTTGTTTGAGAAAGTGGATATAATTCTAGGTATTTTACCCGGGATACTTGGATATCTGTTATTTCACAGATTAAAACCTTTGTACCTATTCAGATGCCTGGAGCACTGAAGCTGGAAAGGGTTAAAAAGCAGGAAGGAATTGCAGCAGTAAGGTAACAGTGGTTGACTCCAGTAAGCATTAAGTCTTCAAACTTCCTTTAGTGCTGCAGGTACCTGGATTATGTGTTGGGTATCAACCATGATCCTCTCCTCTAGGCCAACTCCTTGATCAAAATATCTTGTACAGTCTCATGCCAATCTCAATCTGTAGGTTGTAGTTGAGCAATAGCTATAGAGGCTGGGTGAGGACTATAGTTGACACAGGGCATAACCTGGGAATTGTTATCTTTGCTTTTTGAGAATGGAGACTAATTCTGAAGTACTTTCTACTGTATTAGAGTCCAGGTGCTTAAGCTCTGCTTAGTTAAGAACTTTCAGTTGATTTGGTTTTATTCCCGGGTGGAGGTAAAGTAAGTAGGTAATTGGCATGTCACACCCTCAGGCTGTAAATAATAGCTCATCTATGAAAAGACACAGGGGGTTGGATGTAGTTCTTCCTGCTAGTTTCAGATCCAGCTCTTGTCGATTAGGAGCCTCAGTAATCATCACCCTTAGTCTGTACCCTTAATACACTTATTCTACAATGGCACACCCTCTGTCATAAATTCCAACTCTGTATAGCCTCTTCTTCAGTGTATTGCATGTTTTTTAAAATCTCTGATGTAGGTGTGTGCCTTGAGTTAACAGTAGAGGAACTCCAAATAGCAGCTACCCCTCCCTCTTGTGGATTTTACTGCCCCAGTATTTCTCTAAAACTGTAGTTCAACTACAGTTTTTCCTACAGCCTTCTGCCATGCCATTGCTCCTGATGTATGTGATTGCTGACCATTTATCTATTAGGGATTGTTGACTGTGTTTTGTTGTCATTTATCTGTGAATCTATGAGGGAACTGAGTGCATTATCTTCACTGTGCCACTATCTGCTGGACTTGATTTTAGTAATTTTTACCAGTGTTCTCAATGCTTCTATGAAAGAGGTTTTCAGAGCTGCTTATTCTGTATTTCCCAATGTACTTCTCTTAATTTACTTTTTATATGAAATATTATATCTCAAATTTAAATTAATTAAGTTCTACTTTAACTATGGTATCTAGAATATCCTAGAAACTGCATAATTTAAAACTGCTTATACATAAAATATATTAAAAGTTTTAGATGAAAGCTTATAGATTTCCAAGATGGAATATAGTTTTTTTGCATTTCTTTTTGAGGTAAGTCACCAAAACATATTAGATTACTGTCTTAGTGAGAAATTAATTTTAACTACCAATTTATAAAGGAATGAGAAGACCTAAAGTCAGTATCTGAACTGGGATAGGCAAACACAAAGTTCTTTTAACTTCTCTCTGTAAGAGTATAACAGTATATGTATAGTACACACACACACACACACACACACACACACACGCGCTCTTACTTATATAATGTGAAGGAAACACATTCTTCACATAAGAAGAGAAGCACCATGGTTGATGACTGGAACCTGTAGAACAGAATAGATGGGAAAAACCTCATGACAGATCATCAGATATCTTTGAAGGAAAGGGATCTCCAAAAGCCAGTTTTAATTTTGGTACATTAAACACCCAAGTTCCCAAATAAGTCATTACTAAGAAACTACTTAAACCAAATAAGAATGTTAAAGTGAGAATAGCACATACAAACTTCTAATATTCTTTGGAGAGTATTTTCAACCCTGTATCCCTGGTTTAGCACTGTCTTCCAATATTATCATGTAACTAGATCACCAAATCATATGGACAGCTTATACCCTCTCAGGAGAGTATGCTGTTTCTATCGTGTATTTTGGAACCCTGTCACTCGAGCCCTCTGATTCATTGAGGATTTTAAAGAATGCCAACTTGATACCTAAGAACAATTATGATGAACTTGAATGACCAGTGCTAATTTAGTATTCCATGTGCTGGATGATACTCAAAAATGTTTGGCGGAGAGCATATGTAGTACGATCCTTTTGTTAAAGACTCCTCAACAAAGCAGTACTCACCAATAAAAGAAATGCTTTGATGGATTCGTTGAGAAGAATTCACTTTCATCTCCATCTATGACTTACTACATGCCCAGAATCATATAAACAAAGACTCCACAATTAGGCTAATGATCCAAGATTGAAATTAGTTGTCTGAGTTCTCTTCATTGAATCCCAGAAGTCAGAAGTAAGACTGAATCCAGGATGCACCACGTCTTTGCATTCCTGAAGCATGGTTTCATTGAGCCACAGAGAAACAGAAGACATGTTGAGATTATTGGAAACCTTTGATGATACCTTCCTAATGTCTTTGGCTAGATTTATTTTTTGATCTCTACTTTCAGAAAGAATAATGGGTTATACCTGTATTTGGTGGACAAATATTTTCCTCCCTCTCTTTAGGTACTGACAGATAACTAACTTTACCACATGTGCTTTTCTATAGCTGTGACACTTCTTTAAAAAACTTCACCTTAGTGTAAGTCAAATAAGTTTGACTTCTCAGAGAGTGATTTGCAGCACACACTGTACCTGAGGGTGAAATTAAATTGACAAGCCACATACTGCTAGATTTATTTAAGATTAGAGTTTTTGAAAACTAAAGATTTAAAATTACTTACTTTAAAATGTATGGTAAATAATTTTAGATACAATCATTTTATGCATTGTCCCTTTCAAGAATCCGAAATTTATAATACAACTCTCCACATAATGTACATTAACATACAAATTCAGGGCCTCCCCTGGTGGCGCAGTGGTTGAGCGCTGGACTGCAAAGCTGCCTGCAGCCTCTGCAGCGCTGGTTCGATCCCCAGCCACCACGAAGTTCCCACATGGAGCGCAGACCTCTCCTACAGCGACTGCTGCTACCCTCAGCAGTGTATTTCGTCAGTCTGCCTGTTCTGTTCCCTGCTCTGGCTCTGGTGAATTCTCTTATCCTCCCGTGCTTCTGACTGTACCCAGTAATTGTATAAATATATAAAAAATAAATGTTTAAAAAAAAACATACAAATTCACTTTCTTATTCATATAAGTTAACATTTTTTCATCTTGTTCTTATAGTCTGCATCCCCTTTCCCTAACTTTAAATCTCATTCCTTAAGCCTAAACTCTAGTGCTCATTCTTTTTTAAATAATTTCCTCAATCTTCTTGTACTTTTCTCAAAATGTTGCTTTTACCACTATTTGAATTAATTTCCTTGTGCATGGTATTTGTTATTAGGTCACATGAAGGAATCTCTCCACCCCCTAAATGCCACTATGCAAAGTTCCTTGAGAGCAGAAATTGTGTCTTATTTATCTATATTTCTCAGTAATTAGCCCCTAAATACTTAGTATTTTGAATGGAGAAAAGAACCAAAATTGACTTCTGTGAAATAATAGCACAGAGAAAATCCATTCATTCTGAATTTTTATGAGTAAAAGTCCAAGAAAAGCAAAGATATTGGAAAAAAATCTTTGATTTTGTATGAATTATAAATAGTATAGAACTTACAACTCATATGGAATCTCTAAAAGTGTGTAAATTTGCTATGGTCTTGAGTAGTAAAGACTAGCAGTGTGCATATAAGTTTTGACTAGTTGGACTAAATTGACATAGTTCTGACTATGAACTGTGAACTGATTGATGAATGGAGTTCAAATTGCCTCTTTTTTTTGCATGAATTCAATTCTGAGTCAAAAGTATTTTCAGAGTTTCCACACACCTTTAGTATGTCACACAAAGATAATCTCCCCTATCTTTCAAATACAAAGCTCATTGAGAGCAGAGATTGCCTCTCACTTACCTACTTTTCTTAGCAGTTAGCCCCTAAATATTTTTATTGGTGCACATACATTTCATCTTTTGTATAAATCATTTTGCAGTCATTCCTAATTGATTCTACAAGGTTACATATCACAGGGTTTTTCTCACTTTGTTCACTTTGAAGTTAATGGGACTTCTAACAAAATACGGATCTTGATTTTGTTGTTTGTCTTAAAATGTCTCAATTATATGGTTGTTTTAGTACCAAAATGAAAAACTTACATAGAAATTAACTGATGGAGGTTCAAGTACAATATATTAACAAGAAAAAAATTGTAGACTTTAAGACTGTATGAAAGATAATGTGCCAAAATAGAGTTGTACACCTCAATGATGAACATCAAAAAGGCCCCATCCTCTTAAATGCTACTATTCTTTGTCAGCCTAAGTTGTGTTGAGACACTTTCAGCTGAAGTGTTCTTTCTGCCTTATGTGGTGACCTAAAGTCCCCAAAGTTCTAAGTTGTTCTATGGATAGGAATCCATTTCCTATTTCCTTTATCCTCATTCTCCCCACCCACATATCAGGGATTGGTTTGAAACAATGAAGCAGAGACCTTACAAATGCCTAAAGACCAGAAATTCTGTCAAGGGGAAAAAGAAATGGAAAAGAGAAGAAAGAGAATAAATCCCCAAATCCCTGCACATGCAAAAGCTTTCTTATTTTTCCCCCACTTCTAAAGAAGATGAGTCAAATAAGAGCCCATTCAAAACCACATGAGTAAAAATGAAGTTGTGTGTTTTTCATATGCTTCAGAACAGTCTAAGGGATGAAAATGAGGGCGAGTTCCCTATAGTCAAACATGCCCAGAAGAAGCAAACTTTGACTTAGCCATGAGCCAAATAAGCTGCTCCTGAATAATCAGGTCTTGGTTTAAATCCATAGAGATGTCCTTTTTATGTATGTGAGGTGGACGTTTGATTTCATCTCTGGGACAAAGTTTGAAGTTATTTTGTGACTCGCTCAGAGAAAATGAAGGAAATAGTAATGGACGGTACATGTAAGCTTATTATGAGTGTGTGTTTAACTCCCTCATGTGAATTATATTTTGAATCATTACCACTCAGGAGTCACAAGGTTTCATCTACTTAAGCTCAGGATACCCATGTGGAAAACCATTCCAAAGTCAACTTGCCAGGCAAATATCACTTTAATACTTGCGTACTATAGTTAAACACAGATATTTTACCAGAAATTAGAGTTTACTGTAGTTTACTGTTCTTTGTCTTGACTCTCTCACATTACATTAACAGATGTAACAGACCTACATTATATATCAAAAGAATAACTTTTTAATTCAAAAGAAAGGAAACAAGCCCAAAATGAGCTCATGTCTTTTTTTTTTTTCTCCAGTGAAAAGACAGGTCCCTGAGAGGAATAAGAGGAATAAGATAAGCTTTTATCCTAGTATATGCTATAATATGCATCAGTGTAGCAAATCATAGATATTCAGTAAACACTGAAAGTATGAATGACACCAGGATGCTGAGTCCAATTCATCCTTTTCCTTTTCCCGCGACTTACCATAGGGAACTGATAAATTTATATGCATTTTTTCATGTCTTCCCTTATGATGGAAGTACTCCATGATAATTCCATCTTAAAATACTTAACATTACAAGTAGATTCCAAGTATTTAGGCTTTCTACTGAGCCCTGAATTTGAAGTATTTTCAGTCAGAGTGACAAAAGGTATACCCCAAAGGAAAACAGGGAACTTTAGAATTTGTTTTAATCTCTGTGTTTTGCACTATGGGAAATACTAATATACCAGATCAATTCAAGAATTAAAAAAATCCAGCATGCATGTTCGCTGTGAAACCTAAATGACCAAACTAGGGCCATAGTCTTGTCTAGCCCAAATATTTCAGTACAAAACATCATAAAGTATATATAAAAAATGAGACTTTGTGCATACCTCTCCTGTCTTGCCTGCCGATCTCCTCAGCTGTGTATTTCAGTCAATCTGCCTGTTCTGCTCCCCACTCTCTCTGGTGAATCCTCTCACCACCCAGCATCTCTGGGCAACAACACAGCAAAGTGTATACAAAAATAAATAAATCTTTTAAAAAACAAACAAACAAAAAAACCATGAGACTTTGTTATGTAAGGAGAAGGCTCTGGAAATTTATTGTATTGATTTTTATCTCCAATAATTTTTGTCTGCATTTAGCTTTGTAAGCCTATGAATTTGATCACTTGTTAAGGAGAGTGCAGATTGTCTAGCTTTGGGCAAAAGTATATGTAACAATAATATTATTAGAAGAATATTATTTATTACATGAAGTATATATTGTGAAATACATAGAAAACTGTGCTAAGGTCATTGGCATAATTTACCAGTTCCAACCAAAATGTACAAGTAAGGGTTTTTTAAATATATTTTTTCTTGCATGATTGTGTGATGCTTATAATTAAGTACTCTGACTTCAGCAATGGCAACATCAATGTTTACTATGCTACATGGATGTAGTAAAGCCTATCCATAGAGGCAGTCAACATGCCTTATGAAAAGATAAAACAACAGATCAAGACTAACTTTGTCAAAAGAGACAAAGATTTTTGCTTCTAATAAAAAAGTAATTCCAGCTTTGAGAAAAAGAGAATCACTTAGTAATTGTTGAAACAATATAAATATGTAATTGTAATAGTGGAATACATTCTTAGTGGTTTTCTTATCTTTCCCCCTTCTTTATTCTTTGTCAGAAAGTAAGAGTAGCCCATTAAGTATGTCACTATTAGTTGTACAGATATATATATATTTGTATACACACACACTATATATATATAGACTATATATGATATATACACTATCCTTATTCACTCTACCTAGACCTCTATGGTACTATTTTAACCACTGTGTAATCCAAGAATGTCTCCCTCTGTTTAGGAACATACCTTCTATTTAAGGTATGTTATGAAAGGTCAAACAAAACAATAAAACATCAATATAATAATGACCCATGCTAAATTTCTATGGCCAAATAATTTGTAAATCGTTATTTGTAACTTTAAAAGTACTATTCCTTTTGGGTAAAATTATGCAGGCCTTAAATAATTCTGAGTAAATGAATTATGTGCCATAAAAAGATTTCTTGGAAGTTTTCATTAGCTTTAAAATAAAATAGCTTTAAGCTTTAGAATGTTCTACTCAGTTGGAGACTTTCATGTCTTTGTGATATTCTGGTGACAATTTCTATTCTAAGTGTTAAAAACAACTCTGCTATCTGGAACAAGTCGTATAGTATTCTCTCCTTTTAATATTCTAATCGTGAGGTGTGAAGTGAAATGGTTGCACAGTGTAACGGTGGTAAAGAAGTGGAGTGTCAATGAGACGGGGAAGGTGACAGACTCAGAATAGGTCCCTGAGGTGCTCTCCAAGTGCACTGGATAAAGATTCCCCTGGGAAAATTTTCTCATTAGTTCTCAGACACAGTTCAGTAATTCAATAGCACTAGGTTACCATTAGTCACAAGACCAAAATATGTTACTTTCCATGCTTTAGTTCCTTTATTTGTATATGTCATTTTCAGACTGAAAATTATGAGCCCTACTCTCATGCAAAGCCAGTCTGTAAGTTGTTTACATATTGAAGATATATGATATATGACAAGCAGATTTTCACTTTAGATGGTATTTTTTTATTGTTAATGTATGAAGCAAACTCAAAGGGAAAGAGACATTCCAAATGATTTTAATGGTACTTTCCTAAACAACTGTCCGTTTCTTTTTTAACCAGAATTACTGAACATACACACACACACATTTTCATAAGAAAACCAGAAAACATTCATAGTTATTAGAGAAAAAAATTCACATTTTCAGAAAACTCTCTTTCTTTTTTATGATACTGATGAAGTAAACTTTAGTCACTATTTGAAGGGAGTAATTTTTAAAGCCAGTCACTTCTAGTGACTATATTTTGTTTCATAAATTATAAATGTTCTTCTAAAATCAGAAAATATTGAATGATAAACTATACCTGTGAATATAAAATATTCACGTACTACAACAGAGAGGAAACTGCTAAAGACCATGAATACTAACGTTTTGAGCAATTATTGAGCAAAGATATTTTAAAAGCATGAATTATGATGCTACATGTTTTATTTTTCATTGTTATAAACGATATGTATCTTTTTCTATGCTGCAAAAATTAAGTATACTCCTACTACACAATTGAAGGCCTAATGGGTTAGGGGTTGTCTACCTCATTACTCACTAGGTCAGAAAGAAAGGAGTATCCACCCCCATTGGTCATTTAAATCCTGGTTATATTAGCGAAGCAATAATGAAATCTGTGGAAATGTAAATTAGATGGCATACTAGCAAATAGTTGTAGATTTTTTGTCTTCCATAAGATAATTCACAGTATTTGACTTGGTATATTTTGCAGTGATGACACTCTTAAGTTTAACAGATAACTAGTATATGGTGTTGCAAAAAATACTTTTTATCATATTCTACTTGAAATATAATTGAAATGTATCTACCTAAACATAGTGACAAAATGGAAAAGTTAATATTTGGTAATGCAAGCTCTTATAAAAATGTAATATGATAAGTAAATTGTAAGAGGAAGTTGTTTATTAGAAATAAGGATGAGGCATAAGAAAGAATATACTTTCCCAAATAAATTAGTTAAAAACACTTCCTAATAGAAACACACATGTATCAAAACATTAATGATCAAGATTTCAAATAAACCATCAAATGATTTTTGTTGATGTGCTACCCAGAGTTATTGCTGAATTATGAATTGTAAATATTTATAAGTGATTCATATTAAAGAAGTTGTCAGCTGTAGCTACAGTTCTTCACCTTCTGTCATTCTAACTATCAAGGGGGCTGACTCAATCACTTTCTTGTCAGGCTACCTTTCTTCCCCAGAATACTCAATTCCCAAATCACAACAAAATATAAATGAATGGAAAGTGCTAATGATGCATGATTGCCAAGAGATATTAAGTTTTTAAAGGTCCTTTGCTGACTAAATTTTAAACAAGCAAAATCATGAAATTCATTTACCAGGCAATAATCTTTATAGTTTATATTGATAACTACTGAATAGAGATACACATTAATAATTCTGATTTGTCTCTAGTTTTTTTTTTTCTGGTAGGAGTCACATCAATTTTTGAAGTTGATTCCATGTTTATTTCTAAGATCTACACTCATAAAAGCTTTACTACATTTTAAGTAAAGGGAAAATGTCCTGAAATTATAAGATTTGGGAAGTGTTCTGGAGTATTTAGAAGTTTAAGTGTACATTTACAATACTGACTAGGTTGATATCATTTTCAACAATTAAGTAAAAATCTTTAGCAGGTAATACAGAACAGTTCCCAAGTCTTAACATTTCATGCCATTTCCTTTTTAAATCACTTTGAAATACCACTGTGATGACAAAATCTATCATTTCTAATAACTTTGATACAATCTAACTTGTAATTTCTTTACCATTTTTGAGTAGAGTTTGCTGTATCATGCTTCTGCTGACATCTTGTTTGTAGTGTGTTTTCATATCTGAAAAGAATCTATGCAGGAAAACAAATTGTCCCTGAAATCACAGTTTATGGGTTGAAATTTGCAGAAACATGCAGAAAACATGACTGCTATGTCTTGATTTAGAAAAATCAAGTTTTTGCCTAAATTTTATATTGTGAAGAATTGCTTAAATCTACGTATAATTTGATATACACAAGAATCAAAAATAGGTAATGGAAATATAGCAAGATAGCTATGCATTAATTCTTGAACAAATGATCAGGTCTTAGTAAAGGGGTCCTTGTCAGTAGAAAATCAGCAGTTTTCCCAGGTTCTGGTATAAGTAAGTTAATGGCAATGTGTGAACATTTCTGAAAGTTTCTCTTTCATTTTTCTGATTCTCTATATAAATAGACTCTTAAGAATGCTTCAGCATTGTTCCCAAAATGTTATAGCACTATGTTATCTTTTTTTTTTTTAAAGATTTATTTTATTTTATTTATTTATTTATACAAGCACTGGGTACAGTCAGAAGTGCGGGAGGGTGAGAGAATTCACCAGAGCCAGCGCAGGGAGCAGAACAGGCAGAAGGACTGAAGCACACTGCTGAGGGGAGCAGCAGGCGGCAGGAGAGGTCTGCGCGCCATGTGGGACCCTCCTCCAGTGGCTGGGGAGCAGCCGGGCATCGAACCGGCACTGCAGAGGCTGTGGGCAGCTTCGCAACCCAGCGCTCAACCGCTGCGCCACCAGGGAGGCCCTATAGCACTGTGTCTTACACTTGCTCTCACTGACACAAGCAAGCAAGCAAACTAGACAAACATAAAAAGTTGGGGTCCACTTACCAAATTTGCTCTTGTGTGGGAATCATACACTTTTTCTGAAACACTGAAAGCATTACTTTCAAGTAGTTTCAAATTTCAAATCAGCCTAGTCCATATTTAATCTAGAAATGTTGGTTTAACACCAAGCCACACCAGACCTTTTAAAGTTCAGTGGCTGTGATATAAAATTCTTCACTGTGTTGCACCAATAAATTGAGAAGTACAGTATAATTCTCCACTATCACTGGAACCATTGTGAAATGAAATACTTTGATATAGGTCTGAACTCAGATGCATACTCTTTCACAGTTTTATTCAAAGTATGTGTTCACAAAAATTAATAAAAACCCATATGAACGATACATAATTTATGGAAGTAAGTGTTAAAAAACCCTCAATACCATTTTTTTTTACTGTTGGTCACTTTACATGCCATTAGATTAAAAGATAATTCCTTTTCTCTGAGGACCACCTTTATAACTGAGGTATTTAGTTTTTTTTTTATTTTTTTTAAACTAAGCAGCCAAAAGAAAGAGGCACTTGACACCTCCAGCAAGTATCTCAGTTCTTTTCATATTGTCAATAGCTCCACTGATAGCACTGTTCTTTTGACAGCTAAAAGCAGATGTGGGGGTTAAGTATGGGAGCAATTCAAATGTCCATAGTAAACTGCAGGGGGGCAGAGAGAGCTCAGAGAGCAGCAGCTTTAAAGTAATTGACTAATACAGTAAGGATATTAAAGTCATTTAGTGCCAAAAGGGAACACACTGATCCCTGACCCTCAGCCACTTTGGAGTAATCTAGTATTCAATCCAGCGTGTAATGACTGCCAGGCCTGTCAATCCTCCAGGCTCTCCAGTCAAATGCCTGTGGCTACTATTGGCTTATGGTAAAAGGACAGAAATGCAAGGAAATGCCTCTCAATCAGTCTATGATGTGATAATGTTATTGCTCCAGTGTATTCTATATTGTCCCTGCATAGTTTAATCTGTTGAGACCGATGTCAGAAATTGCCCTTGTTCCCCAGAGGTCTTTAGTCAACCTTTTAGTAATACAAGTGGATTTGAAATGAAAGGGGGTAACTTACGTGATAAGTTGTTTCCAGTATATATCTATATATCTATATCTATCTATATGGTCAACTATGACTTAAGGACTACGCATGCAAGGTACGTTAGAAGTGTTCTAGTAATTTTATTCGCAAACTCTTATTTTTCTCTTACTCCAGTGGGCACACTATTTTACAATAATTAATATTGACAAAGAAATGTATTTACATGGTGACTGATTCGTATTCAGGGCATGAGCCAAAAGGAATTTTAACAGGGGAAGATGTCAAAAAAAAATTTACTTGTTTCTGCCAGAGTTGACCAACTCTGGGAAGCTTGCATTTTAAATGAGGTGTTTTGCATTTGGAAATATAATTATTGCTGCAGGCTGCAAATGAAAAAAAAAAAACCTGTGAATGTAGGAAATTGCCATCTTTTGGCTATTTTGATTTTTTTAATTAAAAGCATTAGAAATTGACCCATATAGAGAATCTAAAAGTTGAAAAGTCAAAATGAGATGATGATAATTAAAGTTATTTTAATATTTAACTCAGTCTTTGTATTCTTAGTCATTCTTCCATTTACTTCTTCAAACCTACTATATAGAATCTTTGAAGAGAGATGGCATCAGTGATGATAATAGACAATTATTTTTAGAGAACATTAATGTTATATAACGGAGGCATTTTGCCTGTATCTGGTCTGTAGGAATCTGCCCAGCAGTACAGCAGTGTAGCACATTTGCACAGGGAAGGTGCTATACAACATGAGAAAGAAAAGTGAAGTTTGAAATAACTAAGTTTGAAATAACTTTGGTATCAAAAACAAATGACTTTTTGCCTGCATCAGCCTGTCCTTGTGTATATTTGTATACAACCTAATCTATATTTGTACTCTAAAAAACATTTTGTACATGTTACCTATTTTTCCCATTTGGATATTTTGAATTTGTATATAATTTATGGCAGAATATAAAAAGGAAAAACTTTCTTTTGTGTTCAGTGAATTCCCAGACCTTAGGGGCAGAATGAATACAGGAGGAATCCCATCAGGATATCTCGGGCAATTTTTCATTAGTACCCATGACAAGCTGTTTCACCACAGGCTATTGTTTTCACAGAAAGTTCAAATGCAGTAGGATGGGATATGGTGTGCTATTAACACATAATGGTATGATTATTACCTATCATATATATGTGTCACCTTTGTCACCTAGAACATTGATATTCTTCATTATGATGTGCCATTCTAGAATAGGAAGAATGGTTGGACAGTTTTAGAGTTTTCTGTAGTTATCTAATTATCTGTTTAATGTTTTTTAAGCTTTCCTAATATGTGAAATAGAAGAAAAAACCAATAGGATGAAAAACCAATAGGGCTCCAAAGGACCTCAGTATTAATTTGTCTATTCTTACTATGCCCTATCATCAAATATCTAAGCTGTTTCAGATGAATATATACTTTGTACAAAATTTGAAAACATGTGCATCTGTAAAAAGCAGTATGACTCTAACTTTATTCTAAATGCAAAAAAGAATAAGTCTTTCTACTACACATATTATAATTTCCTTTATTGGGTGGAAACATTTTTGAAAAATCTTTTTTTTAAAGATTTATTTATTTATGCATACAAGAACTGGGGTACAGGCCAGAGGTGCAGGGTGTGAGAGAATTCACCAGAGAGAATGGGGAGCAGAACAGGCAGACTGACTGAAATACACAGCAGGAGAGTCAGGAGAGGTCTGCTGCACCATGTGGGTATCTCCCTCGCTGGGGATCTAACTTGTGCTGCAGTGGCTGTGGACAGCTTCATAGGTTGCATTTAACCCCTTGCACCACACCAGGGAGGCCCTGAAAAATCATTTTCTAATGAAAATTAATAAGTCACTTTTCACACTTTATGTTAATAACCTCATATTCCTAATCACAGCTGTTGGATATATGTATTTAGCCTTCAATCTAGAACAAGTGTAAATAAAGTATCATTTGGTTTGGGTTGATTGAGTAGGTTCTCCTTCAGTTTCAACACAATTAAAGACACATATCTTTATTTCTCATAGTCAATATGTGGTTGAAAAAATTTCTTTCCTTTAGCAAATAGGGAATTTCAGCTCTGCACAAGGCATTATGGCAAGCTCTGAAGGGATATACAGGATAGGATGCAATCCCTAATTTCAATATAGGGAGGTGAGACACTGGACAACTATATCACAAAGTTGAAGGGGAGAAAGTAACTAGTGTGTATTAAGTATCTACAGGTAGTCAGCCAGTCTATATAATTCCAATTAATGGACATTGGATTGTGAGAAATTCATTTTTCTTTGCTAAACTGTTCTTACTGAGACTCAGTACCTTGTTACAAAGCCAGTATTGTATTTGAAACATGTTCTCTGACTTAGAGACCCTTATTTTCCTAGTGATACTGCATCTTTTCCAGAACAGGAGCTATGATGCCATAATTCCCACATGTGAGAAAAGTCACTCTATGCTCGTCCAAATTAAAATCCCATTTTCCATTTTAAATAAAAGTAAAGATTCCAAGGGTCAACCATGTGGTACAGTGAAATCAAAACTATCTTTATTTGGGCTCATCTCTTTTTTTTTTTTTTTTGAAAGATTTATTTATTTTTGCATACAAGAGCTGGGGTGCAGGCAAGAGATGCAGGGGGCAGTGAGAGGATTCACCAGAGACAGAGTGGGGAACGGAACAGGCAGACTGACTGAAATACACTGCTGAGGGAGCAGCAGGCAAGACAGAAGAGGTCTGCTTCATCATGGTTGCTCCCTCGCCAGCTGGGGATCTAACTCATGCTACAGAGGCTGTGGCAGAGGCTGTGGATTGTTTCACAGTGCGGTGTTTAACCCTTTGCCCCACCAGGGAGACCCCTATTTGGGCTCATCTCTTATTAAATTGATTTCTAAGGCCATAGGGTCACAATCTATGTCTTACTGTAGTCAGAATATACTAGAATTTAATAAATATTGATTTGATTACATGGGGTATACAGAATATCTATGTGCTTCTCAGGTCTGGAATTTTCTTCAGAGTTAATACCCAGAACAACTCCTAGACAATGAAGATAACTCTACAAGCTACAAAATTGTGAATATTCATTAAACTTATTAGCCATCAGGTTATTCATAGCCATGAGCATTTCTTTCATTTTTAAATATTAAAATATAAAGGTAAGGCGGTAAAATATGTGTATGAGAAAGTAAATGTTATTTTCTGTGTATTTTTATATTTTCTGTGTATTCCATGTTTAATGGCAGAATTTTATTAACATTAAAATTAATGGGTGATTATCCATTCACCAGTTATAGTTATATTTACATTTCTACTCTCAAGCTAATTTAAGAGTTGTTTATAACAACCAATAAGTTGGCCATATATGGTATTAAATGATTATCTTCTTACTTTTTTTTTTCTTTAACTTGCCCTTGTTTCAAAAATATTTTATGTATATTATAGCTCACATTTAGGGTCATTTGCACTAAACATAAATATAAAGCTGAAAGAGTAGTCACAAGTGAGCCTCTGAGTATCCATCAGGCAGCTCAAGAAAAACAAAATTGACAACATCTCAAAAGTATCCTTTAAACCATTGCCATTGCTACTCCCACCTTTTCCCTTTACTCTTCCACAAAGATAGTCATCATCCTGGCTTCTGACTTTATTTTTTTTTTTTTTAAAGATTTATTTGTTTATTTATTTATTTATGCAAGCACTGGGTACAGTCAGAAGCGCAGGAGGATGAGAGAATTCACCAGAGCCAGAGCAGGGAGCAGAGCAGGCAGAAGGACCGAAGTACACTGCTGAGGGGAGCAGTGGGCGGCAGGAGAGGTCTGCGCGCCATGTGGGACCCTCCTCTGGTGGCCGGGGAGCAGCCGGGGATCGAACCTGCACTGCAGGGGCTGCGGGCAGCTTCGCAACCCAGCGCTCAACCGCTGCGCCACCGGGGAGGCCCTGGCTTCTGACTTTAAAGTGAAGTTTGTTTGGTCTTTATATTTAATATACATTATGACTTTTATGTCTAATTTCTTTCACTTAACATTGTATTTGACATTCTTCATTATAGTTATGCATATCAATATTTGGTTCATTTTCATTGTTATACAGTGTTTATTTTACTAACACCACTTCTGCAGATGAACTTTTGGCTTTCTAGTGTGTGCATATTAAAAATAGGCTGTTTAAATGCACTCACATGCACATACTAGTTTTCCAGTTATGTATTAGGAGTTGATTTGCTGGGATCATAAATTTTGCATATGTTCAAATTGAGAATGTGATTCCATTTATCCAAACTGGATCCACCAATTTATTCCTCCACAAATGGTATAAGAAAATCCCTGCCATTTTATGTCTTACCACTAATTGATATTGTTAAATGTCTTAGTAATTTTAGCCATTCTTTCGGGCATATAACACAATGCCTTTGTTGTCTTTATTACAAGAATTATATCTTTTTTGTATTTCTGTGATTACTGATGAAGATAAGCATGTTTTTGTGTTTATTAGTAATATCAATAGATTTCAAAAAATTCCTATATATAGATATATCTATCTCTAGATATACTTGTAGATATATCACAATACATGTCAAAAATAATAAAATATCAAAAACACAAAAATATGCTCAGTCAGTCATAACAAAAGATATGCATCATTGTATCATGGTAATAACATTATTTCTTCTTTCACATTGTTTAATAGTTTGCAATGCTGTCAAGGGTGTGAGAAAACACATGCTAAATAGATAAACTGTATCTGTAGATATATCATTATTCTTTGTGCTCTTTCTAATGGGCTGGTCATTTTCCTAAAATATTGATACATACTTACTAAGATTTTTTTTCTGCACAAAAATTTCATGTATCTTTCCTTTAATTTATACATTTTTATACAAGAATATTACAAGTTTATATACAAGAATATACAATTTTTTTATTTTTGGTGGGTCAAATCTTCTTTCTTTATGATTTTAGGATTTTGTATATATTTATGACGACCCTTTGTAATCAAATCACCAGTAGTTATTTTTAAAATTATCTAATGCTCGCCTTTAGACCTCCTATAGCTTCAATTTTTCCACTTAAATCTTTGATCTATGGATTTATTTATAGTAAAAAAATGCTATAATCATTTGTTGTTCTATTTTTCCCTACTATATCACAATCAGTACATCTGTTCTCTAATGATTTGATTTATCACCTTTTTCATTCACTAAATTCCAATGTATACTTGTTATTTCTGCATTTTCTATTTGATTAAATCTATTTCAATGCTAATGAGCTAGTATCACTTCATGTTTTTTAATATGTTTTAATATTAGAGGTTATTTTCCCTTTCAAAATATTCCTGTTGTTTTTTTTAACATTAACTTTTGTGAATGAACTTTTTTTATCATTTTGCTGACTTCTGACCAAAATTCATTTAATATATACTAATTTGGGGGAAAATTGGCATCTTTGCAATATTGACTATTACCAGCCAAGAATGGGATGTCTTTATTCACTTTTTTCATCTCTTTTCTATTTTCTTTCTTTATTCTTTTATTTTTTTTTTTTGACAGAGTGTTTGCAATGGCCAGTCTAATACAATAATAGGTTTCAAATAAAATTTTTAGGTAAGTCCTATTTAATAACTGGTTCTTTAAACATAATAGTTTTACAAGTGTTATAATTTAAAAGTGGCCTCAACACCATGAATTGTATAAATATGTTGCCTATAATATGAATGAAAATGCACTTTCTCTTATACTTAATGTTTCTGACCCACCAGATGTCAACCTATATGTATAGGCACACATATACCTATGTGTTTATGGTATATGCATAGCTAGAGAAGGAGATTCAAAGAAAAAGTTTAAAATAAAAAAGTAAAAATTGTATATGTATTCAAACTTACCTGTGATTACATTGAAGATACAGTGCTAACAATAATATAAGGAAAATTAATTACCTCAAGTAAGAATCACAAGAATATTTTTTTTATGTAGTACTCATTTGTAATGAATTTACTATCACATTTTGGAGTATATTTCCTTTAAGAAGAAAGATCTTGTCATGATCAATTTATATTTTGCTGAAATAATCTCATCTATGAAAACCTCATACCCAATCAATATACTATATATATAATATAACAATATTATGGTAGCCTCCTTTTCCACAAGAGTGCATGGTCTGATTGGATAACAGTAGAGTTGGGTGAACTTTATTTTTTTTGTGGGACCCTTGCCGTCAGCCGGGGAACGAACCGGCACTGCAGAGCCCAGCGCTCAACCGCTGTGCCACCAGGGGAGGTCCAGAGTTGGGTGAACTTTATGCAACCACATCGACCTATCAAATATCAAAAAAGTATATATTAAATGTCCATCATGTATTTTTTTTAAAAATCTATACATGAAACAAAAATAACTGAAGTGACATTGACTATAAAAGGAATTCAGAGACATGAAAATTTCTGGGACCTAGGAGGTAGGATGATTTCATTAATTTAGTAGGCTTTATAGAAAATATTTCAGATTTTTTTGACAATAGGAGAATAAGGGAGGTGAAAAATAGAATAAACCAAACAGATATTAAGAAGTGTAGTAAATGTTTGAGGTGGCATATGGAGAAAACCCTCTTTTCCCTTTCATCAACAGCTCTCTAGTTCTACAACTTTCAACAAATAATAGGCTTAAATTTTGCAGTGTTGTCCACCTTCTATTTGAGCTCAAAATATACTTTTGCACTTAAAAATAAGGCATTGTTATGATGTTCACAAGTTACTAGAGCAAAGTTGCTCCCTTCCGTCTGCTTTTTGGAATAATTCTATTCTCCTTTACTCAGAAATCTAAGCACTCACATGCCAGCTACTCAGTGTTTTTGCTTTTGTGTTTTTAATTAGATAGTACTAAAACCTTAGCTGCCTGCTTCAAGTTCAAACTAGATAATTTTATCTCCATAATAAAACTGATATCTTTTGTGATGTTTCTTCAGGTGCATTTTAATCTAATAGAACCATTTTGCAAATATATTGTAAAATGACAGTTCAGTCTTTCTAAGTTAGATTTCAAATACAAATACACATATATCGCTATATAGCACATAAATACACACAGACAAATGTACACACATGCACACTTCTTTATTACCTCTGTATAAAAATGCAAATGAATTTATTAGCCTAAGAGTGGCACCAAATGGAAATTTATGCGAATACATTTAAAAAACAGAACCCTTGAAAATAAAGCAGTTGCAGCCTATTAATTTTCCTCTTTGACAGTTTTTTAAATTCCCCTAAAAAATGAAGCAGCATGAATACTGTCAATATATCACAACAGGCACATTAGGTTTTGTGATATACATCATAATATAAAGAGCACTATTAGAGCACAACCTGGGAACCATTAAATCATTCTAAATCACTGTTACATTCCATTAGTGTCAATGGTGAAACCACATAATAGGCTTTATTACAAACTTCACCTTGGTAGGCCATTGTCTCTAATAACCACTTCTCTATGATGTGGTATCATACCCAGAAATCCAGGGAGATAATAAAGGCTCCCTTATTTCTTTTTTATTGGATGGGTAAAGTTAAATTTAGCTGTAAGTAAAAAAAATCCTGAAGCTTTGTTCACTAACTGCGAGTTGCTGCTATTTGGACAAAAAAAAAATTAGGCAGACTTGGGAAGAACAGTATGAAATAAATTTAAAACTTGGCAATGCTGAGGCCAGGGTAGGCTGGGCAGTGCCAGCAATTACGATGTCATTTTTGAAATGTGGTTTAGTACATTTGTGCGCCTCTTTACACTTTTGTTCAGGAGCAGAGTATTGATTATAGAAACACTGTAAGTTTCAAACCTGCCCTTTCCCTCATTCTCCCCTGGTTTGAGCTGTACCCTTTTAAAAAGTCATTTGGGCACTTTGTTGAGGTGAGGCTGGTAAGAACTTCAGCTGAAACTGAGATCAATTTTCAGATGTTTCAGGGAGAATTGTTGTACGGTGTTCTTTACAAATAGAACCACTTATTCCCTCCCCCTATGAATTTAGTCACAATCCCTTCATTCTGTTTCTTAGATACACTTACAAATGCTCCCCACAAAGATTTCTACTATATAGTAGACACCTTTGTTATCGGCTAAGGGCATCTTAGGAAAGAATAAAACAAGTGAAAATCAGAAGCAATTGAACAGATGATGAATAATCTCACAAGTGATTGAAATGATTTATTATCTAATAGATCACCAGATTTAAGTCAAGAAGCTTTATAACTTGTCCATATTATTATTGGCTAATTGTAAAGTGCTTAAAAAGTTATTGGTTATAAATAAATACATTTATTTCTGTAAAATACAATATACCTTTCAGAGGTGAGGTTTGAATAAGGTCAGTTTAGGATAATGAATAAGATTATCCTAGTGATTTAATTTTTTTTTTTGTCCATTCTTTAAGATCAAACTTAAAAGTCGGTATTGCCACATGTATCTCATGATAAGATGATGACGTCCTAATTTTTGGAAAAGAAAGAGATAAATCAATGAGGGGGGAAAATAATATATAGGGAAAGTGGAAGTAAGTCACCAGGAGTTGAATTCTTCAGAAGGATAAACAAATAAAATTAGTTATGAGGTATCTGTTAGATAAAATTTTATAAGAATTATCTAATAAAAAAGATGAAAAAATAATAAACTGGAAATTATAAATTAGATGAAAGGTAAAAAAAACTCAGCAATCTTGTCTTATCCTTGGCAAAGTATTTGGAGTTGACTTACACTATGAATCATTTTTAGATTCCTGTTACTGGTGAGGCTTGCTTATCCAAATCAGATTTCTCTCTCGCCCATGAAAACACTCCAGTTTTTCTTCTCTTCCCTTCCTTGTTCTTTTTCTTTCTCTTTCTGTCTCTTGTCTCCATCTCTCTTCCCTTATCCTGTCCTCATCCTTTTTCTTTCCAGTCTCCCTCCTTTTCGTCTTTTTGTCCTTTCTCTCTCCCTTTAGACCTTTTGCCCTACCTTCCTCCTTTCTTCCTTTTCTTTATTAATAGTCCTTTACAGTGCTGGTTTATTTATAATGTTTTCAAAAAACAATTCAGGAGAGTGTTAACATAGCACTTCATGGAAATAAAAATCCGAGTTACTAGACTTTTTCATGAGGATTCAAACAGAAAGGAAGCATTAAGTTTGATTTGCTGTTTCTGTAACCTAAAGAAATTCTTTTAGCTAAAGCCTCACCTCTGACCTTGTTTTCTACTTTCAGGGTATATTGTATTTCTCTTTTTTTGTTATATGTCTGGTTTGCAATGCTATTGATGTTCATAGGAAAGTGAGAGAATTGCTGTTTGAAAGGTCCGTGTTCTACTTTATGAAGGTTAGCTTTATTTTCTATTTTTGTGATATTTTCTCTCTTGAAAAAAAATCATGATAGAGGTCTTCTCTTAAATATATTGGACAACTTACCCAAGTAAAAATTATACCACTAAAAAATGATATATGTTCATCTGCTTTTGGTTTTAATCTTCTGAAGTCAAACTGGGACATCAGATATCGTCATTTCATAGCTGAAACTCCAAGTGTCAGGAATAAATTGAAGTCAATATTAAAAGCAAATCATTGTTTTAAAGTGCTGACTTTAGGTCTCAAATGGCTTTGAGTTGTTTCACACAGAGTAGTTGTATTTTCCAGATAAAAAATGAAAAGTCAAACCATATATTATTGCTTCTTAATTTCATTTACCTTGTTGATACCAGAGAATAGTTTGCTGATCCTGGCATAGTTTAAAAAAAAAAAAAAAAACCTGTTGGGATGCTTCACTTGTGTCTTTTTTAGTATAACATTTCTTCTATATATAAATGGTAAACATTGGACGATATCGGGTAAACTTTGTCACAGGATAACATTATAGCTAGTCAGCAGGAGCAAATAACACACTAATTTCTGAATATGTTAATCTGTTTCCCAATTCTCTGTGTTAGTTCCAACTTTAAGAAACAATGCCTCAGAAATCTGGAGTAACGGATAATTATAAAACCTGTTCAGAAAACTAAGCAATGTCATTATGTTTCCATTGACCTGATGTATATTTTGTGCAATATATTTTTTTTTGCTAAGTACATAGATTTTATAGTACTGTAAATCCTGAAACATCTTGCACATTGCATAAAGATTTAGAAAAATAGATTTCTCAGATTTAGCATTTGTCAAGCAAATATAAAATTTTCTGTAGTGATGATTTGTAGTACATAGTTTTGATGTTGATGTATCTCTCTGTGTGTAGCTAGGTGGATGGATGGATGGACAGATGGATGTGTGGATGAATGATGGGTAGATCACATATTTATGAAAATAATTCCCTTATTCATTTGCTCAAATAAATGTATTCTTTACTTTAAATTATCACATAAATAAATATGTGCAGATTTTCTTCAAGGGAATGATCATTTTACTTGATTTACTACATAAATCTTTATACATTGATGTGCAGTATATTTAAAAGTCTGTAACATTTTTCAATTTTAAAATAGGTAAAGTATTAAACTATAATAGTTTTAACAGCCTATATATACTGAAATTGGTTCTAACTAGATCAAGATGTTAATTTTTGTCAACTTTCTGATAAGAGTAACTATTGTAGTCCATTATGACCTTTAGCCATCCAAGCAGGAAGGTTGCACTTTGTGCTGGATAAAACAAAGGTATGCAATTACTTAAGCTCACTAATTTACTGTTTATAAACTATAAATGGAAATAGTACTCCCTGAGTAAGTTTTATTGTGAAGACTAAATGACATAACATACATTATATATATATTCCATAGATAATATTTCTTTTTTTTAAGATTTATCCATTTATGCATACACGAACTGGGGCACAGGCCAGAGATGTGGGGGGTGAGAGTATTCACCAGAAACGGAGTGGGGAGCAGAACAGGCAGACAGACTGAATACACTGCTGAGGGGAGCAGTAGGCAAGACAGGAGAGTTTTGCCGCGCCATGTGGGTTTCTCCCTGGCAGGCCAGGGGATCAAACTCGTGCTGCAGTGACTGTGGAAGCTTCATAGGTTGCATCTTAACCCCTTATACCACCAGGGAGGCCCTCCATAGATAATATTTCTAAGTCAGTGCCTGACACTTCTGCCTTCTTATCACCCAATTAAAAAAAGTAGCTGCAGATAATCTACAAAGTTAATAAGAATTTTTCTTAGTTACAATTTCTTCTAAATTATAAGGGCAAAACCAGTTTCTAGTCAATATTTATACAGTTTTTTGTTTTTTTTTTTTTGTTTTCTAGAGGGCAGAGCATAATCTAGCATAAAGAATTTTGGAAAGATTTGTTCATAATCAATTATAAATAGCAGTGTTAGAAATTACAAAACTATTTATTTGACAGTGCTGAGTTCTTCACATCATTGTCTCTGTTAATCTTCATGCAGTCTTTTGAGGTGTATGTTCTTTCATCATCCCTATTTGAAAGTGGAGTGAGCTGTGATTCATGAGATTTAAGTGACATGTCCCAAAATCACCCAGAGGTTAAGTCAAGAGACAGTCTAGCTTTGAAAACACGATGATTTAAATTCACAAAGCAAATGTAATATAGAAATTCAAGAAGTTAATCATGATCTCTAGTTCCCCAGTTTGATTTAACAGTAGACAAATGCACCATGGATTTTCAAGAATAGGAACAGATCAACCCATTCTGTTTCTCTTAGATGATGCACATCACCTACATAAAGGAGCTGGCTAATATGAAGGAAGAAAATAGTTAATATTTATTTAACTAGAACAGAAGCAAGGACTACCTACAAATTATCTCCAAAAGCAGAGTTTTATATTGCACAGCTACTTAGTTTTGGGTAAACTTAAAGCATTAAATCCCCTTTAAAATTGATGATATTTTCCTGGAAACCATTCTAAATTTCATTACTTGTTATTTTATACTTTAAAATTTTATAAATTTAACTGTTTCTTTGAATACATTTTACAATGCAAAATTTTCTGATTATATAAAAATGGCTATTTGAATAGGTTCCTTTTTAATGTAATTTAACTAAAACTTCTAATATTGTCGCCATATACAATTTTGCAATTTATCAAGCTGAAGTTAATAAATTAAAACTTGAAGAGTATGTAGCCATGAACATGCTTGAAATTCTTCCCCTCATAAGAAAATTCTGTATAACCTTTGAAATTTTAAATGTGACTCATTTTAATAGTGGATGTCATATTAAATTTAAAACCTATTAAAGTTACGCTTTTAATGATTTATGGGATATATATTTATTTCTTATTTCATGTTCCAGAAAGTTTGATTTGTATTTGTTATCGTAAAGGAACACTCAAAAGAAAAAAAGATGTTTGTAGGTAGTCCTTGCTTCTGTTCTAGTCCAAAAATATATAGAGACAATTGAAAAACCATACATTAGGAAAAACAAAATATTATATTTCCAAAATATGTATTGTGTAGAACTTTGACCTTATCCAACAAAAATGGTTACATGGCAAATAATTTGTTTTGAGTTTACTTTATGACAGTGTTTGAAAGGGTCTCTTTAAGCATTGGTACTTTTTATATCCAAAAATTATTATGCATGTAATGTGGCATAATATGCACTCCCTTTGAAGAGCAATCAGAAATTTATTCCTGAAAGGAATATAATGTTATAAGGCAATTATATCGCAATTAAAAAAATAATAAAACTATAGGGGCTCTCACAGTATAAATAAAACTAAAAAATTGCTTCACCAGATGATTTATACAAATTTTTAAATTAAACACAAAGATAAAATTTGGATCTGAAAGATAATTAACTGATAAATATTTATGAAAAATAATTAGCAAATAAGCATTATGGGCCAGGTACTGATCCAGGCACTTGGGATACTACTGGGAAGAAGATTACTGTGCGAGAGTAGAGAATAAACAAGTGACAAATAAAATAATGTATCATGTATTGATGAGAAGTCCAAAATAAATAAAACTAGAATTTGATGTGATGGATAGTGACTTGTGAAACAGCTATTTTGGATTGACAAGTAAAAACTTCTCTGGATCAGTGCTATTTAAGCTTCAAGCAGAAAAGCAAGAAGGATTGACTTGTTCAATAGGCAGAATGTACTGTGGAGAAAGTGGTGGGAATGAGTTTACTCAGGGATCTGGTCCCTAGTTGGGACCTTTTTGGATATATTTTTAACATAAGTGTAATGGGAACAACTGAACTGATTTTTATTTTAAAAACATCCTTCCAACTGCATGTGGAAATTAAATTATATAAGAAGACTATGTGAATATAGGAGACTGATTAGAAAACAGTTACAATGGTCAACATCACTTGTAATCAGGGAAATACAAATCAAAACTACCATGAGATACCATCTTACACCAGTGAGAATGGCACATATTAAAAAAAACTAGCAACAATTGTTGGTGAGGATGTGGAGAAAAAGGAACTCTCCTGCACTGTTGGTGGGAGTACAAACTGGTCCAACCACTATGGAGAGCTATGTAAAGATTTCTTGACCTACTAAACATAGAGCTTCCATATGATCCAGCAATTCCACTCCTAGGTATTTACCCAAAGGACACAGAAACATTAATTCCAAAGAGCACCTGCACCCCTATGTTTATAGCAGCACTGTTTACAATAGCTAAACGTTGGAAACGACCCAAATGCCCAAAAACAGATGACTGGATCAAGAAGATGTGGTACATATACACCATGGAATATTACTCAGCATTCACAAAAGATAAACACATGCAATTTGCAGCAACTTGAATGGTGGTGGAAGGGATCATGCTCAGCTAAATAAGCCAGAAAGAAAAAGAAAAATACCGAATGGTCTCACTCATAGCAGGAATCTAGAAAACTTAAATAAAGAACCAGGAAAAAGAATAACTATATGAAAGAAAATATCAAAATCAACAAACATCTATGAACAAGAGACACTCTATGGGGGTGGGGGGCGGGGAAAGGAGGGATTGAGGTAAAAATAAGGGGGTTGTAATTGTATGGGAATATAAAAATGAAATTTAAATTAAAAAAAGAAAAATAAATTTAAGAAAGAAAAAAAAAGAGAGAAAAGAAAATAGTTACAATGGTCCAGGTGACAGAATAGAAAGATTCCAGGATAGATTTTGAAATTAGCGTGGAGTTTTTGATAAATTACATATGAACAATAAAGCAAAGGGAAGAAAAATCAAAGATGAGTTTATTTGTGTATAGTTTTATGTATAAATACTAAAATGATTTTTTTAAGTAGCATTGGTCTTTTGAAAATAGTTTTCAGGACATCCTAATTTTTACTTCCTGAGAAAGGAAAAGAATGTGAAACCTCTGAGATAGTGATTTAAAGAGCTGAATGGTAATAATGTTTATTTCTATGCCCACTGTGTCGATTCTTTTTCTGGGTACTGAGACCTATTAAGAAAGGGCATGTAATCTTTTGATGACACATGGGAAAATAATAGTCTTTTCAAAAATGCTGCTGAGAAAACTATAGCCACAGTGAAAGAGTGAAATTAGACACTTATACCATTATTTACTCAGAATAGGTTAAAGATTTAAATCTAAGACTTGAAAATATAAAATTCTTTCAGGAAACACCTGGGAACATCTTGATGTTAGTCTTAGAAATTATATCTTGGATATAACACCAAAAGCACAGGCAACAAAAGCAAAAATGAACTGTATCAGGCAGGTAATCAATTATTCAATCAGTCTTTACTTTGCTTTTTCTCTTCTGATTTGCAAGCAAGGTTCTAAGTCACCTCACATATAATAGGGACTCCAAGAGCACATTGGGGTGAAGTCTTATGAATACCACTAACTTTTCCCATAGCAGGCTTGGACATTGTTATGGGGGAAAGCAAACACATGCATAAATGAAATAGTCCAGCAAGACAATATACAATAATAGCTTCAATTTATCATACATGTATTATATGGTACTAGTTCAAACTAAAAAGCTCTATGCAGCAAAAGAAGCAACAGACTGGAAAGTCAACCTATGGAATGGGAGAAAACATTTGAAAACCATATATCTAGTGAGGGGTTAATATTCACTATATACAGAGAACTCACTCAACTCAATTAACAACCTGGTTAAAAAAATGGACAAAGTAACTCCATAAATATTTAAGATTTACAAATGGCCAGCATATATATGAAAAAATGCTCAACATCACTAATCATCAAAGAAATGCAAATCAAAATCATACCTTTTAGAATGACCTATTTTTTTAAAAGATTTATTTATTAATTTATACAAACACTGGGTACAGTCAGAAGCATGGGAGGGTGAGAGAATTCACCAGAGCCAGAGTGGGCAACAGAACAGGCAGACTGATGGAATGCACTGCTGAGGGGAGCAGTGGGCACGGCAGGAGAGGTCTGTCGTCCCATGTGGTACCCTCCCTGGTGGCCAGGGATTGAACTGGCTCTGCAGAGGCTGCGGGCAGCTTTGCAGCCCAGCGCTCAACTGCTGCGCCACCAGGGGAGGCCCTAGAATGACCTATTTAAAAAAAAGACAAATGTTGACAGGGATATGAAAAAATTGGAACCCTTGTACACTATTAGTGGAAATTCAAAATTGTGCAGCCGCTGGCGAATGGTATGGAGATTCTTCAATGCTGCTTTTGGGTATTAATGTGAAAAAACTGAAATCTTAAACTTAGAGGGATATTGTCACTCCCATATTCATTGCAGCACTATTCATAATAGCCAAGCTATGGAAACAATCTAAATATCCATCAAAAGATAAATGGAATTTTAAAAAAAGTTATATACATACGATGGACTATTTATTATTTATACTGACAAGGAATGAGGTTAACGTGGATGAATATGAAGGGCATTATACTGTTAAGTAAGCCAGTCAAGAAGACCAAATATACAAGTTTCCACTTATGTGCAGTATTTAATGTAGTGAAACTCATAAAAGCAAAAAATAGAGTAGTGGTTGCTAAGGACTATGGTATGAGGAAGTTGCAGGAATACTAAGTTCTAGAGATGTGCTATTGAAAATTGTGCCTATAGATTACTATTTTGTACACTTAAAAAATCAGTTAATAAAGGAAATCATACCCAAATATAAATCATATTAAAAAAATATAACTGATGAGATCATGATTATTTTGTGTTTAATGACACAGCATTATGGGAGATATAGTTTGTAGAGTTTTCCATGTATGGTTTATATAGTGTTATTTAGCCTTACAAAATTCCATTCACCTATCAAAAATATCACTTCTTTCAGGAAAATGGTTGAATACAATTCTATAGGATTAATCTTTATAGAATAGTGGGTGACAACTAGTTGTAATTTACAGTTTCTAGGAAATAGTGCTACAACCACAGTCTCCTTCCTTTTCCTTATACAAAACATCCAAACATAGCCATGAGGTTTTTGGTAATGTAGTAAAGCTACCAGCAGGTAAATAATCACCACACACTGAGCATCATTGTAGGTATTAATAGTGGATGTCAGGGCACTTATATTGTGTATAAAATATACCTGGAGAAATTATATACACAAGCTATGCTCTGAATCAAACTCAGAGATAGATAGTTAGGGTTATATGAATGTTGAAGGAGACTTTTTAAATACAGAGGATGATAGAATTTCAACATTGACCAGGGTTTATACTAAGCAATGATAAATGAAAAATGCCAGACCAAACAAACTTATCTTTAAATGTTGAAGTCAAAGGAATAATAATGATCAAAACATTTGGTGACCATTGAACAAGTTATAGTTTGTCCCCTAGAGAGGGACTATGCTGGGCTCTCCTTGCCATTGGGGGAGGATTAAGTCTCAGTGATTTGGACTTGTTTAATTATACACGCAGGATCCTTTCAGTGTATCACACAAGCCAGGCTTTTGCCTTTGAATATCTGTATCATGACTCTTTGGATTACTTATTGGTTATTTCTCTTGACAACTCGAACCTGAATATTAAATCCCATTGGCAACAACTATCTGTCAAGAGGAAAAAAAAAAGATTTGTGTATTTAGTTTTCATTATAGAAGTGCTTGTAGTTGAAAAAATATGTACCTGTCAAGTTTTCAACATCTCGCTGGGGATGCAATGCTGTTGTGATTTCAGAACCTCACTGACAAATTCACGTTTCAGTAGTAAAGACAAATCAAGGGTTTTTCTCCCCCACCCCTTTTTAATTCTTTTTTTCTTACCGCTTTGACAGTCATACATAACAATTTGAGACCTAAGTGCCACTTTGATGCACTATTCCATTATTAAATGGCACAGTCACTATAGAATAGATGACGGGCCTGTACTCAAGGCATTGTGAATTTAAACAGCTTTCTACAATGAGGAAACTGAAGGGCCCAAAGATTTCTGAAATATTTTTAAAAATAATTAAAAACTGTGTTTCAGAAACATTAAAGTATATAATTTAAGATAATTTCAGGCAGTAAATTGTAAACTATGGAAAACAAAATATTTTTTAGAAGAATCATTAAAGTTTAGAGGAAATATTAAATACATTAGCAAACATCTGAAAACCTACGATTACTAATTTTAAATATGAGTATTTGATGGATCTTAGGGAAAAGAGAGCAGCGTGAACCTATCCAGACTTTAATATAGGAGAAAAGAACATTTATTGTGTGACAGTAATTTTATGCCATAGTAATAGATGAGTGATCTAAGAATATTTCTTTATACTTAAAAGGTAGAGTTTCTACTAAATATTGACTTAAAGTACTTAAATTAATTCTTTTGTCAATATTTCTACAGTAAATCAATATACCTAGAATTAAACAACAGTTTTTGCCAGAAGGCAGGCTAATCTTGGTAATTTTTAGTTATAATTCATTAATCAATTGGTCTCAATTAGGGAGAAAAACAACTACAAAGCAGCAAGAATTTGGTAACACCAAGTAGTAGCAATTTAATATTGTTTCAGTGGTTCACCTTTTAATCCAGAGAATAGGAAAATCAAAATCTACACTGCTATGATTCCCTGTTATAGTTTAGCTAATGAAATTAAGTAATCACTTTTATAGAGATAAATAATAAATAAAATTTTAGTGTTTATTTCATTCCAGAATATAATGGGTTTCAAAATATATTTTTTCTTAAGGTTATTAAAGGCAAAGGGATTATTTTGCTAATATTGATCCTGTGATATGTCCTAGTGAGAGGGAGTGTGTTATGGGTAAGACAACAAGACTTGAACATTCTGTTAATCCATATCATTCTGAAATATTTACTGCAATACTTATCTCTGTATTTCCAACAACTCAATCAAACTGATGAGTATCTGAGGATATGAATTACAATTTCAGTGCTCAGTACTCCAAATCTGGTTTTCTCTTTTTTATTCTTCTGCACTAGAGACAAAATTTATTTATTTCTATTCTTTTTAACTAATATTCCCACATAGTAAAAAACAAATATATCAAGAATAAAAGGGTGTTTTATACTTTGTATAGGATGATTGTAGAGAAGTATGGCCTTGTGAAATGACAGTCAAAAACATATATTGTTTATGATGTACTTGAGAGTAAGGCATTTAAAGCAGAGAGAAAAATAATCAGTGTCATTAGTTTCCCACTTTACACTTTTGAAGTGCTAAAAGAGTGTGAGAGAGAGAAAGGGAGAGAGAGAGGAAGAAAGAGAGAGAAAAGAGAAGAGGGAAAAGTAATTATGGGAAATAAAAAAAGAATTTTCTTAGTTACAATTCCTGGCCCTTTGCTGATTGCAGTAAATTATAAATTATGCAGTCAGTGTAGGCCAACAAAAGAAGACATCTTCAAATCTCAGTCAAAGGTAATTACTTAAGTCGGCTGAATGTTCCCTTTTCATAGAGTGTGATCTCTCTCTGACAGCTCACACTGACAGATGACCTTCTCGGCAACGTTCTTATCCTTCGGATCATGAGCAGTGTGCCTCTCTCCCTGAATATCTCTATATATTTGTGACACTAAGCTTTCAAATACAGCTATTGACAAATCAGAACATCAGTCTAAGTGCTGGTCTTCCTATCACTCACAATAAAGTAGCTATCACTTGTGGTGGTGTAGAGCAAGCACATCTCTGAAAAATGAGTTCTCACCAAGTGCTAATTTGACACAGCTCGCTTGCCTTCCCATAATTGCTCTGTCATTGTCAGTTGGCAGTTCGGGCTCATTCCTGGAAGCTGTGCCGTACAATTGGATACAATTACTCCCATTTACCACCACTATTATGCCACTGATGTTGCCCAGTCCGCATATTGACATGCCTCATTAAACCTGGATGCGGGCCATTAATGAACATTGTTAGCATTTCTCTTAAACTTTTTTGCCTCTAATAAACAGTCAGTGTTCCATGAAGGAGCACTGCCATCCTTGTGATATGATATTTATTATCTTATGGGGGAAGGGGACTCTGTAAATGGAAACTATCCAGATGCTGAGAGAGATACAGTTAGATCAGTGGAGAATAGCACTGATCAGCGGGACCTTTCTCCACCAGGAGCATCGTAACTATTAACCGAGTGACCTCTTCTATCCAAAAGAAGACAAGCAGGATAAACATGAACATCCCACAAGTACCGATATCACAGCAGGCTTCTCAAGGTTGCATCATTGCCAACACTTCTGTTTGGCCCGCTTTTACCCCCAGGTGGTGCTATGTGCCATGATAAAGATAATTTTGCCCTGGGTCTCCAATCCATTATGTCCAGCTAACTTCAATGTGCATTTTTATTCAGAGATAATTATGTGTTGATCAGAGAAGTCAGCGGCTGTCACCCATATAGCAGGCACACCTGCAGTGTGACATAGGTGGTAACGATGGCATGCTCTTGAGCTGTCATTACACGGACAGGGACTTTATTATGTATATGTCATCATTTTTCTTAAGAAAATTATACTGTCCTATACAATGACAATAACGAACCCTTACAACACTCTCATAAACCTTATTTGCAGTTTTATTCTTGACCTTCATTAAATATATACTAAATATATAGAAACACTTATAAACATATATTATGCTTTGTGTTTCTTTAAGTTTAGATCTGCAGCCAAATATGGGATGATAAATTGGAAATATATAGCTTTTAATTGAAAACATAAAATGTCTTAAATGAGAAGTAATTTAGTCACTGACATTATTAACTTTACCACATTTAACAAAGGAAATTAAATATTTATACAGTTGAAGGTATTTGTTGAACAAGTATATGAATGCTGCTAACATGGGCTTTACCAGATTAAGTAGCGCCAGGTTGTCATATATATTCTGTGAATACATTTGCATAATAAAATGAAAGTCTTCATGTATACAATACTGATTTCTAAACTTTTATGCATATGCTTTAAGTAAAATTTTCTGTGGAATCAATCAGTATGTAACAATTGAGTATTGGCACATATATCACTGTGCCATATAGAAAATAAGCTGATTTTCTTATTTTAGTTGAAAATCTTGCTCATAATATATAGGATTAATATCTATATATATATTAAAAGGTAATGTGGAAGTGACCTACAGAAAGTTTTAGATAAGGTAGTCCATTACATGGAAAACTTATAAAGTAGGCATCAATGAATAATTAAAAAAAAATGCTTTTAACTCCATAATCTATAATTACCCATGCAGAACTGCAGAGTTGGAAGAGGAAATGCATTAGTGTGTCTATGGTTGTGGGAAATTTGGGATCCTTAATCCTTAAAATGACCTAAGTTACCGCTGTATTTATTTATTGGAAGTTCTTATAAAAACAGGGATTTCTCTTTTCTCCTTTTAATTAAAAAAATGTAATCTGTAAGAACTTCAGAGAACAATTTCAACTTTCAACTTCGGAATATGCTGAGGTCTCCCATTCCCTTCTGTCTGTCTGGCTAAAACAAAAAACGATCAAACAGTTGCTATTTGGTAGACATCATATCAAACTTTCCATGCATTATTTTATTTAATCCCTAGTCAGCCCGTTGAATTAGGCCATTGTTGTCCTCATTTGAGAGAGTATACTGATGAACAGAGATATTAAATAACTCTTCCAGGGTTAGAAAGCTCTCAATTAAGAGGTAGGATTTAAACTCAGGAAAGATACCTTTAGTGACCAATGTTTGAAAGTAGTTCTCAAGTTACTGATATCTCTATCTTTAAAATAGCAAGCCAGCTTGATTCATTTTCTTCCGCAGGATTACTTTTGAAATTCACTGTTTTGGCATAGTGGACATATTAGGAAAGCATAGATTTAATCAGATTATGTGTTACAACTTTCATTGTTTGGAAGTGTTCTGCATTTCTATTGGTATCTAAAAATGCAAGGGAAGATAATTAAATTTATTTTTAATTTGAATGGATCCCATTTTTATAAATGGAAATATGTCTTTTACATCCTTTTAAAAAGATAAGTATAATTTCTTTTGAGCTAGTAATGTTTTATTTTTTGTGTAAAAAGAAAAATATATGAAATGAATCATTTCATATGATATGGTTCATTCTTTTTTTTGTTTTTTTTTTTGTAGTCCTCTGTCTAATCTCAAAGTCAGTTTACTTTTTGGTTTCTGCTGAAACTTTCAAAATGTTTCAAGGAAAAGTTGCTTTTTCTATGATGGTGACACCTATATTTTAGAAAGATTTGCTGGTAGAATAGTTGTTTATAAGTCTATTTAAATCGTACTCTTTTTTTACATTTATGTTTTACATTCATGTTTTGGTGGGATGACTCTTACTTGAATGAAAAAGCTAGGTTTTATTTTTTGCAAAGGGAGGCTATGTGATTTTAATTGCTTTCAGTATGGATCTGTCAACACAAAATATTAATATAGGAAATATTTGAACTTGTTGATCATTTTAGCTAATATTAAGCTAAAGAATTTCTTGTTTCTCTCTTCCTTGGTTTTCAAGAAGGGTGAGATGTAGTCAATAATGTACACACAGGTACTAGTGTTTTAATTTTATATAGTGAAAGTATTATATTTCCATTGTCTTACACTGAAAAATTGAGACATGAACTCTGGTTGATAACCAGAGCAGGCTTTGATGCTTAGAATAGATGAAAGTGAAAGAGATTATAAGGTCTGCAAATAGGAAAAACATATCTGTCTGAGTTAATGAAAGACTCAGAAATGGCCTGGGAGCTGGGCTTAGTTTGCTTCAGACTGTTACTTGGACCTAAATTGTTAGTAAAAGTTGTATTTTATATTCATGCATTTCTTTGGGGGGATAGAATTTTTTCTCTTTCCTGCAACAAGATATTTCAACAATTTAAATACCTTCATTCAGTGTTTTATTGAATGTCATTAAGTACCAGGAACTGTTCTATGAGTGGATATATGAATTAGTGAAAGTGATCAAAATCCCTGTTTGCAGGGAGATTACATCTTAATGATTACAGATAGACAATAAACTGAAAATATAAATAAAATATATAGTCTGTTAGCTAGTGATGTCTACTATGCAGAAATTAAAGCAGAGAAAGGCCACAGGGAGACTTAGGGAGAGATTGCAGTTTAAGCAGGGTAGTTAGGGAAAGTCTCACTGAGAGATTAACATTTGAGTAAAGATTCTTACTTGGTTTCTAGAAGCAGGGATGTCAATATTGGGTCAGAAATTCAACAAACCTTTTCTATTCTGTGAATACTGTGTTGTGTAAGGTTGTGTTGTCAACCTCTTCAGCTTTTTACTGTTTTGTAAGTTCCTAGTAACACTCACAGATTGTCAGTGTTTTATGAATTATATTTTATTTCTGAAATTTAGTTGGCAGAGTTAAAGTCATTTTAAAGTAAGCATAAATTTTAGTTTTCTTATATTGAATAGAAAGTTTTTATAAAGCACAGAAAAAGTGTTAACAAACATATTATGTCCATACTTCTCCAATTTTTTAATTATGTTGGATATACATAAGAGAAATATCACTTTACTGTTGGTGTAATTGACTTAGAATTCAGTTACTGATTTACTTGCTTTTCCCATTCAATATGGTTAATAATTATCACAAACTAGCCCTAGTACACCTTAATTATTATGAATTAACACATTATATTTTACACATATGTATATATTTGAAATATACACTGGCCAATTACTTATGTAGACATTTATTGCATTGTTATAATCATGGATTTTAATAATTTTCTCACATGGTGCTGTCATCTTTATGTTTCTTACATTGGTTAAAAATTTTTTTAAGATTATTTATTTATTTATTTATTTATACAAGCACTGGGTACAGTCAGAAGTGTGGGAGGGTGAGAGAATTTACCAGAGCCAGAGGGGAGAGCAGAGCAGGCAGACTGACGAAGTACACTGCTGAGGGGAGCAGTGGGCGGAAGGACTGCGCCATGTGGGACCCTCACCCGGTGGCCAGGGATCAAACCGGTGCTGCAGAGGCTGCGGGCAGCTTCGCAATCCAGCACTCAACCACTGCACCACCAGGGAAGCCCTGGTTAAACTTTTGAATTAGTAAATAACAGCTCAAAAATGTTAAAGAAAACCTGGTTAAATGTATAAAAATTTGTAAATTAAATGGGTGATCTTGACATATCAAGTAGATATTTGCTTATTCATTGACAGAGTAATCACATAAAAATAATAAAACTTGGACTCTATATAAAATGGTTATTATATTAAATAATAATATAAAATATAGGTTCTTATTTATGTTGAATGCTTTATAATCCCGAAAATTTTTTTATTGCATTCCCATAAAAATATTTACTGGTTGTTGAGTTTGGAGTTTTTAATCATAAACTTACTTCTGTGAAGAATTAAACACTCTAAAATCTACCTGTATTCCAGCAATGAAGGCCATATAAAACTACTTATATACACTTCATACATTTTTGCCATACATTTGATTGTCTTTCATTTCAACCAAAAAAGGGAATTTCCATTATTCACTACACAATTTTTACCTATGCTTAGTTATAACAAACTTCCTATAATTTATTTTATAGCATGGTTTAAATTATTTTATTTTTCTCTACTAAGATTTCAGGCATTATTAGAGAGGCATTAGAATAAAATGAATTTAAATGACATTACTGCAAAATGTTGTAATGTCAAGGGAAAAAAGGGTGAACACCCCCCTTAAGAGATGGCGCTTTCCCAATATGGCATATTTTTCACAAGCAAATGAAAGAGCAACCAATGTCAATGCTTGTGGGATTGATCTGAATATGAAGTTTTGAATGAACATTTGAAAATGATAGTTGATGTAGAATTTAGCTTTTCAAAACTGAAATGTTTTAGTTTTATTAACTTCTATTCTCATTTTAAAACTTGGAAAATTGAGAATCAGATAATTAGAATATAATAATGAAGAAGACAGTTGCACACTTAACTGAAATAGAAAGGCAAAGGAAAAATACTTAAAGAAAGATGAGCAAAAGTATTAGAATACTGAAAATAAATGCATAGTAGCAAGTAAGATGTGAAAATGAGATTGCACCCTCACTTTCAACTCCTCCCTTATACTTTGTTTGTGAATGATACTCTTGAAAATTTACCTTCAGATCTTTCCCAGATATTTTCATTATTTGACTTCTGATTAACAACATGTGAGGGGGAAAAAAAAAATGCCTCTGCGTATATGCTCTAGTAGGAGGTTGAAAAAGTATGGGTGTACAATAAGGAATATACTTTTAAGTAAGAATTTAGAAAATCAGTTTTTTTTTTAGTTACTTCATAATACAGTTATACCATGCATTTTTGTAAAACTAATAGTCTACAGCTTTTTACACCGAATCAATGACTGAAAAAAGCTGAACTGATATATCAGTATAAATACTCATGCTTTACTGATATCCTTTTTTTTCCTATTTTAAATAATATTTGTTAGAGTGGCTTAACATTTATGATGTCAAGATGTAAGACATGATTAAGGTGTGGATATGTTCATTATTCATAGTATACTTGCAGTATATTCCATATTCTGTAAAAGACCTGTGGTAAAACTGAAATTCAAATATTTCCATCCATATATCCATTCAAAAAATTAAGATACTCTCAGGATAAGCCATACTGTATTACCAATAAAAACTTGTAAGACCTCTATTAAAAATAAAATTTTGCAAAAAGATTTAAATCTTTTAAAAACATGAATGCTCTTTTTTTCAGCAAGTTATAAGTGGCTGCGAGCCAAGCTATATCAGTTCATGCCAGAAAATCTGTACACTAGAGCCTTATAGAGAATGATTACTTAACATCATTTTAATGATGAATTAATGAGCAGTAAAAGCATTCTAATTCCAGTATGTACAAAACCTTCTATTTGAAGACTCAGGACCAGGGAGACAGATTCATGACCTTTGTGATACTGGCAAAGGTTGGGTTCACTACAGTTAACGCCCAATCTGTCTTTCAAGGTTAACTACACATGCCATGCTGGGAAATGAAACAATTACTAACGAATTTTATAGGTATATTCTGTCAAATTTAAAAGGCAATCAGAAGTCTAAATGAAAATTATGCCTGAGGAAAGCATACAAAAGGAGAGAAACTAGAAAGGTATGTGTATGTACCTCCATGTCTGTTCATATTTTCTAAAAATGACACCTTCAGAAAAAAGAAACATGAACTTTTCAAGTAAAGTAGGTGAATGAAAATCCTAATATTTTAAAAAAGGAATACTCAGCTTATGGGAAAGGAAGTGTATTCAGGAAGGACAGCATGTAGTCATCTGGGCAACACTAGCACAGCAAGGGTAGATGATTCATTATTCTGTAATTAACTTTTAATTAACTTTACTCTGCTTTACTTATTTTAGAAAATTAAATAAACTTATTTTATTGCTCATGCTAAACCAATGAGCAGAAGCTAGAGTTCTGCTCTAATTAAAATTAGCAGTTGAATAAAATTGTGTGTAAAGCATAATGAAAAACTGTTTCTATGCAATTGATGTATTTCTTATGTTCTAAACCCTTTGATAGTTTTTTCAAGAATTTTTTTAGTTAACCACTGAAGTCTCCTAAGTCTTATAAATAAGTGATTTAAGAAATAATAAGTCCTTAAGTGTAGGGGACCTAATTGATTTAAACTTAGTAGATAACATTTCAATCAGATAATTAGGTTTGGGAAGAGAAAAGAAAGTGACAGAGGGGAAGACCGAGAGAGAATCTGAAATTGTGCTGTTTCATCTGTTATCAGTGCAATAAAATATTTGTTTTCAGTAGGACCAAATAAAAAGGAGCCATTGAGCAAATATTGTAAGATTGCATGTTATATATCCTTTTTAAGATTTTAACTATTCAGTCATTTTTTTAAACACTTGTTACATATTTTGATTTTAAGCATGAAACTGAAATTCAGTAAACAAAAAAAGAATTTTGACAGAAGAATATATCACATTTAATTTTGTAAACATCAACTTTAATGCTCTTATATGTAAAAGTCAAATAAATGATTTCATTTGAACACCAAATTTTTAAAATATTTTTTACTTTGTATTTTCTGAAGTATATTTTTCAAACATCCATCTAACTCTAAGGAGTCATTTATTAAAATGCTTGGTTATTTCACCAATTAAAAACTTTCAACTTCCTTGCTGACAATCACCTATGTTTCCATTTTATAATGAATGGTAAGTTGATGACCATTCCATTTTGATTTCAGATTATAAATTCTCTATTTTTGAATTTCAGCAATCTTCTGATTATTATGTCTGTGATTTCCACCTTCTACAATTTTTAATTCCTCCTATATCTGCTTTTTCTTTATTATGTTCTCATATTAAATATTTCCTGTTATCAATGGCTGTTATCTTTTCCTATTGTCAGTTGCTTTTCTATCCAGCCTTTAAACATAATCATCCTTGTCAGCAATATAAGCACCTAGCATCTTAGAGATTTCTTAACCTATCAAAAACTGCTTGATAACAAATATTCATCTGTGAAAAATCTCCAGTTTCTCTACCTGTGAAGTATTGATCATTGCAAAAAAAAAACATTTTTTTTTTAAGATTTATTTTATTTACACAAGAACCAGGGTACAGGCCAGATGTGCGGGAGGGTGAGAGGATTCACCAGAATGGGGAACAGGACGGCAGAGAGCAAAATACACTGCTGAGGGGAGCAGTGGGCGAAACAGGAGAGGTCTGCCACGCCATGTGGGTTGCTTCACGGCCTATGGGGCTTGAACCCGCATTGCAGAGGCTGCGGACAGCTTCACAGCACTGTGCTCAACTGCCTGCACCACCAGGGAGGCCCTGATCATTGCAAATTAATGTTTATATGAAACTAAGGAAGTGAAAACAAACCAGGCAAAGCATGTAAATTGGACTGAAATCATCTTTAGGTAGAACTTTCTAATGTTCTTAAATCAACTTAATTCAACTCTTGTTATAATAGCCAGTAATTCGAAATTTTTTAAATTTTTATTTCCTTTTTTTGGTGAATTAATGATTTTGCCCACAGCAAATTCTTCTCATCTGATGTCAGTAAGCACTTATCAATAATAATACCATTATTCATCTTTGACTATACCCTGTTCCCAGGAGCAAGTCTCATGTTACTCCTTAAAGCATCTCTCTTAAAACTTTTGAACTTTGATAGGGTAACAGCAGGTCCACTCATGAAAATAAAATCTAAAGTTAAGCAATGAAAAATATAACATAGTTGAAAGCAGTTTGAAAGCAACAAACAATTGTTTTTGTAATTCAATAAAAAAAACATTTATTTCTATATTAGCATATTTTCAAGAAAAGGAAATGCATAATTTATTATTGGATTTTTTGTATCTCAGGTGTGAACGTATTTCATATAGAGGTAAATATATTTGTTTTCAGTGATATTTTTATTATTATTGCTATTACTAAGGATTTTATTTTGGAGAGGGTTGGTACCTGTATAATTAAAACAATTATAAAGAGTATACCATGTGTAGACCTCTTTGTGTGTCAGGAAATTTACATAAATTTATTACATATTTTAGTTATCAATACTTACTGCATTGCTCTGTATCAAAGCATAAACATAACCAATAACTGGAAAATGGCTGTCATGGACTAGTTGTTCATAATATAGATTATAATTTTTCATTCATTTAAACTGCTTTCCAAATTTAGTATAATTTTCTAGGATGAGTTTTGCTAAAGAATCATATATAACACAAAGATCGACAGCTAACATGTTTCACACATCCTGAACAAATGTACCTACTGATCCTTTGAGCTTCACTGTTTTTCATTCTTCCCTACATCATTTCTGATTTATTCTCTGTAGTTAAAGGTACATCATTTTCTGGTCTTCTCTAAAGTTTATGTATTGTCCTTGATTTTTACTTGGAATGCCAAATCCTCTTACTGTTTCAAAGTATTTCTTAATGTAATATAAAGCTGAAACATTTTCTTCTTTATTTTCAGATCAGTGCTCCTTGTCCTCCCATCTTCGATGTTTCAAATAATCACATTCTTTCATTTTACTTGTCAGGTATTTATAGACTGTGATCACATCCTTTTCAGTCTTCTCCTTTCTTGGCTATATAAATGTCTATGGCTCCGTATCTTATCCAATACATTATTTGTATCCTTTTTTTGCCCTTTTTATTATTAATTTTCCATTAATTCTCTCAATTCTCATATAACTTTTTCATTGCCAATATAAACAGAAATGTAGTAATCCATTTATTTTTGTTTTAAGACTAAAGTTTAATATTTAAAAGGAAGGTTTTGCCAGTGTCAAGTGATATAGTCATTATGTGGATTGTATTTACTCTTCAGTGTTTGTATGTTCAATAGTTTCTGGATGATATAGTGTTCATAGTTCCACCTTTAATTTTTATATGTTCCTTCTGTGAAAGAGCCTTGAAAATAGTATAGTATTGTCAATAATTTGCTGATTACAGCTTCAAAAACCTGATCTTGAGTTTGTATACACTCGTAAACTTAACTAATTTTAAATATGATTATTAATTCTGAAGTCTTTATCACTATATACTTCGTAGGAGTTTTATTAAGTAAATAGAATTGCTAATTAGCACTCCTATTTCTTTCTATTGATCTGCCTGTCTATCCATCTGCGCTTAGATACAGTTTAAATATATATTTATAAAAATAAGCTATAGGTGTTCTACTGACATTTAAATGTATTTGACAAAAGAAATCTTGATGAACTTAGTAAGGATATTTTTGCCACACTAATAAAAATGAACCCATATACAGTGAAAAAAATAGGTAACAATTCATGATTCAAGTATTATGAAAATGGACACTGAAGAGGGCCGAAATGTAATTTATGTGTTTGTGCCTTTGTATGTGTTGGGGGTATGGAGATTGTGCATATGTGTATTTTGGGGGGTGATTAGTTCTTAGAAGTTCACCTATTATTTTACAAAAGGAATTCACCTCAAAGAAATTTAAGAGGCTATAATTGTATTTTTTTCATTAATTCTTTTAATTTCTGTCAAACTTTGGGAAATAAGTAAAAAGATAGACTATATAGAGTTGGATATTTAGGTGATTTTTTTAAATTAAACTCAGTTCCTTACATACTTTGAGGGGAGGTACAAGCCTCAAAAATTATAATGGAATTATAATTAAGAAGTTATTAAGAACTTACCTTAATAAATGTCACTTATCTTTTTTATACCCTATGATTATAGTATTTGGTCATATTAAAAAGCTACATCACATAAAGAGAAACACTTAGCACTTTATATTAAGTGTTGGCGCCTTACTTCGTGGCATCAGGATACTTCCCCCTTCTGTGATTGGCTGTGCTCCTTTCCGCCCAGTGCGCATGACGACCTCCGGCGCACCAAATAAGGGCATGTGCCCTTCCGGGATTAGCTGTGCTTTTTTTGGCCCAGTGCGCATGATGGCCTCCGGCACACCAAATAAGGTTATGTGTTTAATCATTGGCTCGGCACTGTTGGCCTGCTTCTTCCGCTTCCGGTCCCCAGCTATAAAGCCCCGCCGAAAACCAAAGTAAAAGAGACCTGCGATAGCTGAACGAAGAGTGCACGTGTCTCCCTCCGTGGTGTACCCCTGTTCTTCAGGTCGCTGCTCTTCCCTCGAGAACCTCGTTGACAAGTCCGCGGGCTCGGGCAATTAAGTAGTAAAATATTATATGTTTACAAAAGTCTTTATGAAGGCACCAAAAGCACCACTGAAAGTATACATACAAATATAAAAGTTAAGTTTCCAGAATAGTACCCATATTGTGAAGTCATATACTGACCAACTTTATCTGTACCTCATATGTCAGATCACAGAAGAGTTAGAATGTGAGAAAACAATGTATCTAAGATGTAATTTGTGTGCTGTTAATTCTATGATATAAAGGCATGGGGAGTTAATATCACAAATCACCTTTTCTCTTTTACTGAAATGTAACATTGGTTTATAAAAATATATCAGATTCAGATGTAGAGACATATTTCAACATTTGTGTATAGGATAATGTGCTAACCACCAGAAATCTAGTTTCCATACATCTATTACAACTAACCCCTTTTACCAGTTTAACATACTCCTCATTTTCCTTCCCCTCATGTAAGCACTACTCTGTTATCATAATGTAATAGTCCCTTCATTTTTGCTTTAGTCATTTATTTTGTTTCCTCATCTTCCATGTGAGTGAAATCATACTGTATTTTTTCCATCTTCATTTCATATAATACTCTCTATATACACCCATTTTGTTGCAAATGGTAAAATTTCATTTCTATTTATATCTGAGTAGTGTTCCATTGTCTGTGTATATATGTGTGTGTGTGTGTGTGTGTGTGTGTGATTGTACATGTGTGTATACACACATATATATGCATATCACTTTTTTCATTTTAAATATATATATAAACTACTTTATATACATGTATATATTTAAACACATCTTTACACATTCATCTATAGATGGACTCTTGAGTTGTTTCCAAATCGTGGTTATTGAAAATAATACTATAGGGCCAACGTGGTAGCGCAAGGGGTTAAGACACAACCTATGAAACTGTCCATGGCCACTTCAGCACGGGTTGGCTCCCTGACCAGGGAGGAGACCCACATGGCACAGCAGACCTCTCCTGACTCACCCACTGCTCCCCTCAGCAGTGTATTTCAGTAGATCTGCCTGTTTTGTTCCCCACTCTATCTCTGGTGAATTCTCTCACCCTTCACACCTCTGGCCTATACCCCACTTCTTGTATGCATAAATAAATCTTTAAAAAAAGAAAATAATATTATAAATGAACTTATATATCACTTTGATACAATGTTTTCATATCCTTCAGATAAATACTCAGGAGTGGAATACCTTGATAATATGGTATTTGTATTCTTAATTTTTTGAAGAATCTAATGCCATTTTCTACAGTGCCTGTGCCAGTTTACATTTCCACCAACAGTATTTGAGGGTTTCCTTTCCTTCACATTCTCACTAACACTTGCTTCTTATCTTTCTGATAATATCCATTCTTACAGGTGTGAGGTGATATATCAGTATAGATTTTATTTGCATTTCCCTAATAATAAGTTATGATGAATATCTTTTCATGTTCCTGCTGGTTATCTGTATGTCATCTTTGGATAATTATCTATTCAGATCCTCTTCTTTTTTTAAATTTTGGGGGTTTTGTGAGTCATGCAAATTCTTTTTTTAAATTTTTAAAAATTTTTTACATCATTGTTCATTTTTAACAATATTCACTTCCCCCCACCCCCTCAGGTGTAGTCCCCATAGAATTTCCTTTACCAATGCACCCTTGCACCATCACCACAGTCCCCTGTGCTCCTCCCTCCCACCCTCTGATCTCTCTCCCACCTCCTCTCTTGCATTATGTCTCTGATTTATAGTTGTCTGTTTCTGCTTTGTTGTATTTTGCAGTTATTATTTTTTTTACACTGATGTATTATTTGGTTCCCCTATATTCCTGCTGTAAGTGAAGACATCTGCTATTTTTCTTTTTGAGCATAATTCCTTGTAGCTCCATCCACATTGCTGTGAATGCCATGAGTTTATCTTTTTTTTTGATGTCTGAATAATATTCCATTGTGTATATATACCACAATTTCCTGATCCAGAAATCTATTCTTGGGCATTTGGGTTGTTACCAGGTTTTGCCTGTTGTAAATAGTGTTGCAATAAACATAGGGGTACAGGTGTTCTTTTGGATCAATGTTTTTGTGTCCTTTGGGTAGATCCCTAGTAGTAGAATTGCCAGGTCATATGGTAGCTCCATTTTGAGTAAACTGAGGAACCTCCAGACAGCTTTCCATAGTGGTTGGACCAGTTTGCACTCCCACCAGCAATGTAGGAGAGTTCCTTTTTCACCACATCCTCACAACATTTGTTGTTGCTTGTTTTTTTTTTTTTTTTTTTTTTTTTGATATGTGCCATTCTTACTGGTGTAAGGTGGTATCTCAATGTGGTTTTGATTTGTATTTCCCTGAGTATAAGGGATGTTGAACATTTTTTCATATCCCTGTTGGCTGTTTCCTTTTCCTGAATTTTTTTATATATTTTGAATATTATTGAACTTCTGCTAGGTGCCAAAAACAGTTTTAGGCACTAGAGAAACAACTTCTACAGTGAATACATGTAGTACTTATCCTTTCATTTATTTTTTATGAATGAATGCAGTAGTAAATAAGCAATTACACAGTAATGAGATATGTGTTATTTTGTGAACAGCAAGTACTCTGATTGGATGTTAAAGGGGGATCTAACACAATTTATAAAATTATGAAAAGTTAAGGAAGCCAAGTTGACATGGGAAGCATAAAAAAGATGAGGGAAGAGTATTTCAGACAGAGGGAAAGTGTGTGCAAAAAAGTACTAAAGTGAGAGAAAGATTATGAAGCAGTCATAGGTAGGCAGGCAGTTTAATCTGCATGAAAATAGCATGGGGGCTCTGGAGAAATTATTAGAGGTTCACAGGGTATTTAAAAAAATGAAAGGATGATGGAGGGTCTGTTGTCTGGTGTTTAGAGATACAAAAATGTTGAAACACTTAAAAATCTCATTTGTAACCAGGTAAAGGTATCAGGAGGGTACAGTTCTAAGCAATTTCAAAAGGGATCACCTCCAGACATCAGCATGGCTGTAATAAGCTCCCTGGAAACTTACCACACTGCAGATGTCTATTCAGTGAGTTCTGGAAAGGGGCCATAAGACAAACCATCATAGTAGTCCCCTCCCAAGGACTTCACTATAGTTTCAATGAACTCCATGAAGGGGCCTGAGGGAAGAGCTGCCATAGCCAATGCCCCAAAGACAGGATCTCCCCTTACTAAGTGAAGACCCAGCTACAGATTAGTTTTCCACGATACATGACACCATGTACTAGAAGAAGCTTAATTCTTAGAAGTCAAATAATGAGGAGAAGAAAAAACCCAACAAAAGGCAACATGAGTCCTCATGGGAATACTATACCCAAGAGAGAGAACAAATCTCCAGAACCTCATCACAAAGACAAGGAAGATCTTTTCTTTCCATCATGTGCCGAGTTCAAACTTGACATGATAAAGAAATACAAAGAAATATAAGACAGCACAGAAAAACTGAACACAGGTTTACAAGAAAACTCAGGAAAACAGATGAATGACCTGAGATTTAAAATTAATGAATGGAAGATTGAATAAATAAATTACAGTGATGCAGGATAATAAAAGATCAATAAAGGTGATAAAATTTTTGGAGAAAGTTATGGAAGTAGAATAGACTGAAGAGAAGATCGAATCAGTGACCTTTGTGTGTGTGTGTGTGTAAGAACTGGAGTACAGCCAGAGGTGCTTGAGGTGAGAGGATTCACTGGAGACATAATGAGGAGCACAGCAGGTAGAATTACTGAAATACACTTCTAACAAGAGCAGTACAGGTGAGACAGGAGAGGTCTGCTGTGCCATATGTGGACTAGCTCCCTAGCTGGGCATTGAACTCAGGCTTTAGGTATGATAGCACTGAGGTTTGCTGCTCAGTCACCAGGGAGACCCCAAATCAATGACTTTGAATTTGATAATAAACATAGAATCCTGGTGAAAAAGAAAGTGAGGTACAAATTAAAAAATGAAGAAAAATTGTGATAATTTTCTAACTCCACAAAGAAAGACAATATAAGAATAAGGGAACTTATTTTAAGTAACACTAGAGTAAAACATCCCAAAAGTAGAGAAGGGACTCGATGTACAAGTCCACAAAACTGTAAAACCACCAGAGTATCTAAACAGAATGAGACTTTCACCAAGACACACAATAGTGAAACTTCCAAGAGTTCAAAATAAAGAATAATGAAGTTGGCCAGAAGGAAGAAGTAGATAATCTATAAAGGAATCCCAATGAGAATTACATCCAATTTCTCTGAAGAAACATTATAGGCAAGGGGAGAATGGAATGATATAACCAAAATACTAAAATACAAAAACTGCCAGTCAAGAATATTCTACCCTACAAGGTTCTCCTTCAGATCTGAGGAAGAAGTAAAGGTCTTCTCAGACAAACTGAAGCTAAAAGAGTTTGCAAACACTAGACCTACCCTCTCCATGAAATGTTTAAAGGAATTCCCATATCTAAATTGAATAGAAGCACATATACAACGAACTGAACAAGGAAATAGATAAAACCTCAAAATTAAATACAAAATTGTAGCAGTAGTAATTATACTGTAAATGTAAATGGACTGAACTCACCAATTAAAACCCACAGAATGGGGCCTCCCTGGTGGCACAAGTGGGTGAGCGATCTCTGTGAAGCTGTTCACAGCCTCTGGAGTGCCAATTTGATCCCCGCCGGCCTCAGAGCAACCCACATGGCGAGCAGACCTCTCCTGTCTCACCTGCTCCTCCCCTCAGCAGTGTATTTTGTTCACTCTGCCTATTCTGTTACCCAGTCGGTCTCTGGTGAATCCTCTCACCCTCCTGTACATCTGGCTTGTACCCTGGCTCTTGTATAAATAAAATCTTAAAAAAATAAAATCCACAGAATTCCTAGTTTGATTAAAAAACAGAATGCAAATTTCTGCTGTCTTCTGAGGCCCAATGATTATCAGGTTCAGAATAAAGGATTGACAACAATCCTACAAACAAATGGGACTGGTAAGGTAGGCCTAACCTGATAAAATATATATAGCTGAAAAAGGTAACAGGAGACATGGATGGACAGTACATAATAATTAAGGAAACAGTATAGCAGAGATGCATCTGTAATCATCAATATATATTCATCAAACAAAAGAGCATCAAAATATAAAAGGAACTATGATCAAATCTGAAAACTAGTAAGAAAAAGACATTCATGGCTGGAAACTTCAATCAAAACATGGGCAGGAGAACTAAATAGGCACTTCTCCCAAGAGGATGTACAGATGGACAATAGGTACATGAAAAAATACTCATCACTACTTAGCAGGGAAATCAGGAAAATCAAAACCACAGTGGGATACCACCTCACAACTGTGAGAATAGCAACATTAAAAGGACCAAAAACAAATGTTAGCAAGGGTGTGGAGAAAAAGGAACCCTCTGACACTGTAGGTGGGGCTGTAGATTGGTACAGCCCCTCTGGAAAATAGTATGGCATTTTCTCAAAAAATAAAAATAGATTTTCCATATGATGAAATGATTCCACTTCTATATATCTACATGAAGAATACAAATACACTACCTTTTTTAGTTCAGTGATGTATGTTGAGAAAGGAAGGCAATATTCAAGAGGTTTGTTTTTTTTTTTTTTTTTTTTGGCTATAATAGGTGAAACACATGGATTAAGGAGTAGTACTAAAGTTGAAGAAAAATCAATGATTTCTAGGAAGGTGGGAGATAAAGATAACAAATTTTAAAGATTCTTTGGATACATATGTGGTCTTACTATGGTAAGCTTTGTTTCTGGTCTGCACAAATGAAAGGAAGGTGATGCCATTCATTAAGATGGGGAGGTGGGACCTCCCCTGGTGGCGCAGAGGTTGAGCACTGGGCCGTGAAGCTGCCTGCAGCCTCTGCAGTGCTGGTTCTATCCTGGCCGCCAGCGAGGGTCCCACATGGTACACAGACCTCTCCTGCTGCACCTGCTGCTCCCCTTAGCAGTGTATTTCATCAGTCTGCCTGTTCTGTTTCCTGCTCTGGCTCTGGTGAATTCTCTCACCCTCCCGCACTTCTGACTGTACCCAGTGCTTGTATAAATAAATAAATAAATCTTTAAAAAACAGTTAAAAAAAAAGATGGGGAGGTGGAGGATGTGTGAATTGCTGTTAGATTAGTTATGCTTAAAGTATTTTTGAGATATGAGGGAGGGAATATCAAATAGGCAGTTGGCCTGTAGCTCAGAAGAGCAGCTCTGGCTAGAGAGGTTGTAGACCGTTACTATTAACAACTGAAACCAGAATAATGAACCAGGAGACCTTTGAAAGGAATGCAAGGTAAATAACAGATTTTACTATAGAGATTTGAGAAATTCCAAACTTCAGACTAAGTAGAGGTATGATGAACTTGTATACTTATTGTGGTATAAGTCAAACAGAAATTGTGATAACACGCCAACTAAATGCATCAAAAATAAGGGAATAATCAACAGTTTTGAGTAAAATAGAGAGATGAAGAAATTGAGGAAACAAAAGCTAGCATAAAGTCATTGGTGACTTAAGTCATGTTGTATTTCAAAGTCTTTCCGGGAAAAGCCAGATAACAGTTCTTTAAAATTTTGGTAGGGAAGTAATAGAGATAGTGAGAGTAGAAAACACATTACAAGTTTTTTGACTGAGGAGAGAAATAGGATGATAATTATAACAAGAAGTGGTGTTATTTGTTTCATGATGACTAAGAGTACAGTATGCTACACTTGATCTTAGCCAAAAGGCCGAGAAGCGATAAGAGTACAGTATGCTGATGGGGCAATTGTAGATAAACAGAGAAGTTATAATTGGCTACCTTTGTCTTCACACAAAATGTTCTTCTTCCCAATTTAGAGATATAAAGCAAAATAATATTGAATTTTAGAGATGCAAGGTTACAAGCTTTGGGAAGTAAGTGTGGTCATTATGTAGTTCACTGAAGGAAAGAAAAAATAATTCTGAGGCCTGAACTTGTGTGAAGAAAACAAGGAAACCCATGTATTTGCTCATGTTTTTCATCTTGTAAAAAAAAGTAATTGAATAATAATTTTAACCGTTTCCCCTTTAGTTGTATAATCCACATAAAATAGGATTCACTCAGCAGGTTGCTAGCTTGTGCCTCTAAACATTTTTAGTTGAGCAAGAAGTCACAAAACAGAACCATATGTGTTTTCCTTTAAGGTAATCTGCTTCAGTGGTATTGTCAGCACTTCTGAGAGCCTCTTCCATATGCATTTTGCCATACTTTTTATAAATAGTCTGTTGAGTCATTTTGATATCATCTATAAACCCTCTTTGCAAATATCTATACACTGTTTTGGGGGATATGAAAATAATGGGATTTATGAAAATAATAGCCTTTATAATGAGACATAGTCTAAGAATGTTATATTACAAACAGATATAACCAAGATACTATATTTTGAACTTTCAGTACCATTTAAGAACTGTCATTTAAAAAAGATAAGCCTTATATGAAAAGTTTGGGATAGAAATGAGTTCTTAGGGGGAAATCTCATGTTTCTTTGTCCATGGAATCCAAATTCTGAGCTCTTATTTGTAACTCCCAGAGAACTAGAATATATATTGTTTTCATGGATACTTGTTATGTTAAACAAAATGGACACCACCCTGAGCATAAAACAAATCTCTGTAAATTTAAAAGGACTGAAATGATACAAATTATGTCCTCAGACCAAAATGGAACAAAATTAGACACCAGAAACAAAGATATCTTAAAATTCCCAAATATTTTGAAATTAAACAGCAGACTTTTAAATAATCAATAATAAAGAATAAAGTTTCATTTTTATTTATTGATTGATTGATTTTAAATATTTATTTATGCATACAAGAGCTGGGGTGCAGGGCAGAGGTGTGGGGAGGGAGGTGAGAGGATTCACCAGAGATAGAGTAGGGAACAAAACAAGTGAATCACACTACTGAGGGGAGCAGCGGTTGAGACAAGAGAGGTTTGCTGCGCCATGTGGGTCAGCCCCCTGGCCAGGGATCAAACTCTTGCTACAGTGGCTGTAGATAGCTTCGTAGTGCTGAGACTTAACCCCTTGCGCCACTAGGGAGGCCCAAAGAAGAATGGTTTAAATAATGAACATTGAAACAAATCAATGTGCTTGGAATGCAGCCAAAGTAGTACCTAAAAGGAAACTTACCAGATGAAATGCTTATATTAGTAAAGGAGAATCTCAATTCAGTGATCTCAAGTCAATGATCTAATTTTTCACCTTAAAAATTTTGGAACAAAAGATAGGAATCCTTTTTGGAACAAAAGATGGGAATACAATGTTACCTCAATTAAAAATTAATAACAAGAATCAATTAAATTCAAAGTAAGTATAAAGAAGGAATCTCCATTTTGTGCAAGCTGTCAAACTGTTTGGTTGAAGTCGTTCATACCATTCCCATTTTATTCTTTGAATGTCCATATGATGTATAAAGATGTCCCTTCCTTTATTCATGAAAAAAAAAGAAACAAACACAAAAATATAACCCCCAGAGCTACTTTACATTGACACTTTAAAGCAGCATACATAGATATTCTTGCCAAGATTGACCTTGAGGTGGCATTTAACATTTGCAAAACAATCACTTGACATATTTCTGTTAAAGTTGAGACATCTATTTATGTTGGACCACTGCACATATATTTATATTGTGTGTGCTTTGAGTTTATAAACTCTATTTAAAGTAGAACATTGTTTCCCACCTCCGAATCACCTCCACTGCCTCTCACTCTTCCCACTTAGTCCTTATACATGCTCTGTGTCTGAAGCTCATTCAATAAATATTCTTTACTTAAGAACAGCCACACTGAAAGGGATAAAAATAGTTTAAACAGAAAAATAAACAAATGACAAACTTTTGCACACTGTTAAGTTTTTGTAACTTAGCATTTTATAATACTTTTTTCTAACACAAATAAAAGATTGTGCTACAGATATTTTCAGTTGAAATGCTATGCTGTTCCCTTCTGTCTCAGACTGTTTCTTCTTTCTTGGAATTACTGCCTGATTCCCAAAGAGGTTACAGCTTGATTTTGTACCATATAGTTTCCCCCTAGTCAGTTGTATGGCAGGCAGATTCTCTAGTTAGTTTATTCCCTTTCACATGCTGTTCTGTCAAAACCATTCGCTTACATTTTCCACAGATCACTATTAGCATCGAACAACATTGCCCTGTAAGAAAAACTGCTGTCCATGTTCTCCTAGCTGCCATTATAAACTAGCATTTCCCTTCTTTCTCTGGGACGTGTCACTCATGTGTTTCAGCACGCCAGTTGTCCCTTATATCTAGTACACTATCCTTCCATTGGAACATTTTACAAGTTTCCTATATTCATTTTACTTGCACTTTCTATTACCTTGCAAATGACATTCATTCATTCACCCCTTCTAGTTTCTTTAAGCACTTATATCCCCTGTTGCATGAATAAAATTTTGTATCATATTTTTCTAACCATTTATTTTTGCAGGCTGCATCTCCATCTTCTGTCAGGAGCGTTTTCTAAAACAGCACACACACACAGTCATAAACTATATTATTATTTGTTTTTCTGTGTGGATCAGAAGAATCGAGCCGATAGATAGTCTAAAAATAGGTAGGAAGATGCTAACTAGAATATTGCTTTGTTTCTATGAAAATGTGCTATTTCTGTTGTGGAAGAAATTGAGATATTATACAAATAGTAATGATATTCCCCTGTAATAAAAGCTATAGAATGTTAGAAAGTGAGTAACTTTCATAGCTTTAATCTGTGGCAATGAGTTTTATCGGTAAGAGTGTCGGAGAACATAAGCAGTTAAGATTCCTGGAGGCAAAACGTTCCCAATTAAGTTGATTTACCACATTCCAAAATGACTTGACAAGTACATTTAACTCTATAAAATGATATCTGTTATATCTGTCATGGTTTAGAAATTCAAGATATAGCCACCATCATCATCGTTATCAAAGGTATTGAGTATATTTTTTGATCAGTCTCTATTAAAACTTTAGATATATGGCTTTTATCATCAAACAAGTTCTAGTCTGCTGTAGTGATATTAAGACCCGTATTGAACCCATGAATGCATTAAGAAATGAGTGCCCAGATTAAGTAGTATCTGTTATAAGATAAATAAGTTATTGATGACTTGGATCAGGGATCTGAGAACTTCTATAAAAAAGGCAGAGAGTAAATATTTTCAGTTTTGTGTGTCACATGTCTCTGTAGCTATGCTTCAGTTCACTGCAGGAAAAAAAAAAAAAGGAGAACTAAGCTTTCAATTTAATTCTTTCAGTACCTTTTTATGAATACCGACCATGTGCCAGGTATTTTCCTGGTCTCTTCTGCTACTTTAGATAAACCTTTATCTAAGATTTATACAAGATATATTTACATTTTCTCTTGATTCTCTGCTTGTACACACCAAGAATCTTTATCCTTCAAGAAGTTTTAAGAACAAGATACACTTTCTTTCATTTTTTCAGCACCCCCTCCGTTTTCTTTCACTTTGTCCTACATAGATTTCCATGTCTATTCCATGTTAAAAATCTCATTTCCTTGAAGTGTAAATGCCCCAGACTACCATTCTGTTATCCAAGCATTCAAAGCATCTATTTTGGGGGAGGTACTGTTTATTTAAGTTTCTTTCATATTTCCAAATACCCTCAGGGTTAGAGAATCTGAGCTGTAACCTTTTGCCATGGGACACGGACCTGGCTGAGCAGTGAGGTTTTCTCAGAGTCCATGCTCTTTGTGATCAGACTGGTGCTTATGGTTAAGTGGACAGAAAGAGGGGGAACATTCAATGTTTGTCTCAGTTGCCAAGTCACAAGATCCATGATCTCTCATGGCACCTGACTGGAAGGTTCCAACTTGGGTGTCATTTGTTGCTCATTGAGCTACTTATCTGGCATTTAAACTTTAAGCTTCCATTCTTCTCATTGGTTGTTAGACACACTGAAATCTTCTGACCAGTTCCCCCAAATCACTCTGGAAAATTCCAAAAAAGTTCATTCCAGAAAGTTCCAGTGAATAGTTTTAGTTCTCATAGATTTGATCTTTCCCAACTTTATTTACTATTTTCTCCTTCCTAACAATACCTTTTCCCTTAGTTACTGTTAGTTACTGTGACATTATTTTCACCTTATTTTCTTTTTTTCAAAATGGCCCTTCAAGTGCTTCCTCAGAGCTCTTCTCCTTCAATGTTCTTCCCTCTCAGTTGTCCATATTTGTTGTAGTGACCAAAAATCAGTGTTCAGAATTTATATTTTCTTATTCTTTATGCCTTTCCTTTGAAAGGTAAACTTACTATAAATCCTGGTTTACTGAATTGAAATTAGAGTATTGACATTAATTTGTATTAATTAGTAATCCTGCCCTCTTGATTTAACTACATAATAGCATTTTACTAATCTTTGCTTCTAGTTATTTTTTAATTCTTTTCTCTATAATGTGACCATATTTGTTTTTTAATATAAAAATCTCATCATCACCCCTTTCCTGCAAAATCTTTAACTTTCCACTTCTTACAGAGATTTAAAAAATTCCCTTAGCATAACACACAAAATCTTCTATTAGTTTTACAGACCTTTCTATATTATGGTATAATTGAACTATATGAAACTATTTATAGTTTCCAACCATGCTATTATTTTCTTTTGTCCTCCCATAATTTTGGTGTTGATCTCTCAATATATAAGAAGTTTTGTTTGTTTTTGTGAAAATCTCCACCTGGTAAACTATTGCTCATTCTTCAAGGATAGAACATATGCTATTTTACCAGTGAAGACCTATTAATTGTTTTGCTCAGGCAGGGTTAACATTCCCTTCCTTATTATAGCCAAAACACTTTATTCTTGTTTCTATTTTAGTCTTTCCACATCATATTAGAATATTTTGCACAGCTGCTTCATTTCCACAATGAACTGTGTGACCCACAAGGAGAAGACAAAGCAGAACACAGTGCCTGGAATATAATAACTACTGAATTTTTTGCTGTTGGCTCCATCAATGGCCTGCTCTGATAACTACATTGATAGTGTTGATGAATGTCTGAGATTTTCCAGAATTAACATTTATATGTCATGTTAGCTAACGTAGTGACTTAGTATTAAAAAAGGGAGGGTCACAAAACAAACAAATAGATGATCAAAGTAAAACAAAAACATTTTTGAACTGTAAGACCTATTAGTAGTTATAAAAGCAAGGAGGAAGATGGATGGGTACACTGGGAAAATGGGGACATGATTTGGTAGAGGATACATTTTGGACTGTTATCAGAGACCTTCATGTAGTATGTACACATGTGATTTTCAATGATGAATTCCTGGAACTTATATAATACTATAATACAATGTTACTTCAGTTAAAATAGGAAATAGAAAAGTATTTAAAACCTTAAATATAAAGCAAATAAAAGTCATTTGACTTTCAATTTTATAATTCTGTCTCTGACATAGGATCCACTTATTCCTTTGAACCTACCCAATCAGTCACCACCAATTAGACTATCACTAAAAAAAAAAAAAATCACCTTCTCAGTATGCTTTAGATTCATCTGTATTTTATACCCTTATTATTACTGCCTGGGTGTAGACATATCACCTTGGATTATTATTATAGTTCCTAATTAAAGAGTTTAGTTTCACTTCTCTCTGCCATAACCCAAACCATATCGTATATGTATTACTTCTATATTAATATACTTGAGTGGTACTTTCATCCCATCACTCCCCTATAAAAAAAATAAATCCAATGACTTTAAGCAGTTAACACACTAGTATTCAAACTCTCCCACACGCTGGCCCTAGAGTCATGGTCTAGCTCCATTTTTTTGCCACACCTTTATCTAATCTTTATTTGTAGCTAGACCATATGCACCATGAGTGCATATGAGTCTCCTATAGTGCATATTTTATCATTGCCACTTAGCACATTTCTTGGCATATTCCAGATGCAGAAATTTTTTTGAATAAATCATTGAAAAAATACATTGTTTTTCAAACATGCTTCTTTAAGTTCTTGTGCCATTGGCAAGGACAGGGTGTGAAATGAGGAGACAAGTCAGGGAGGGAGGGAGGGAGAGGATATGACAAGTAATATGAGCTGGTGTGGTTGAGCCCCTGTGTCCACTTACATTCCAACTTGAGCAGCTCAACAGTGCCACATACATTAACT
>NW_026555331.1:128756268-128791268 GCF_014898055.3 Talpa occidentalis | reverse complement strand
GATGATAAATCTAAGAGATGATAATGTGACAAACTGAACAGTGGTGAAACTTCATTGCTACCATTGTATTCCATTTGGATTGGGGCTCTGAACTAGGGTAGACCTCAGTAGCTTGGGTTCAGTAAGAAATTGTCAGCCAAGACTGTACTCTGTGGCATGGGAATGCCCTGGAGTTTGGACTGACCAACAAAAAAAAAGGAAGGAGAGGAGGAATAGAGGGGAAATAATTGATAGACAATTTTAGAAGTAGGTACGAGAAGTGGGCAGCAGGAAGAAAAACCAAATTAATGTGATACTTTTGAATTTGCAGATTCTATTCAGATTGCAGACTCCAGCTTAATGCCTGATTTCTAAGAGCACTAATCTGGTGGCAAAATCATAGTCTCATTTTACCTCACTCAATGTTCAGTGCTTTACCTTATTCCCTCTTGCATTGAGGCATTAACCTTTTTTTTAAGTTGGTAAACTTATTTACCAAATATTAGAACAAAAAACAAAACAAGGTAAAACACTCCTTATCCCTTTATGTCCCCCTACATTTTCTTCTGGCCAGCTCCTCCATTGTTTATTTTCTTTCTCATGATGGCTTATATACTTTGTGAAGTTGACTGACCTAACTAAATTGGATTTCCACACATAAATTGACCTCTATGCAGAGCAAATAATTATTAGGTCTCCATAACAGAATAACTAAAGGCTTTGAAGTTTATAAGGTCACAGTTGTGTATTGAGTGATGACTAAAAATTGTCCAGTTGAAAAATACATGAAATAGGAAAATGTCCAAGCATCATTCCAGACCCAAGTCTATTCAAAGACATATTGTGCAAATTATAACCAGATTTATTTATTTTTATAGAGTAACATTGGTTGATATCATTGTGTTTTATTTTAATTTTTTAAAAATTTTTCTAAAAATTACAGTAACATTGGTTTTTATCTTTGTTTGTGTTTATAAGTATGGGATCTCCCCCTTGAGGATCACACTCATCACCAAAATCCATACTCCACAACCTAGACTATTGTGCTCCCTTCCCACTTTGTTCTTGCCCTACCTCCCATCCCCCTTCCTCTCTGATAGTCTCAGCTCTATAGTTAGCTTTCTAAGGTCAGTTCTTAGTTTGGTTTCATTTAACCCTCTGTTTGGTTTCTTTGTATTCCATATATAAGTGACACCATCCACTGTTTGTCCTTTTCCTTCTGACTATTTTGCTTAGCATAATCCCCTCCAGCTCCATCCATGTTGCCACATATGGCAAGAGATTTTCTTTCCTGATGGCTGACTAATATTCCCTTATGTATATATACCACATCTTCCTGATGCACTCATCTGTATTTGGGCATTTAGGTTGTTTCTATAGCTTGGCTATTGTTAATAATGCTGCTGTGAGCATGGGAGTGCAAGTTTCCTTTGTAATTAGTGGTGTTTTTTTTTTTTTAATTCTTTGGGTAGACACCTAGAAGTAAAATTGGGAGGTCATATGGCAGATTCATTTTTATTCTTCTGGGAAACGTTCATACTGTTTTCCACTGGGGCTAGATCAATCTACATTCCCACCAAATATGTAGGAGAATGGCCACATTCTTTGCTCTTAAATTTAAATGTATTAAAAACATGAACAACTTCAAAGTTGACATTTTATCACTCTAAGTAATATAAATCTACTTGTAAAATGTGACTTAAGTTTGAAAACCATACTAAATGATCCTTCTCTCATTTCTTCCTTCTCTTTCTATGTGTAACTATCTATAAACTGATCCTTCTATTCAATAGTTGAATTGTCCAGCCAGATAGTATTTCATTTATGCATATATGTATATACACATATATATATATTCATTTGTATATCTGGCTTCTAATCTATTCAATTACTTGATCCAGAATTTTGCAGTGGTCCTTAATACTGAAATTATTCAGTGAGGATTTTTTCTTAAATTGCTCATTTAATGTCAATAAAAAAGTATCTAAAGTTCTAAGTTGCTCTATCTTATTTAAAATAATCTAGGATATGAGTGTGAACTCTTTTGTCCAAGTATACAATTTTTGATTATTTGTAAAAAAATTAATACTTAAGTTTAGATCCCACTTGTGATTCAGAATTCTGTGTAGCATTTTGTTTAGTTTAAACCCACACACACACACACATATATATTTAATTCTCTTGTGTGTTTCTGAAGTAATTTTCTAGTTAGTGAAAGCTAACCTAAAAAGCATATATCCTGTTATAATATTACTGAGCTATAAAGTCAAACTAAAATTCTTATAACTAAAAGTGCTTACTGGGAAATGTTTTGTCTGAGCATATCCAACTTTCAACTCCACTCAAAGCAGTTTAGTTTACAAGTGCACAGAATTCATTAAATTAAGTAAACCATGTGTTTAATATCAAGAAAGTAAAGAAACAGATTTTTAATACAATTAATTATCTAATCCTCCTGTGATGACTTTCAGAATGACACTTCCATCTGGAAATCCAAGGCTGCATGACAAATTCTGTCATTAACAGAAACAAGAACAAGCATATTCATTCTTTGTTTAACAAATTTAGCAATATTATTTCCTATGCAAATAAATGTGATTTATAATATATGGAGTATTAAATGTTATATTTTAATGGTAAGAAGTGATTATGTCACTTTACATAAAAATAGTATCATAAAATGTTAGCAATAAATTACATTTAAAAAGTAGATATAGTGGAATGTCCTTTAAACAATGATTTTGAAGATTCAGCTAATACCTGTCGTGTAGTTATCAGTATTACAAAAGAGCTCACTACATAAATCTTATGTTTTAAGGATATGATCTGATTTGTGGCATACCTGCCTTCGTATAAGAATACCAAATGATTATAGGCTTTGATATAAATATGTGTGATCAGTATTCATACAATGGAAAAAGTGGATATGTATGTGTTTGCGTTCTCTTTCTCTCTGTGTGTGTGTATAAAATTTTTTTTAAGATTTATTTATCTATTTATACAAGCACTGGGTACAGTCAGAAGTGCGGGAGGGTGAGAGAATTCACCAGAGCTAGAGTGGGGAACAGAACAGGCAGACCGACGAAATACACTGCTGAGGGGAGCAACGGGCATGACAAGAGAGGTTTGTGTGCCAACTGGGACCATCGCTGGCCACTGGGGCTTGAACCTGTGCTGCGAAGGCTGCGGGCAGCTTCGCAGCCCAGCACTCAACCACTGCACCACCAGCAGAGGCCCAGTGTATAAAATTTTCAACTGTGTTTTTTGGTTTTTTTTTTTGATACTCACCCCAAATAATTCAAGTGTTTTCTTGAATAATCTATTTCCCCTTGTTATCTTATTGACTCGGATAATCATTGGGTTACTAAGTTGTACTCTGTAAGAAACTTGTCTGGAAATTTTCAGATCAATTAATAGGAAAGCAGAGGCCAAAAAGGATGTTTTACAGTCAATGATATCTTACAATGAATTAGTTTAATTAGCTTCATGGGTAGTATTGGTATGGGAAAAGATAGATGTTAATGCATATTCTTGCAGTGCTTATAATAATGAGTTAATACTTATTGATGCCTATAAAGTTCCAGACACTCTGCTAAGGGCTAGACATACAGACTTTACTTCCTATAATCTTCAACTTATTATTAATAAGATTGAGATTCTGAGTGCAGGTAGGAAGGCAACTGCTATAGAAATGGAGGGTGTCTCTCTCATCCATGGAGTAAACCAGAAGGATCTGGATTCAACTCTTTCTCTGCTACTGCTTATCCATGTGATGGCAGGGACATACACATGGCCATCCAAATTCAGCTTCTGCATTGGTAAAATGGTATTGAAATATCTGCCAGTCAAGGTTTCTGGGGATTAGTCAATACATAACAGGTGCTTAGTCATGGGAATTATTAATGAGGAGGAAAGGGAAAAGTAGTTGCTTAAGATGTACATTTACATATAATACATGTGATTAAATATATATGATTAAAATAAAATGTTATGAACAAATAGATAATGTAGGAAAAAAATAGGATTATTTTATTTCTTATATTGGTCAGAAAGTGTCATGTCAAGCAAGAAAAATACATCAACTTATATCTACTATATTTAAGTTTATCTTTCTAAATGTGGAGTAAGATTATTCATTTCATCTCTTATCAGCGGAATCTTATCTACTTTTCATGTTAACCAAGCTTATCTGTCTTGTTGTAGATGTACTCGCCAACAGTGAAACAGCACAATCTTACCTACAACAAGACTGTGCTTTCTTGTTAGCCATATACATGTTGAACAGTTGTAGACTACCTTTAAACATCTAAATCATTAATACACAAGCGTGGGTCACATTTTGTTACTTTGATTGTTGAAATTAAGAAAATGTTGGGTTTTTGAAAAAGATTTATGCATACAAGAACTGGGGTACAGGCCAGAGGTGCAGGGGGTAGTGAGTAGATTTACCAGAGAAAGAGTGGGGAACAGAACAGGTGAATCTACTGAAATACACTGCTGAGGGAGCAGTGGGTGAGATAGGGGAGGTCTGCTGCACCATATGGGTAGCTCCCTGGCGGGTCGGGGATCAAACTCATGCTGCAGAGGCTGTGGATATCTTCACAGTGCTGTGCTGATGAACCCCTTGTGCCACCAGGGAGGCCCCAAGAAAATTTTGTTATCAAGATATTTTATCCACATTTAAGTAAAACTAAAGGAAATCTCACTCTTCAATATATAGGATCAAATTATTTTAAATACCTATAAGATCAATGGGTAGAGTAAGCATGTAGGTAATGGTTGAACTTTGAAAAAAAAAAAAAAGTTGTTAGAAAAGTCTTCAAATTATTTTCTTTCTTCACCAGAAGTAATCTGTTGTTTTTGAGCATGAGGCGAGAAGTGTGCTAAGTGCAACTTGTAACCTTAAATGTAATTCCTGCATCATCAAGTTGAAACTATTGAAGGGTAGTCCTACTTTCCAATTCCCAGTGTGTCTATGGCTTATATATACATAAAAAAGAATGAACTTGCTTAATGGGAACATTTTTACAGTATCTTCTGGAAGTTTTCACAAAATACAGTTTTATGATAAGACATGGAGTTTTAAAAAAAGGATAAACACATAATTAGCACTGATACATAGCTGTAAAGGAAACCAAAATATTTCTCAGACAAGATGAAATGGTATTACTTCAATATAACATGATAGCAATAAATATTGCTTATACTAATTAATACAGAGTATTTTGTAACTAAGACTTGATTAAAATAATTAGAGTAGGCTACCTATAATATTGTTGTTTTTGAAATAGCAAGTGTGTGAATGTAAATTTTATCACAAAATGAGAGCCTGTTGGGCAGATTGTCCACTGAGTGCGAATGAGATAATGTCTAGTGGCAATTGCTATGAGAGAAATATTTCACAAATTTAATTCTGCTATTCTAAATACAATCATTTGATATGAATTTTCTGAGTTGTAAAACAGTTGGCTGAAGTAGAACAAAAGTTAGTAGTTTTGGGAATATTGAATGTTGAAATATGAATTTCTAATTTTGTCAAGATTTCAGAAAATTTAAAAGCAAAACTTTCAGACTGCAGTAGACTTAAATTTAAATATGTCTCTAAAGCATTCTTATGTTTTTCAAGTACCTTACACACTATAGGCATAGGAAAAATTTTAATGTAATTCAATTATTTCTCCATAGTGCTTCCTATGTTAGGTTTTTTCTTTTATCAAATTGGATAGATTTTGATTTTTTTCTTTTTTTGTTAATTATATAATTTCAATCTATAAAATGAGTTGTATTTTTTTCTACATTTATTACATTAGATTTTTATGTCCTTTGTTATGTACTATGAATAGAAATTCTGCTATATGGAAGATACCTTGTCAAGGAAAGAGAAGAAAAAAATCTGATAAAATGCACTAAAATTCCACAGAATGAATTCCTTGATAAATTATTAATTTCAACTTGATACTATATATTTTCATTCTAAAATATTTTATCTAGTCCTTAATTCTGATCATTAGAAATCTGTGTTGATAATAATCTTATGTACACACTTATTTACTTGTGTGTATATAATATGGGTTTTATATTACTATGAAATTTAAACTTTAACAAATTATGCCCTGCAAAGTGACTAATTTTTTAAAACAACTTTGAAGATCTAATTTTCTAGAATGTAGCTTCACTGATCCTTAGGAGGGAAACAAGGCAGTATCTATTCATTTTCCATCAAATATAGAATGTTGATTTAATTATATATTTTCTTTTTTCCCATCAGAACTACATACATTCCTTTTATAATCCTGGAGGGCAGGTCTCAATTTCTAGCCTGTGCCACATATTATAATGCTTACAGCATTGTGAGAACTGGTTTTACCTCTAGAAGCTGTGTGACCTTGGGTTATTTCTTAGCTGTTCTGTAAGATGGAGATAATAATCTAACTCACCGTTTCATGGTTAAAGATTAATACAATAATGCATGAAAAAGGACTAGCACATATATAGTAATTTTTATTGTTATAATTTTGCAATGTTGGACCTCCCTAGTGGCACAAGCGGTTGAACACAGCGCTGTGAAGCCCCAGCCTCTGAGGCACGAGTTCGATCCTGGCGGGCCAGGGAGCTACCCACATGGCAAGCAGACCTCTCCTGCCTTGCCCACTGCTCCACTCAGCAGTGTATTTCGGTCAGTCTGCCTGTTTGTTCCCTGCTCTGTCTCTGTACCCCTGCACCTCTGGCCTGCACCCCAGTTCTTGTATGCATAAATAAATTTAAAAAAAATAGAGACTATTCATTAAAAAAAAAATTCGCAATGTTTCCTAAGCTGAAAGTATGAAAAAAATAGAGAAATACAAAACACAAAACCAAATTCTCTTCAAAATTTACTGGCACAGGAACAGTGAGTGTTTACCATACTTGTTTTTCCTCAAAAGATCTGGATACTGAACTTGTTAGACTGCTTTTAGTATATGTAGATATATTAAAAAATATATATCTTTTAGTCTTATTATTTTAATATTCTTTCCCTAACAGTTTTGTTTTGCACTTAAATTGATTTAAATAGTTACACAAATGTACTGATGTTAAAGATAAGTGTATTTTAAATACAAGTACACATAGATACATAGACACATAGATACTTATAGACTTAGCACTATTTGGGAACTGGGGAAAGAACAGGGGGAAATAGAAATAATGGTATATACTATTGTGTAAAACTAAGTGAATGCTGATTGTGGTTGAAGTCACTAGGGCAAAAACTTAGAAGTCTTTTTACAGACACACATATACTTTCATTTACACATATGTATTCTTACAATTATCTTCACACATCAGAATTCCTCTTTAAAAGCAGTGTACTTTAATAGCAAGACTATTTCTATTTTCTAAAATCTTAGGAATGCTAACATTAATATTCAGTGCCTTATTTTAAATTCAGTAAGATAAAGCCAAACTAAAATTCATGAGTAATTCGTTATTTAATGCATAAAAATAAAAAATACATGCACAGTTGGCTAGTTTGAGTCAATGTATGAAAGGATATACTTTTGATATGTAAGAGGATATATAAAAAAGGTATGTAATATAGAAACTGAAACATTTCCCTTTCCATTAATAAGACTTGCACACTAAAAATCTGGTGTTAGAGAAAGACCAAACCAAAGTAAACCAAAACAACACTTCATGCAAGTGGAAGTATAAATGTCAAGAAGTAGAAAAAAGTACTTAAGTAACTTTAAGAACACAAGAAAAACTATGCAAATATTGGATTTGACAGTCACCAAAGAATTCTCTGCATATTAGAGTAAATATATTTGAAATAATGCAAGGTGGAATGTTTAAAATGCCTGAAAGATGTCAATTTAATAATATAAGTAGATAAATTAAAAAGAATTAGGATTGTTTTATTGCTATGCCCACTAAAACTTTGTATAGGAACAAGTAAGTGTGCCTTTAGTAATTCTAATACATTCAGAAAGCAAATATGCATCTGATAGATTATTTTCAAGTCAATCTTATTGTTACTTCTTTTAAAAAAAAAACAGACTAAAGGGTTTGGTTTGGCTTAGTTTTGTCCTTTATTGCTTTGTATTCTACATATGAATGAAATTTTCTGGGGTTTGTTTGTATTTTTCTGACTTATTTTACTTAATCCTCCCATCTATGTTGTTGCATGTGTCAAGATTTCAGCTTTTAACATGTATCCCTAAAACATGTTCAGTGTTGTAAACCAACATTACTTCAATGAAATAAACAATTAAAAACTTAAAAATGAGCAAAGACATGCTAAAAACATACACTCTGCACATAAAAATGTGCAAAACCACGAACATTTAACTTAATACTAATGAGATAAACTACTTGCCTATTTCAGTTTACAACAGCTGCACATATTTTAAAATGGTTCAGTTGAAGTTTACTCAGACTAGATAATTGATCCAACATGCAGAGTAATGTCAGCATTAGATATTTTATATAGTGGGGCTTAAGATGTAACAGAGGTATTGTGAAACTTAAAAATTATTTTGGAATATTTTCTTGAGGAACTGGAAAATTTATGCAAAATCATCACATTAGTAGAAAATATTCCTTTCCATATTCTAAATAATGTTTCTCTCAATTATGAAGTGTAATACATTTATGTTTTAATGATTTTTTTTTACTTTTCAATTCTTGGTTTTAAAACGGCTCATTTAATTTCCCTCTGTTAATACATTTAACTCACTATAGGTTCCTTTCCTTATGTGTTTTTCAAACCAAAAGTTGCAGTTTTATTAAAAATGGATGCATTTCATCTCTTACAAAGGCAGAACTGAACCAAAAAATTAGTTCATTGATGATTCTATCTTCAAAGCAAATATGGACAGAAGATACATGATATGCATTGGCATGTATAAAGTAGCACACATACAAATGTGTGAGTCACTAATGAAGGAGCTGTAAAAATAAAAATACTAGTTGGATTCACAGTATACATTTTATATATAAAATCAGGGTTTTTTCTCTTTAGTAAAAATATAATATACATAGAGAATATATAATGTAAATGTCAATGTGTGAATTTTGTAGCCATAATATATGAAATATAGTAATAACAAAGCTAAAGAAACAGTTTCAAATACGGGAAAATGCATTGATTCATTTTTATATAATTATTAAAATCTTTACGGTAAAGACAGATGATGGTAAAGATAAATCAACTGGTGTTTGTGAGTGGTTTGAAGTTAACATTTCTAAATTTTATGTGTTTCCTCTGCTAGCACAGAAACTCTATTATGCCATAATAAAGAGAAAGTAAGTAGAATTTACAACAATCTTTTTTGTTTAGAAGTCAGAATTTTACTTTGCTCAACTGCCAAAAACTGAATGCCTCTTTGGTTTCTCTGGATTCGATCCCACTGTTATTTCCTCACCATCTTTCATTTTGATCCATTATGGCTTACTAGTGGTTAGGTTAGACTGTGTTCCCTTGGCGGTTCCCCTCACTGCCACTGCAGACACCAGTTTTTCTTCCATGAGTCGTTGAATAGGACTTGTAAGCCTTGTCTTTCTCCATGCCCCCTACTTTCTCTCTGCCTCTACATCAGGTTTATGAACTTGCTGGTGTAGGGGTTACTAGTCCACAGAGCTGAGTGAAATTCCATTGTTGAACTCAGATGCCTTAGCAACTACAGATAGGGGTCTACAATATTTTTCATATTGTTTCTTAGAAAAGAAGAAAGAACAAAATTGAGAAAGAAAACAAGACAATTTCCTTAAACACACACACACACAAAGAAAACATGATATACACTCACAAAAAGGTGTTAAATTTTACTTTTCTCAAAAATGATTTTCAAAGCTTTTTTAAACAAGCACAAAAATCACTTAAGAGATTTTAGCATGCTTGATAATTATTAACTAAGTAGTACTAAGAATGACACAATGTATTTTTTTTCATAAATTATAATTTTCAAAGAAAAATTTGAGGAAGATATGTCATCTTTCCAATTCCAATGTATGAGTTTACTGCGATAAAAAGAATAACTTTTTTTATCTAATGCTCAGAGCATTTCCAGATCAACTGTGCAAAAGGTTAACTTAATTAGCACAGTGTAAGTTGAAGAGAAAAAATGAAGTATAAAAATAGGTTTTTTGGTTCATTTTTTAAAATGTGAAATAGGAAAAGCATGTATTTCAGATCACCCCCTCTCTGAAGGATTATTATCACATCATCTATGGCATTGTGCATTGCAAGATAGCCTACACTTAATCTACACAAAAATTAATTTTATCTCCTATATATTTGGAGGATTTATTGCCACACAAAATTTAGCATTAATGGAAGACACAAAAAGTGTATTTCATTATTTAGATATGAATATACACCTACATGTACACATATGCAGTTCAGTCTTGACTGTGAGGGCTTATGACTATTGACATTGTCAATTTTTATCTCAGTACTCATCACTGCTTACTGTGGGTGTTAATAGTATATTTCCATGGAGTTTGTGTGTGCTGCAATGTAAATTCTGACATTGCTAGTGTCAGTCACTAATCTACCTCATTCAGTTCATGTCAAGATGATACATCACAATGTTCAACAACTGTCATCTCAGCTTTAAATAGATCTGCATTTTCTCAAATTTACAATTAATTTTTCTGTTAAGAATCTAGCTTCTATTTTTTAACAATATGTGCAACTAACCAATTCTAATATATTTGTATTGATTGCTGATTTTAAAAAAAAGTACTTTCTGAAAATTAAGCCAAAAGAATAGTATTAAGTGAATAATAAAACACTTCATTATAGGGCCTCCCCTGGTGGCGCAGCAGCGCAGCCTCTGCAGTGCCGGTTTGTTCCCTGGCCGCGGGGGAGGGTCCCACACAAAAAAAAAAAAAAAAAAAAGGGGGAAACTGATCAAAACTTGCATTCTGAAAATTTAAGAATAGGAATTTTATATATTTTTAAAATTTACTTTAAGTGCATTTAAAAGGATAATTGTAGACTATCTTAAACTAGGTGAGTTAATTAGGCTGACACTATTTGAGGTTGAACCTTCTTAGAGTTACAGTCTTCTTATACAGTCTAGAGAACTGGACTTACCCTTGACTTTTGCCCTATATGTGTTTTATCTCCATTTTGTTAATATATTTCCCTTTTCTTTTTCAGTTTTTTTCATCTTTCTTTATGCTTCTTCCTATACTCTTTTTCTCTATTATCCTGAATTATCTGTTCAATTGGCCTTACAATAAAAACATTTTAATTAGTTTAATTAAAAAATTTGCCTTTTTTTCCCTCACTAGTCTAGCAAATGACTAGTTCTACATTATAGAAGTTTGGAAATGCAGGTCAGGACGATTTCCTCCCTCTGTCTCTTTTTCCTTTTTCTAAGTGTTTCTGTGCCCTTTTAAATTTCATTGTTTTGATTTATTGAAACTTCACATTTTTCTCTTCATTCTTTTTGCTCCAAATATATTTTAATTTTTCTCCTATACTTTCCCAAACATTTTGAAAGCTAATGGAATTCCAGTTTCAAAAATACTGTTCTTTATACTCTTGATAGGTAATTCCTGAAATTAAAACTAAATTGAAAAAAAAAAAATGCCAAAACTAAGAATGCCAGAGTAAATGAATTATTTTGATAATCACATTTACAATATTTTAAAAAGTCATGAAATATTGGTCATATTATGAAATGTTTTGGAAAAACATGCTAAAATCAGTAAAGTCATTCCTAACAAAACATAATTCATCTATCAAAGAAACTAATCAAATATTGAAGTTCCCAGGTCTATATGAGAATAACATCTAAGCTGGGCAACCAGAGAATGAAAATAATCTTTGAAATACTCAAGGGAAATTAGGAAAATATTCTCCTAAAATGAGTAAACTATTAAAATACTGAATTTCTAAGAGTTTTTGCTCTGTGACACCCTCTTATACAAATGTAATTTTATCTATTTGTCTCTAGTATTTTCTCATAGCTATCCACCCAATACCACTCCAGATGCATCTTCCCAATGTGCATCTAACTTCATGTCAGTCTTATACTCCTAAAACTTCAACAGTTACCTCTATACCTGACAAATAAAGTTGATTAAAAAAAAAGTTACATGATCTCGCTCTCATCTATCTTTTGGATTTAATCCACCAGTGAAGTGGGGAATATATTCTTATAATTCCTGCTGTATGCCATTCTTCCCATTATCTTCACCACTCAAGTGCTCGTTTCTCAACTTGGTTGTGTCCAAAATGCCTTTTCATTAACAAAAAGCTTCTTGAAAACTTCTTGAATTCCAGTTAACTGGAGGAAATGTTTTCTTCTTTTGAACTGTTACAGTGCATTTGTTGTACTATTTTCCAGTGGGTTTATGTTTTTGTACATTTTAATTTCTACTATCAGAATCTAGGTGACACTGTTAGTTACCTAAGTGAAAAATGCATCCTGCCTGATGGATTCCAAAAACTGTCACTATGTTATTATGTACTTTTAGTGGATAAGAGTTATGGGTATTTGATACATGATTGAATAAATGCATCTCTTTAAAATAATTAAGACAATATATAAAGAATCATTTTAACAAGTATAAAATATTTGGTTAAAAATATCTCCGGTTTAAAGAATATACCTTGACACTTTTGTCTCCATGTACACCCAACCCTTTCTTTTTGAATGCATTTTGAAAAACAGTGGCCAGTCTACATTTGTGAGGGAAGTATCATAATCTGATTAGGACAACTGTCTAGCATAACACACTATATGTTCCGCTATCGAGGAATAGTTCTCTATGAAAACATTTTTCTATGGGAATGAATCACTGGTTAATTAAATCTTATAAAGTTTCCCGCCCCAAATAACCTGTTTTCTTTCTTTGAGTCAGTTTATCAAAGCTATAATTTCTGACTGCTTGGTCATAGAATACATTGACTCTTCACCTATCCCTAATCTTTCTCAAGCAAGGTATTTTCCAATAAGTGGACAAAACTGGACTTCTGACACTTTCTTCTGAAAATTCCAAAACAAGTCCGTTCCTGATTTCTTGCTTTGGTTCTGCTATTGGTACAAAATGTAGGGTCTTAATGGAGTAGAAGTACTCATATGTGGTAGCTTTGAGAAAATAAATAGGTTCCTCTTTTATTTCCCTTTCAAGTCATGGTCCTCTATAAAAGGAGACACTTAAAAGATGCTTATACAATTAAGTGTTCCTGCCACTTTCTGTAATATAAATGATCATCTTTGAGGACCTGCACTGTTACTTACTTAAGTGAAAAATGCATCCTGCCTGATGGATTCCAAAAACTATCACTATCACTGACATTGACCTATCATCTTGATTTTTATTTCCTGTGTTCATCTGGTACCTGCTTTTGTTTTACCTTTGAATTCATCAAGCGTGACCCTACTATGAGGTTCTGACTATTCAAGTTGGCAAGAAAAGAGACCCAGATATTATTGTTCGTATTTGTAATCAGATCTTGACCTTTTGTTCTGCTAGGAGAATAAAGCTCATCAGATTGCATCATCTCCTACCTTCATGTATTCTACACTGCTCCCTTCCTCCTATTCCCAACTTAAGAAGTCTTCCTTTTTTCTTTGAGTAGAACCAACCTGTTGGTATGCTTTTCTATGACCCCTCAATACTTTAAGAAATAACAAACATCACATTTTAGCTGTAAGTTTATAAAGCTCAAATAATGGATGGATAGAATTATATCAACTTCACCCACTCATACCTTACTCTGAAGACTAAAGGGAGTTAGAACCCTTCTATTACAAATATTGCTATAATGGCTTTAATTAATAACTTTCTCCATATGTGTAATTTTATTTTTGCTAAGTTCAAAACATTGTTTTCTTTCACCTGCCACCTCTTTTTGGAAGGAACACATAGAAAATCAGCAATGTGACCATTACTTCCTGCATAACCCATTTCCTTTCTTGTTTTGATCTAGTACAACCATTACCCAAAAAAGATCCATAGACAACAGCTACTCCTATCTCCACTTTATGGATTTGAAGAGTGTTAGAGGGGACAAAGGGCCATTCATTGAATCAGTTAAACAGCTTTGAAATAAAGCTTCTGATATTGAGAGACAGAAAATCGCATAACCTATTTCAATTGCCATTTTATATACATGAGGAAAGTGACATTCAAATAGGCACTTTTGTTTCACTGATTCAAGTGTGCCAGGTTATAATCATGGAAGTAAGTACTACATGGTTATTTTTCCTTTTATTTTTTAGGACAAAAATTACAGAAATGTCTTGCTGTTAAAGATAGCTTATAATATAAAAAAATTAATTTCTAGAAGCCACCAATAAATATATTTTAAAAATTAGAGACAGTGGAATTTAGATGGTGGATATTTGTATACTCGTGTTAACTAAATATAAATTTTCTATTAAAATGTCCTTTAGTAGTAGGTGATAATCTCCCCAACCTGTTTTCTCATTGCCTCTTAAAGAGAGGTTTATAACACATTTGAAATACTACTCTCAAATGTTTAATTCATGCATTGAATCCCACCCACACTGTTGACAAATGTTCTTCTGACCACCTCTGGCCATCAGACACTTAAGGAACCTACAAAATAACATATCAGTCGTGCTTCCAGTATGGGAAGATTCTCTAAATTAAATTAGCTTCTCTAAAGCTTCCAAATTTTGCTGCAATAGTAAAACATATTTTGTTTTTTTTTTTCCTTAGGCTACTATAAGATATTTCTATGATATTCAGTACTTAATGCAATATTCCCCACTGGTTACATTTTATACATGTGTCAAGTGATTTTTGAAGTAGTTGATATTAGAAATATATAAATATTATGCAGCTTGATTGAGCATTCCTCTAATGCTATATTCCACCAATCATTAAGATCAATGATCAGAGATGATTAGGTTGCCATTATCAAGGATTCTGTGTTATACATGAATTTATCATGGACATATGTCTGCTTAAAATTATAATGAACTTTATGTAAGAATTTAATTGTAGAACTAAGACAGCATGGATAATTCAAGGCAAAAATCTAGTTATGACTGAAATATTAATATAATCATGGAAATGAGAAGTGGGTATGTTTCTGTACTTAAGTTACCCTGGTAAATGTTATGGTGCCTTGTTCCTTATTTGTGTTCACAAACTATAGTTCAACCCCTTGCCCATGGGTAAATGTAGTAAAGTATAACACAAACATTTGTGCATCCTTGGTTTGTATTCAGTAAATAACATCTGATAAAAAAAATTCTTAGATAACTTTCACGTTTTGTGAAATCTAGGAAAATTGGCTTTTAAAAAAACTTTACTCATAATTTGCAAAATGTGTCTTTTGTTGAAGTGTCTAATTTCTTTTGGTTTTGAGATGCTTCTCCCAAGTTGAATGTTTTTGTATAATTTTAACGAATTTTTTTTCCCGGTATATTCCCTAGTTAAGCAAAATCCCTGACACTTGGAAATATAGTCTGTGCTGAGTGAAGTGCTCTAATGACAATGCTAGGGTTTCACTGTACAACAGATTTTGTGAAAGGTTTCTCAGGAAACTCTACAAGACTGCACAGTGAAGACATGCGTTTATGCTTTATTTAGGATGACAAAAACTTAAACATATCTTTCAGTACTGTCTCTTTTTTTTTCTCTTACAGATAGACTGTATATCAGTAATCTGGACACCAAGTTATTTAAAGCTATTATTTAGTACCATAATAAGTAGTAATTTAAATACAAGGTAAAATCACCACATTGTCTTGTTTACTACTGATGTTAATTTTAAGCTGACGTTCAATGCTCCCAAAAAAGGCAGCCTATGATTTGTTATCATTAAACTGTCAACTCTGCCTTGAGTTGGAAATAGATTCACACTACACTTCTTACAGCATATCACTTTATTTTCTATCAGTCAAAAAAAAAAAAAAATCCAGAATCGTTTTAATTGTGTCTCTGCTATTTTTCTATTAACTGTTTCATGCATTTTTCCTGGCCTTTTAATTGCAGTTTAATAGTGGTCATTAACACATTAAGGGGTGTTAGAAGAACATTTGAAGTCCTCTTGACTTCTACCAAAGTTGACACTTCAATGCTAGAGTAATTTCAGCTATTCATTTATTTAATAGTGACCTATGCAAATGTGGAACCATGTCATTTTACAAATTGACTGTAATAATTAACTAGAAAGGCAGAGTAAAATGAAACAGGTTATAATTAGAATATAACTGCTATGGTATTACGTCAGCTAGAATAAAATAATCACAAATGATTAAATTGGTTTCAATTATTAAGAATCAGTTTAATGTACCCACTGTTCTGATTTTTACATTTCTCTTTTTTGTGTGTATTAGATGTCACTTCATACAATTTATGTATTTTATTCATCTTGGTAAAACAGGCATTATAGAAGTTTAATTAAGTAGTAAAAGACTTCACATTATTCTGCTGAATTCTAAATTAGTTGTAGAAACTAGTCAGTGCATACTACATACTATGCCAGATTATTTCAAGTAGCTGTATCTATTAAGTCACCCAACATTCCCCATCCACAGTAAATATATGTACCATGTCACTAAACACCAAAATATATATTTTAATCACATAATTATCACAACTTTCCCAGCTCATTCTTGAATGCATCATCCTCATCAATATCACTTTTTTAAAAGCATACTAATTGAGCCATCTTTCCAAAACCCCAAGGAATTTCCACAATCATCACTCAGATGCACTTAGAGGCAGGACTGGCATTGTAGTCATATGTAACCTATACTGTTGCACAAAGCACTCACTCTCAGAGGCCCCCCACACTTAATTTCATATCCTGCCCTTGCTAAACTGAAATTCTTAAGATAGTTGAACAAAGAATCTTGCCTTTTCATTTTATTTTGGGCCTTATAAATTATGTTGTCAGTCCTTCTTGAAGGATCTACTACATATGTATACTAACTTTTCCACTGACCAAATGTTAACCAATCTTACTCATCATTTGCTTGATTATTAGAGATTTATATTCCCTAAAATGCAATTTCTAAAGATTTTTCTTTAAAAAATCCACAATCAGTGGAGTCCAAATAATTGTAAGCATATGGGCCTCCCCGGTGGCCGCGGCCTCTGCGGCACCAGTTCGATCCCCAGCTGCTCCCAGGCCAACACAGGAGGGTCCCACATGGTGCGCAGACCACTCCTGCCACCTGCTGCTCCCCTCAGCAGTGTACTTTGGTCTTTCTGCCTGCTCTGCTCCCCGCTCTGGCTCTGGTGAATTCTCTCACCCTCCCGCGCTTCTGACTGTACCCAGTGCATGTATAAACAAACAAAACAAAACAAAATAAATAAATAATACATGCCTCTTAATAAATAAATAAATAAATAAACAAACAAACAAACAAGTAATTGTAAGCATATTATTTCCTAGTACATAGATGTTAGTGCATAAGCATCTTCCTATCCCAGTGTGTGTATACAAATGAAGATATGAAGATGCTAGTTCAACTAGTGACATAGTTGACAAAATTCATTTTCAGTCAATATATATTTCCAAAATTTGGAATACCTTATCCTATGAGATGCTGAGATGATATTTGGTAGTTTTAAATTCACTTATATAATAAAGGTGGACTCTGATGATTTTGACATTTGGTTATTTTTGTCTCAAATTCTGGGTTTTTATTTATGCCTGATATGCTTTATGCTATGATGATATATTTGGATATTATGTTTCTCCTGTTACCTCTTCATTTATTCTAATTGATCCTACAGCTTTAACATTTTGATTAGTAATTCTATAATGGTTGTCAAGAAATTTCATGTGTCATGATCAAGTAGGGTGGTAGTTGGAATTACAAGTTCTCACAGACTCAAAAGTTGTCTTTAATTCTTTCATTTTTTCCTATGTTATTTGTTGTTAGTTTAGGACTTGTTGAGAGCATATAATAATGATTTTGTGGCAAATGCTACATGATCTGGTAGGATATTTAGCATGTACATGTGGCTTCCCTGCCATGTGAAAATCTTTTCAGAACTCCAATAGAGAGAGACTGATCAGAGTAAGGTAGAGTCCTCTTTCTTCCTTAATTCAGTGTTACTGAAATCTACTACATCTTGGCATTCTGAGGATTTTTCCAGGGCTTCAAATTTATAGCTTAGAAAATTATAAAGAAGTTGTTATCTTACCCATTAAATGGTAATCTGATATCTGAAATATTTTGAAACAGTTTTAAGTACTAAGAATGATTCAAGACTGAGTAAAAAAACCAGAGATTGGATATAATTAGCATATCCCTTATGAAGAATTGCTTTTTTAAATTCCCAAAGCCTTTATTATTGATTTATAAGATCCTAAGTTATTGTTATTGGGCAGAATTGAGGAGTACCACAGGACCACCAAACTTGCATGCTCTAAGTGGTTTCTGCCATCCACCGCATAAAAACAAAGCATACTCTTAGTGTGAAAGAGCTTTAATAGGATAGCATGCATAGAGAAAGAAGGAAGAATAATAGTTTCTCAATAAGACACCCAAAGTTACCCATCTCCTTGTGAGTAAATGCTCAGCCAAAAAAAGTTGGCCCAAACTGGGTCTGTGGATGCCCAAAAAGTTGCCTCAGGTTTAAGGCATCTTCTGTCAGGGAACCACAGAAGAGGGGCAGAAGGGGCCAGACAATTTTGGGATGGAAGGAGCAAAATCAAAGTACAAATCAAGGTAAAAGCTGCCATTGTCAGCCTCTCCACAGGTTTCTCACCCCCATTTCTTGCAAGTGTCTCTAAGTGTTTCAACTCCACATATGTCCTTCCATGTTCCCTAAGTCCTTGATGCAAGTCTAAAACTGGGAAGCAAATGTGCCCTTCTTCCTCACATCTCTGTTCCACCTGTACTCTCCAAGTCTCCTCTTCCAAGTGTCTGAGTCTTCTTTAGCTTCTCCTTTATTAGATGGTACAGAGAACATGGAACCTCCTCTTTTTATGGAAATTATACTCTGTAATATTGTGAATGTGGAGATAACCTCAACAAATCCCTGAATCAAGCTGATTCACTGAGGCAGAATCTTAAAAGCTTAGATTTTATTATCAAATAAATTGACTTCTCTTTCTAGGACTTGGAGATGAAAACATTTTCTGACATCTGCACTGTTACAATTGGTCAATTCAACCAAATACATTAATTCAACAATTTTTAACAACACTCACCTCCTTTTAACAATCAAACAAAAATAACTTATCCAGCTAGTTTTCTGGGTGATTTGACTGTAATACTATCACTGAAAGATGAATATCGAGTCAAAAATACAATGAATTCAAGGTATCCTGAGGTCAGTTAGGTAAAAGGAGAAAATACTTATACTAAAGAGAATAGCAATATTTGTTTTTTAAGAAAAGCACTCAGAATTTGAGAGAATGCCTTGAGCTTGAAAATAGCTTCTATTTTTTTAAATGGAATTAGAGTTCTTTATTATAATATAATTGTAATTAATATTGTGCAGTTGTAATAATATAATTATTATTAATTACATTTCCCAAATGTAATTAAAATCCATTGCTTGGAACAAAGGCAATCACTAGATTACAGTTATCTGTATTTCTAAAAGAAACAATTAATATGGTAGGTTTCAGTTACATAGAACACATAACCAGATATTCTATGTCTTATTAATTCATATACCTGAAACAATAGTAAACATAGATAATATATGCACATTTTATTCCAGAAGGCAATTTTAAAAGACTTGTCTCTAATACATTTGTAATTTAGTTGGTGGTTATAAAAAACACCATTTAGATTCATTTCTATATTTATGTGTGACATCTTGAATGACACATATTTAACTTTCCAGAATCATATATATCATAATATATCACAAACAGCATCATTAACATTTCAAATAGGGGTTACTTCTGTATTCATGAGTTAGAATTTAATAGTAGATTAAATATAATTGCAAGCGCATTCTCATAATAGTGCTACAGAGTTGTCAATTAAATGTTATTAATGGGAGGTTAAATTTTCTATGAGTTCAGAGACAATGTCAAATTTCCAGTTCCAAGGTTTACACTAATATCACCCATATAATTCACTCTACTTTTTCAAAACCTCAGTTTATGTAGTGGTAAAATGGGCAGAAAACAGTCGAATTTCTTCTAAACAGATGAGCCAATTAAAGACTGTCTTCAAATAAATAGGGTAAAAGACTGTAACTAATTGCTGATAGGAGGATACTTAATTTTCCTTTACAAAAACTGTTGTAACTGACTTGGGGAAAAAAAAAAAAGAAAGAAAAGAAATTTCCATTGTGTCCAGCTGTCTCAAATGGGCCCAAAATGAAGTGCTTCTTGTCAGATCCCCACTCGAATTTAATACTAATCTCATTGCAGTTTCAGTGTTATCCCAAAAATGTAATCCTAAACCAGTCACTCTGGAGTTTTCTAACCAGCACAAATAAGATAATCTACATGATAAGACTCCTGTGACTGCCAATGAGGAAAAATGGCTTTATCTGACATAATCTTTTCTTTTACTAATAATCTTACCTGCCCTTTCTGTCTATGAATAACTTGCATTTTATGAACTCTGATCTAGATGAGATGCTACATTTAATAAAACCAATTAGACCTCTATATTTGTGAATTTTGTTTTTTTAACGCCCACTAAGAGCTAAAGAAAAGAATGACTTTAATAAATCTAGTTTGAAGAAAGATACAGTCTTGGCGTAATGTCCAATAACTAAAAACCTAAAAATAAATATTAAAAATCTTTACTTAGTTTCTTCGGATAGCAAATGGAAAAATGAAGTCTTGACATGCTCTGAAAATCTAGAAAATTCTCTCTTCTCTTACTTGTTAATTTACTTCACAGGTATGGTAGCTGTGCTCAGACACCTCTCTATCTCAAACTTCTGGCAATATCACCACACAGCTCAATGCAACTTTCTGATTTTCATCCTCACTTGATTATGCAGAATAATAGGTCAGTCTAATCTTATATGTCCTTACCCCCATTTTAAAGTAATCTCACTTTGCAAATTTTCCACAACAAAAATCCAGCTCTCTCTTCAGCAAAAGAGAATTCTTATACTTTAGAACCCTTCTTTTTTAGGGTAGGTGGGATTTGATTGGGAATAACATGAAAGAATTTATCAAAGTAACAATTGTCCCACTGGTTGATTAATCTCTCTACAAACAATTCTCCTGGTATTGATTGCCCATTCATTTATTTCTTGCATTTATTCTTTCAACCACCTATCCCTCTCTTGATGCTAAGTTAGTAAGTTTGCCATCTCTCCTCCTAGCTTTTCTAGCAAAACTGGGTCTGGAATGCAACAGGCCTTGCTATCTCTGCCCTGGGAACACAGCTATGGACTGCCAATTGAAGCAAAAGTAACAGTGTCACAAACTACCAAATAGTAGGAAATTTACCAGTTGATAAGTATTTGTGTAATCTTGCAGGAGTCACTAAATTTGCCAGAAACTGAGTGGTAGAAGTTACCATGATGGACCTGTTACTGCCCAACAGTGGAGAGCAAATAAGGCTCTAACCCAAGCTTGACTCTATGGTTGGTGTGTGGTTCTCTTGAGGTGAAGGAAACAAGGAACCCATTTATTACTGTTCACCAGATTCTTGTCAATGAAAATTTTAGCTTCAAAAGGCAAACATTTATCTCCTTCAATTCTGGTCTGGGTTTCTTACTTTTTTTTTTCTCTGCCATGATAATTTCTTACTTTTCTTTTGCTGAAGAAACATTATGAATAGCAGGATTTGGGAATCCCATATTGTGGTGAAATATCCCATCTTGTGGCTGGAATTACTTAAATAACTCCTTAGGAAGTGTGATCTAAAGAAAAATGACAGTTTATTATGTAGAGAAATAGCACTAGCTAGAGAATCTTAACTTTGTTCTTGATCTTTTTTTTTTTTTTTTAGATTTATTTTCATTTATTTATACAAGCACTGGGTACAGTCAGAAGCGTGGGAGGGTGAGAGAATTCACCAGAGCCAGAGCGGGGAGCAGAGCAGGCAGAAGGAACGAGGTACACTGCTGAGGGGAGCAACGGGTGGCAGGAGAGGTCTGTGCGCCATGTGGGACCCTCCTCGGGTGGCCAGGGAGCAGCTGGGGATCGAACCAGTGCTGCAGAGGCTGCGGGCAGCTTCGCAACCCAGCGCTCAACCCCTGCGCCACTGGGGAGGCCCTGTTCTTGATCTTAAGGAGAAAACATTCTTTATTTTATGATTGCGGAAGTAACTATTTTTCAGTGGATACTCTTTATTACTTTTAAAGATCTTTCTTTTCCTAATAGTACTGAGAGTTTTTAATTAGTGAATATTTTCTATAACTACTGTGTTTATAGTGTCTCTCATTTACTCTGCTGATATGGTGAATTTCATTGATAGATTTTTGAAAGATACACCCAGTAGCATGCCTGCAATAAACTCCACTTGGCCATAAGAAATATTTCTTTTACTCTAAAACTGCAGAAGGGTGATTCGTATTTTGTTAAGGATTTTGTAGGTCTATGGTTATGGAAATGACAGGTATTTTTTTCCTCCTTTTCTTTGTTGTAGTTTATTTCTGGTCTGGTTTTGCTATCATGATATTAGGGAAAATGTCTATTAGAATATATTAGAATGATCTTGGTGTTTTAGAGTGACATATTTTTAATTGTGAGTTCAGTTTATTTTTTAGATATAAAACTATTTAAATTTTCTAATTCTTCCTATTTCAGTGTGTCTTAGTAGAAAGACTTTGTAAATTTGGTTTATAGGTTGCCAGATTTCTTGTAAAGTCATTTTTTTTTTAAAGTAGCTTTTTTTTTTTTAAGATTTATTTATTTATTTACACAATGACTGGGTAGTCAGAAGTGTGGGAGGGTGAGAAAATTCACCAGAGCCAGTGCAGGGAGCAGAGCAGGCAGAAGGACCGAGGTACACTGCTAGAGGAGCAGCAGGCAGCAGGAGAGGTCTGCGCGCCACGTGGGACCCTCACCCGGCGGCCAGGGATCGAACCAGCGCTGCAGAGGCTGCGGGCAGCTTCGCAACCCAGCGCTCAACTGCTGCGCTACCGGGGAGGCCCTGTAAAGTCATTTTTAATGTTACTTGTTATAATTTGTGTAGTATCTATAGTGATATTTTCTGTTATGTTTTTAATATGAATCATTTGTTTTCTTTTTTAAAACTAGTCTAGCAATATGTATGTAAAATTCATGGACTGTTAAAAATTTCAGCTTTATTTTATATTATTTTTTTAAAGATTTATTTTTTTTTAATTATTTATTTATTTATTTATTTTAATAGAGGCATGTTTTATTTATTTATTCATTTATTTGTTTGTTTGTTTTTGTTTATACAAGCACTGGGTACAGTCAGAAGCGCGGGAGGGTGAGAGAATTCACCAGAGCCAGAGCGGGGAGCAGAGCAGGCAGAAGGACTGAAGCACACTGCTGAGGGGAGCAGCGGGCGGCAGGAGAGGTCTGCGCGCCATGCAGGACCCTCCTCTGGTGGCCGGGGAGCAGCCGGGGATCGAACCCGCGCCACAGAGGCCGCGGGTAGCTTCGCAACCCAGCGCTCAACCGCTGCGCCACCGGGGAGGCCCAAGATTTATTTATTTATACAAGCACTGGGTACCATCAGAAGCGTGCGAGGGTGAGAATTCACCAGAGCCAGAGTGGGGAACAGAACAGGCAAATTAACAAATACCCTGCTGAGGGGAGCAGCGGGCACGGCAGGAGAGGTCTGGGCGCCATGTGGGACCCTTGCAGACTGGCCGGGGATCGAACTGGTGCTTCAGAGGCTGCGGGCAGCTTCGCACGCAGCCCAGCGCTCAACCACTGTGCCACTGGGAGGCCCATCAGCTTTATTTTAATTGATGTTCTCTGTTGCCTTTTTGTTTTTCATTAATTAGTTACCACTCTTATTTTTGTTTCCACTTCCCTGTATTTACCTTAGTTTAATTTACTCTTTTTTATCCTAATTTCTTTATTCGGAGAAGGGATGAGTCCTTAATGTTAACATCATTTTTAAAATTAAACATTTTTTTATCCTAATTTCTTTATTCCGAGAAAGGATAAGTCCTTAATTTTAACATCATTTTAAAAAATTAAATATTTAAATTTATAAAATTTAACATTTAAATTTTCAGTAAGCATTGCTTTATCTTCATTTCACAATTTATTGAATGTTATTTTACATTTCTATTTAGTTTAAAATATTTTAAATTTTTTCTCTGGAATATTGAGAAATGTGTTATTGAATTTGAAAATATTTGAGGGGTTTGCAGAATTTTTCTTATAATCTAATATCAGAATTGACATCATATTGGTCCTATCTATGTTTTTAGTTACATGTACTGTTTCTATTACAATGTTGTAAAAGACTGAAATGAACATGAATTTTAGAAAGTGGCGGTCACCAGGGGCTATGTAATTTCCATTTTAACTGTCTTTGTATTGAAATTGAGTTTCTTTTTTTATTTTTATTTATTTATTTATTTATTTATTTATTTATTTATTTATTTATTTATTTATTTATTTATACAAGCACTGGGTATAGTCAGAAGTGCGGGAGGGTGAGAGAATTCACCAGAGCCAGAGCGGGGAACAGAACAGGCAGACTGAGGAAGTACACTGCTGAGGGGAGCACTGGGCAGCAGGAGAGGTCTGCGTGCCATGTGGGACCCTTGCCTGGCAACCGGGGATTGAACTGGTGCTGCAGAGGTTGCGGGCAGCTTCGTTTCGCAACCCAACGCTCAACTGCTGTGCCTCTGGGGAGGCCCTGAAATTGAGTTTCTAAAGGCATCATAAAATTGGGTCTTGATTTTTAATTCTATTTGTTTATGCCATTTAGAATTAATATAATTGTCAGTATGATTGAGCATAAGACTACAGTGTTATTTTCTATAGTTTTTACTGCTTTTTGCTTATTTTTTTCATTTTTTTTCTTATCTTCTGATTGATTTGCTCTATTTAGTATTCTATTTTCTCTCCACTATTGCCTTTCAGTCTATCTTCAAATATATTAGAACATTTAGCATAATATAGGAATCTATTTTTCCTTTCCTCTCTTTTGTGCTATTGCTGTGTTTTACTTCACTTTATATTATTAACTTTATACATATTGGTGTAGTTTTTGCTATATACACAGTTATCTTTTGAAGTAATTTAAAATGGGAAAAAATGTAATTTAAAATGGGAAAAAATGTCATTTTATATTTCATACAATATTTATCATACCTGGTAGTCTTCATTCCCTTAGTGTGCATCCAAATTTCTATTTTTTAGATCATTTACATATTATGTTTCCATTTGGATCATATTCTTTCAGTCTAAAGAACTTTTTAAACTTTTTGTTAATATTTGTCTGTTGAAAATTAATTCACTTGGCTTTGTTTGATGAATGTATTTATTTTGGTTTTCATTTTGAATAATATATTTTCATTAGTTATAGAATTCCAAGTTGACCATTTTTTTTCTTTCATGTCAGCACTTTAATGATTCACATTGCTTTATCTTCTAACTTGCATTTTTTGGTAGAAGATAGCAGTAGTACTTAATATTTTTGCTCCATTGTTCATTAAGTTGACTTTCCCTTTAGGTGCTTTAAAATTGTTTCTTCAGAAATGGGTATTACACAATAGTAAGGACTTATCTCTTCTTTTCTTGGGTTTACAGCATTATTATGGTTCTGCAGGAGAGAGCTATGTATTTAGAAATGAATGCTGAAGTTTTTAGGAGAAAAACATGCTATCTATTCTTTAAAATTCTTTAGAAATTAAACAACTATGGAAAAAGGTTAACAATTATTGAAACTACTTAGTAGGTGTAAGAATGTTCAATTTCCTATTCTTTCTGGGGGTGTTTTTTGCTGTATATTTGAAGTACATCATAATAAAAACAAGGATAAAAAGATGCTTATTGCAAAAAAAAAATAAAATTGTTTCTTCATTATTGATTTTTAGTGTTTTTATTGTGATTACCTTGGTATAGATTTCTGTATGTTTATTCTATTGGGGATTTGTTTATTTTCTTATATTGGTGAATATTTTTGTTTTTTTTTTTCAAATTTATTAAATAACTGGATATTACTTATTCAAATAGTGTTCCAGTTGTTAAATGATTAATATTGTCCCAAGGTCACTGAGATTCTTTTCATTTTTCATCTTTTTTCTCCCTGTGTTTCATTTTTCAAAGTTTCTCTTGACATGTCTTCATGGTCAACAGTCTTTGACCTGTCTAATCTGTTATATGACCAGTGTATAATCATTTATGATAGTATATTTTTTGTGCATTTTGTAGGCTCCATATTTAAAATCTCTTCCCTTCCTCTATTCTTTATATTCATGCTTTTATTAAAATTCTTAATATATTTATAGTACTTATTTTAAAGTCCTGCCTACTAATCCTTGTCCATCACCTATCCTAACACTGCATCTTTCTTAAAGCATTTTTTTTAAATCTCCTTAATGTTGGTGATATTGTCTTGCTTTCTTACGTCTAGTAATTTTTTTGCATGTTAGACATTATAAATATTTAATGTTGATTTTCTCAGGTTTTTTTGCTTTATTTAAAGAGTATTGAATATTATTTTGAAAAGTATTTGTCATGTGTATCAGCTTGATTCTTTTTAGCTTTATTTTTAAGCTTTCTTTAGTTTCTTATGATAGATATAGTGTAGCTTTTACCTCTAGTCTAGTGCCATTTTGTCTGGCTTACTAGATAATGTCTATTCGGGGTGTCTACTCAAATTCACAGTATTCATGGAATCTCACCACCTAATATGGTTAAAACTTAGATCTTTTGAAATTATTTATTTTACAATTCCCACTGCTAGTTCTTTTTCTAATAGTTCTTCATCTACCCTGAAGGCATCTTATAGCAATACTTGTGTAACTTAGAATTCAACAACAATGACAACAAAATCGGGGCTTCTAGGAGCCTTTATGGAATCATATTTTGCAGAACTCCATTTTCCTTTATATACTGCCCCACAAATTTCAATCAGTTCAGCTTTGGTTATTTCTGGTCACTGGCTATTCAAATTTGTAAGGCTGCCATTATTTGCTTGGCTCCCTCTTTCACATTGTACCTTTACACAGAAAATCAGGAGAATTATTGAATGAACCCTATCTTTCTTGTTTCATTGATCATATCTTAGAGCCACCAGAGTCTAATGTCTGAGAAAAGTTATTTCATAAGTCTTATTCAGTTTTTTGGCTGTTCACAACAGGAAGATTTGTCTGATCCACTAATTCCTCAAGTCCAGAAGTAGAAGTCCTCTTTAATTTTTAAATTTGACCAAATTTTTAAGTCTGTTGAATCTAAATTATGTAGAATATTAGCTCATAATTGTATTTTGCAATATTCCCTTTTGGGGAAACTTAAGCAACTATAGGTGAAAGGAATTATAACAAATGTTGGATGAGATCAATTAACTAATCTATATCAAAAGTATTGGTGTGTCCTCTGCATGGAAATGGTAATATCCTCAGTAAACATAATTAACTAGATTTAAAAATAGTCTGAGAGTTCCGTATCATCAACCAACCAAGTTGCTTGGTTGGAATATTCCAAACAAAAAAATGGGGGTAGAATATTCCATTAAAAGTTTAGATATATTTTTTTTTTTGCTCAAGAAACCATGAGTGGACTATTTATAAAATAACAATTCCAGTCCTTTATAGTATGACAGATTTATTAGCGAAAATAACCAAAAGCAGTAGTAAGGGACATATTGAGGACATATTGACTCCTGAATGAGATTATGCAAACAATGAAATCTATGATGAAAATGGACAAAGAAATAAGAAGAAGAATTTTAAAAAGCAAAAAGAAAATATTCAAGAACATTATAACCAAGATATTCAGAAGTGAATTACTGAACTACAAAATTCCATCCACTCCAGTTGTGAATCACCCACATGGTGTGACTTGAAACTCCCTGTAGAGAGAGGTGAGAAAAGCCAGCAGGTTCATAGGAAGGAAGGCAGGTCAGATTTAGCAAAAAGAACATAAGTAAAGCAAAGAAGTGAGAAAGTGCAAGATAAGTTCTAGGAATGAAAATTAAACTAGTTTAGCTACAATGAAGGGGAGGACTATAAAATAAGACTGGAAAAGATAAATTGGGCCCAGATTATATAGGTCTTTGAATGCTAGCCTGAGGATTTGCTGCTCTTTTTTTGGTTAAAAATGGGAAAACACTGAAGGTTTTTGAGTAGGGGAGTGAACTGACCTCTGGGTCAATTACCCTGGCTGCAATGTATAAAGTAGATTGGAAGAGGGAGAGAATAAAAGTGAAGAGACACCCTGGGAGGCTATTGAATTAGACCAGGTGACAAGTAATGAGAACCTGAACTATGGGAGTAGCAGTAGGACTGGAAAGAAAAGGATGAATTCAAGATATCTTTCATGGGTCATATCTATGTGGCTTAGTAACTAATGAGATCTGAGGGAACTATTAAAATGATTCTGAGATTTTTAAACCTGAGTTACTGAGAAAGTGATGCAATAGAGAAATAAGGAGAGAAAGTAGGGTTGAGTGGGTAGATGTGTGTGGAATGTTGATGTTTTTCTTGGGGGTAAGAGTTTTGTGCAGAAGAGATGAGATGGACTTTGATATTCTGCCCTGGTAAGTAGTAGAAGATAGCAGTTTTCAGAAGGAGAAATGGAATAAGTTCTAGAGTTAGTAGTACTGCACTAAATCAGTTGGCCCTCTGTAAATGTTGACTGAACTAATCCTAGTTAATTATAGTGGACATCCTTTATTCACATTTTCAACAGTCAACTACTGTATACCAGGCATATATTTCACTCTTTTTTATTAAATATTTTGGAGGAATTCATTTATTTGCATCTTAATTTTTCTAAGATTTTTTTTTTTTTATATTGAGGCAATTGGTTTACAATGCTGTTTGTGTTTTAGAGTGTTCAGGTGTTGTTACCACACCACACTTACCACCAAGATGCATATAGTCCACCGTCATAGTCCATTTTGCTACCTCAGCATTTTGCTTTCCCTCTTTCCCTCCCTCTCTAGTAGCCTCAGTTCTACAGTCAGAGTTTGTTATTTTTTTTTACTTTATCTGACCCTTTGTTTTGTTTCTCTATATTTCATATAAAAGTGACACTTCCTTGTACTCTTTCCTCCTTATTTCAATATTCATAATCCCCTCAACTTATATTCATGTTGTCCCAAATGACAAGAGTTTATCTTTTTTGCAGCTGAGTAGTATTCAACTGTGTATAATGGCCACATCTTCCTAATCCATTCATCTGTCTTTGGGCACTTAAGTTATTTCCATAGCTTGGTTTGTAAAACAATAGCACTACAATGAAAACAGGAGTGCATATATCCCTTTGAATTAGTGTTTTTGCGTTCTTCAGCAGATATCTCGAAATAAAATTGCTAGATCATGTAGTAGATCAATTTTTAATGCTTTGAAAAACCTCCCTAGTCCTGACATAGGGGCTGAAAAATTGCTGAATAATAGACATCATTTTGCAAGTTAAAAATTGGAGGAAATATAAATTTTGTTTGGTATGCGATTTTGCTATGAAGTCAATGAGTGTTTCCTCTGTTCTTAGTGACTTAGCGTATTTAATGTTATCTACATTTTCTAAATGGCTAAATTGTGGTGTATTCTGTGCGTTCAACAGTTTTTCAATGCAATAATAATATTTGTAGAAACTAATTCTCTTTATTTCTACCTACTTTCCTCCTTCTCCAAAAATTGTTGAACAAATTTAAATAGGTTACAAACTTAGGTGCCTGTGGGACCGGTCATGCACTGTGTACTTTTGGAAATCACATAAACTGTCAAAGAGAGTGAGTTGATTTAATGTAGTCATTCATTACTTAGCTGGTATTTGGGCACATGACAACAGTATTTAATTTTTATTCAAAGTAGAATTTTTAATTTTTTATATGAACAATTTAAAATCTTTATCAACTAATAAAAACACTTCATAAAACATTATATAGCCAGAATAGAGCATATTTTCTGACTGATTCAACAACTTGTAACAACATATCTTGGTCTAGACCTACTTGTGAGGCATGCACTAGTACTAGGGGACCACACAGAAAAGCACCTAATTAATCTAGGGATTCTTGATAGGTGTGTAGTTAGGATCAGCTGGTTTATGCTGTAGTAACAAAACCTGCAAACTTCAGTGGCCTACCTAATCAAAGATTTGTTTCTTGTGCTATGTATACTTGTGCTTTATGCCCATAGTAGATAACAAGGAGGTTTGCTTGTCATAGTTAGAGACTTAAACTGATGAATCAACTTCAGTCTGGAATATAGAGTAGAAGGGAAAAGAGATGTGGAAAGCTCTATAATTGCTCTTCAAGTGGTACACATTGCTTAAGCTTCCATGTTGTTGGACAAAGCTGGTCATGTAAATTGTAGTAGAGAATTTAACCTTCTTAAACCAGAGGCCTGGACTTTTTGCTCAGCTTCTCCTAAGAGTGCCTTTGTTTCAGTGAGGCCAGACTAAATTTCAAGTCTTAGAGTGGAGGATCACCATGCCAGACAGACCACCTGTGTGATTTAAGGTGGGATGCTTTGGGTCTTACAGTATTGATTGACCTGGAGATTGAGTTTAGCCAATTTGGTAATCCATCTCTCCATCAGCCTATGTGGTAAAACCCCAGTAAAGATTCTGCACTCAAAGGTTAGGTTAGTCATACAGTCACACATTAACACTGCAAGAGTAAGGGGTCCTGAAGACAACAGAAGCCTCACATTTCGAATCCTCTCAGACAGCTCGATGAATCTCTTCTTTTGACTAATTTCCATCTGTATTCTTTCTCTTGATTAACTCATGACTGCATTCAAGAGCAGTCAGTGAATTCTGAGTTTTTCTAGTGAGATATCAAATATTGCAGTGGTTTTGAAAATTCCCCGGATTTGTGATAGATACCAGAAATGAGAGCAGTATTAGGTACTGTGCCCTAAAAGTTTGCAGTTTACCTGAATTTTGTGCACATAGTCCCTTTCAGTTCAATAGGATGGGTTGTGTAGAGTCCCCTCAGGCAGGGCTACCACAGGTTGGAAAGCTGGAATATTTACAAAATTTAATCCAATATACCATACCACAGTAGCCTTTAGGAAGGAAATGATACTTGCACTGAATCACAAAAGATAAATTGGAGTCAATATTGTAAAGAAAGTTGAGAAGTTTGTGCCAGACTAAATGGCAGAGTACACATAATCATGAAAGTATTGACACAGCATGATAGGAGCAGAGTTTTATATTTCCAAAGTAACCATTGGGAAGTGGTAGCCATGGATCAGATTATAAGGGGCTTTATGTGGTTATTAAGATAAAGGTGCTTAGGAATAAGGAGGACAGAGAAGTGGAATCTTGAAATGAGTCAGCACTAAGTCAGAAATGAAACTGAACGCTAAGGGAAGTTTTATCAAAGAAGGTCATTGTGTGAGAAAGGAGTCTCAGAGCAGAGACTCTGAGAGAGAAGCTCCACAGAGTAAGGCTTTTTATCCTGACCTTTTAGTCAAATGAGCACTCAGACCATGAGTACCTATGGTCTTAAGGATTTAATAATACTGAACATAACTAATCATTCTCTTCTTACCAAGATCTTTTTATTATAGTGATGAACAAGTTCAGTTTCATTTCTCAGGAGTATTTAGAACTGTGTTAGGATACCTGGTTTCCTGAGATAATAGGTTTTGAAGAAGTGCTCTGAAGTTTATGTGGTAGAATCTCTTTATGACCCAGTAGCCTTGAGGAATAGAGTCAAAGATGCAGTGACTCAGAAACTGGACATCTTGGGAAGCCCATTATTCAGTCTCTCACAGTAAGTATTTAGTGTTAGTATCTGAGAAATCATATTTTTAAAATAATTTTTAAAATCTTAGAGAAGTTGTTACTGAGCCACATGACTACAGCAGTCAGGCAGCTGTTACTGACCTGATGACGTATAGTGGTTCTGATTCCTTGTAAAAAAAAAATTAGCAAGAAGGCAAGACAAACTATATCCAGACAAGGCTTTATTAGAGTTATGCTGGAGTACAAGGGAGGCAGAGCTGAAAGAAAAAGTTTCCAGAGCTAAGAAAGGGTTTTCTAGAGGCTTGTCTACCAGGGTGGGGCAAAGGGAGGCAGTATTGTAGCATGTTTTGATCTGGACTCTGGGACATACACAGATGATTACATGCTTCTTCCTACATTACATTTCTCATTAGCATTTTAAAACTCCACACAGGGGTGTGCAATTTAGCATGCTAATGAGACCTTGGTCACTCTTGGTAAAGATTTTTATTATCTGTACATGTGGAACCCTTGGCTCTTTCCCCTTTAAGAAATGGTGTGACTATTAGTTGTTAAAACAACATTTAGGGGCCTTCTGGTGGCGAAGGGCTTAGGTCTCAGTGCTGTCAAGCTATCACCACTGCGCCCTGAGTTTGATTCCTGGTCAGGGAGCTAGCCCACATATGGTGGAGCAGACCTCTCCTGTCTCACTCGCTGCTCCCCTCAGCAGTGTATTTCAGTAAATCCATCTGTTCTGCTTGCCACTCTGTGGTGAGAATCCTCTTACCTCCTGCACCTCTGGCTTACACCCTAGTTCTTCTATGCATAAATAAATAAATCTTTTAAAAAAACATTTATCAGAATATAGGGTACCTCCTGTCAATATATGGCTTCAGAATAATCAGGGTAGGGTATCACTTGCTAGTAGGGTATCATTTGTTAGTGTGGTGGGTGATAACAAGTAGGTGGGTTGTTAGAACAAGATAGTAGCTTCCGCAAGCTATGATTTAGTCCATCTGTTCAGGCAGAATATTGGGCAGCTACCTCCTTTCAGCTCACAATTTAATACACAATTTAATATACAATTTAATACATTTGGCTATGAGATAGCCAAATGAAGCCACCAGGTGTGGGTCTTGGTGCACAGGAGAACATGTGCCCTAAAGGGTCAGCAATGCCTTAGTTCTAACCGTATGTTGCCATGCATGCATGTGAATCCAGGGCAGTCAGTTCTTTCCCTTCATCAAGACAGCTTGGAAGCACATATTTATGTGCAGAACTTCCTAGTTTTTGAAAGGTCAACAACAAATTGAATGATATCTTCTAAAATTTATGTGGGCTAAAACAAAACATGTGGTATATGAGCCACAGCGTACTGCCTCACTTCTGATAACCCAGAGAAACCCTCCTTTGTTAATTATTCCAAAAAAACTTTCCAAAGGTATTATTGACTGACTAGTGAGTTATGTTCCAGGTGTTAGGACCTAATGTCCAAGATTTTAATTCATCACCCAATCTCTGTATTTTGTGGCATTTTGTTACTTAAAGTTAAGCCATACATTGTTATGTAGAATGGGTATATATTGGTAAACAGACATTTTATTACGGAAAGTTTGTTTTTGTTTACTTACTAAAGAAATTTAATATAGTACCTATTTATTGAGCAAATCTTTTCTTCTGTGATGCACTATGGGGAATATGAAGATGTCAGATAGTGTCCCTTTCTCAGGGAATCTGTTAAAGTTACATATATAAAAATTCAGTGTGAAGCTTCAGTGTAAAACAGAAAGCACTTCTTTTAAGACGAATCAAGTCCTCACTTGAAGATTGAAATAAAATCTATTTAAGTTGGACCTTAAACAATAGGTACTGAAAATTCCATTCCTCTTTTTTTGTAATTTGATTATATATAAGTATTCTTATGTTTCACTATATATAATCTAGACTCTGTTTATATGAAAGTTGTTATATGATTATTTCTAGATAAGTTATTAATGAAAGTAGTTACTAATGAAAATAGAATCTTAACTCACCCTTTTCTTATGCAGATTTAGGAATGCTTAGATACATGGACAATATAGCATATTGTCTTAGTATTTGAACTAAAAGCAAAAGTTAGAGTAAGTGCTAGTGCAATGAGAAATGTTACATGTGATGGGCAAACCAGCTGAACAAACACACTGGAAATTTGTTTTATGAAACTCACCTTACAGAATTTCACCCAGTAAAACACATGGGCATACAGTATTAATTTTTTCTGTGTCTATGTACCATCACAAAAGGCCCTTTTTAATCATATTCTGGGTGCACATTTGGTCCCGTTTGAACACAATTTATGAACACTTTCTTTCTTATTTGAATTCCACCTTTTGACAAAATGGGAACGAATCCAAGTCAGGTAGCATGGTTAACTGCTAGTCTAATATATATCGACCTGAATCTTAACACAAAACAACTCAAATTCACCAGAACTCAACATACCATGAAATTATAACTGTTTATTTTATTTGGTTATTCTCAGTATAATTCCAAACGCTTTTCAAACTTACCTTGCAAATAAATACATTTGAACACAACTGATAGTAAATATAAGCTGTATAATAACAACAAAAATCTCAGACTGCATCTTAATAATAAAAAAAGTAATAAAGCAGGGGATAGAGAAGCCATGTTTCTTTAACTTGTTGATTCTAACTCTACAAGATTATCCTTAGAACACACAGATTTGCTCAGAAATGAAGGAATTTGGGGCCAAATCAATCAACCTATTGCAGTTTTGCCTAATAATCATTTAATTTTTTTTTTCTTTTCTCTCTGGTTCTTTCCTATAACTTCCAAGGACTCTGTAAATGGAGTTAGACACAAATATTTTGTTATTGTCACCAAATCTAGTCTGTCGAGGAAGTAACCAGCCTAAGTTTAATGCCATTTGAACAATTTAATGTATATCACTGCTATTTCCAGTAAAGATTTTTGGATGCCCGGCATTGACTGCAAATGTTTGTACTATATTTTTTTTCCAGTTTAGTCTGCATTTTATCACACACAAGAGTTCTTAAAATTTCTATCCTTTAAATATGTTATTCTAGTAATCTTACTGGAACTGTCTGTATTTTTCAGCCCACAAAAAATTCAAATAAAGATGTTTTTATTTTTTTCTTTAATAATTAAAGCTCTATACTTAAAAAAAAAATGGGTATTTGTTCTTATGGCACTTGCTGCTTTCAAAAGTAAAGATTACTATTTCATTGTAGTTCATCAATGCCCATTTACTTTGTTAAAGTTGACTAGAGCCATCTGAAGATCA
>NW_026555331.1:128641268-128751268 GCF_014898055.3 Talpa occidentalis | reverse complement strand
ATTTTTACTGAGGCATGGGTTGGGAATTATTCCTTTAGCAAATATTTATTCAGTCACACTATGTGCTTGGTGCTATCCTGGGTGATATATTAAAAAAAATAAAAGCAAAACAAAGACCTCCACCCTCATGCAGCTAACATTCCATTGAGTGGAGACAAACAGTAAACAATGAATATACTGAGTATATTGTGTTGTATTTTTGGAATGTACTAAGTGCTAAGGTAAGGAGAAAATAAAGTAAGAAAAAAATGAAGTTGTGGTATTGAGGGGCATGTGTTGGGGGCGATGATTATTGTTACTAAAATAAGAAGGTAAAAAGTGAGGAAGTCAGTCAAATGGAAATCTAGAGGAAAGCATTCCAGACAAAGAACATCATCAGAGGATTTCAGCAGAGTAATAGAGTCTACGCTGTATTTTTAAAGGGCCAATCAGATTGCTGTGTTGAGAAAAGATTGTGCATACAGAGAAGTGACCAAGGCAAAATTAATAGTGCCTTCAGTTGGACTAAATTTTAGTCAGGTTTCTCTGCTGATTGTTGCCTTCCCCTCCCCCATCTACTTCTTTTAAGAGCTTTTGCTTTAGAAAACTTGGAATTGTACATTCTTTCTCTCCTCCTTTGAGATGTAAATCTTTTTCCAGCCTCTTGCTAGTTTTATAACCACAGAATGTCTTTCTCAAGGATCTGGGAGTGATTCCTTTGAAATGTAATCACCAAGAAAGATTGTATCCCTATCTTTTGGTCTCTGTGGGAGAGTGGGAGCCTATTATAAGCACCAATTAGGAAACACAGATGGCCTAATCACATTGACAACCTCACCCCAATGCCCTCCACTGCTTTTACACTACCTCACTTGTAGACCTTAAAATTTCTTCAGCCTTTTGTTTCAATTGAGTTGAAGTTGAGTTCAATCTCTTTTCTCTATTGCAATAGTCTTGAACAAACTTTTATTTGTCATTTTCCATCATATCCACTGCATTATTTCTTTTACAGTTCAATCAGGAATATCAATTAGAAAACTACTTAGTTATACAGAAAAGAGTTGATGGTTGCTTAGACCTAGGTGATAACCGTCTGAATACAATTTAAGGCTAGGATTAGCTGGCAGAAGGAATTATGGGTATGAGAGAAAGAGAGGAACCAAGTATGTTTTGGAGATTTTTCAGCCTCAGTGGCTAAAGAGAAGGTATTGCTATCATCTGTAATGAGAAAGGCTCAGGCAAACATGTCAAGAGTATTTGTATATATTCCCCATTTCTGAATGTGCTTTCAGTTCTTATACAGTTATGCCGTGTAAATCTTCATACCTTTAAAACCAACAACTTCTCTTTATAGTCAATTGCCATTTCCTTCCTAAAGTGAAAAATGTTTTATTTTGGGTGACTATATTTTTATTAAATTTAGTGTTGGAAATCATTTAATTGATTTTTGTTGTGGAGTGTGTACACATTGCATACAACATTGTGTTGTGGAATTCCTCCAGCTTATAAAACAATAAAATAAGCAACTTCTCCCTTCATACAAGTTTAGAAACAAACATTATCAATAACTTTGAGGATCCTGTTGTACCCTTCACAGTTACATTCCTCCTTCTTACCCAGAGAGGTGACCAGTATCCTGAATTTTGCATTGATCCTTTCTTAGCTTTATTTTGTTAAGCATTTGTTTGCAATGTAGTGGATGCTGAGGTGTGCCACCCAAATCAAACTTTCAGGACAAAGGCATTCATTTCTCTTGCTGCCATGAATGTCAGCTAATGACAGCTTACATCTGTGTTCCTCTTCAGGAAGTGCTGATGCCACTGAGAGAGAAAGCAAGGGAAAAAAAAGGGGGGGAACTGTATTCCACAAATAGCATGTATAGGCAGAAACTATGGCAGTACTTGTGGGACTGATTCCTGAGGATACTGAGTCATAGGAGTAGAACATAAAGTCGGAAAAGGAAGCAAACTTATTTGTGATGCAGGAAATAAAATCCTGTCAAGGAACTCAGAAGAATGTGGGACTCCTTTGGAATCCTGGAACAAGTGATGACCTACACTAAGTTAGGTTGAAATGCCAATGTGCTATGGCACATGGTTGAAGAAGAGATCAGAAGCCTTACAGAAAAGGGTCTCCCAGAAAGGACTGAGTTGTATAAGGCTGGAAAATCTCTCAGCCAACTGGGTTCTAAAGGAGAGTTTAAAAAACTAATTATCGTATTAATAAAGAATATGTTTATGACATGGGTAATAGAAATGCTGAGAGATTTGGTGGATGAACTCTAGAGGCCAGAGCTGATGCTGAAGATGATGCTACAGAACTGGGTGTCCTGATAACAATGGAGATGATAGACATTTAACCACCAAAAGGAAGCTGGGGGTGGTTATTCTAATGTATAATTCAAAGTTTGAGTAGCAACCAGAACATTCTGACACAGCCAAGAGAAATCAAGAATAGGTGATCAGAAGGTTGAAAAGTGGCCAAACTAAAAAAGCACAGGTCAATTTCCAGGCTTGAGTGAGAGCTCTGATCCAGAACCCTCAAAGGTACCTTGGGGTAGGAATCTGAAACCCAATGTCAAATATATATGAAAATGAATCTCCTCCTTCCACAAGGGATCCATCAATGTGGAACCAAGCTTAGCTGAGGTTTCGCCATTTTGTATATCCTCCACCTTGATATGTTAGTCCTTGTCCTCCCGCATTCCGGAGATAGTTTCAGCAGTCACAACCCTCACTCCACTTGGTGACGAAAAAGCAGACCACCCCAGCCACCAATGAGGGCAGTCCTGTCCATAAATGGGACAGCATCTCTAACCGTCCAATCAGTTTGAAACTGTAACCGCGCGCGCCCAAAGTGCCTTTGTAGTAGCCAATGAATAATTGCCAACTTCTTTCAAAGTTCCCGCCACTCGCGACCCTATAAGATGTCCCAGCTTCCTCTGTTCGGGGCTCTCGACCTCTGCCGTTGCATCGGTGCGTGTCGAGGGCCCGGTCTCGAGCCCGTATTAAACTCCTTTGTGCCCTTGCATCGGTTGTCTGTGTCCTTGGGGGCTGCACTGGTCGACGTGGGCACAACAATCACCATTCATGTAGGTCATTGTGCACTGGAGAAATGAAAACACAAGATATTTTGAGAACTGTTAACCACAGACTCTAAATAGATATTGCTTTACAAGAATCTGAACCATTATAATGAATCCCTTGCTAGAGTGAAGGTATATTAGGTGAGAAGATAATTAGAACTCTAGTCCATGTCTTTTCCACAATGGATTGACTAGGTATATGAACCTCCCCTACTGTTATTTCCAAATTCTCAAAAACTATAATTCCAAGTGTATTAAACTTTGTAGTTGTGTGAATCATCACAATGGTTCTTGGTTTGTGTGTGGGGTCAGAGTTATCATAGTGGGGAAAAAGCCACGTGGAAGCTTTTATGTCCTAACCCATACCCTTCTGTCAAAATAGTGAATTATAAACATATTACATTTTGGGGAAACCTGCAAAGATATTTGCTATCTATAAGACCTAATGGGGTACTGGTCATTAGCATACCTTATTTAATTACTACTCTGTCTCCTACAATAAATAACTGATTTATGGCAGATAAAAAAACTCAAATGCAACTGCTATGCCAATTGCACCTACTATGCTGCTGTATGTGGTATTTTAGATACAGTAAATTAACGCAGATAGATATATTATATGCAGTCATTGATTCAGTGAACTCTTTCTTTTACCTCACCATCAGAAAAGAGAACCAGAAGTCATTTCCGTTTATGTGAAGTGGATAATAATGTCTATATTGGTCTATATTTCTTTATAATTCTGGAGGCTGGAAATTCAAGATCAAGGTGCCAGCCTGGTTAGTTTCTGGTTATACTTTTTTTCCTATCTTGCAGAACACTTCCTTCTCACTGTGTCCTTAAATACCCTTTCTTTTGTCTTTGCTCACTCCCGTTGTGTCTTCCTCTTTTTATATGATCGCGAGTCATATCGGATTAGAACCCCATACTAATGACCTCATTTAACCATAATTACGTCTTCAACTCATAGGCTTTCTCATCAAATGGTCACTTTGGGGGTTAAGACTTCACCTTATGGATTTTGGTGGTAGGGGGTGGGAGGAATGACGTAACCCATAAACAATATCCATGTTGTTTTCCCAAGGCTATGTTAATCCTTTTTATCTTCTGTTGTAAAATATTTTGTATGGTTCTGTACTGTCCCCATATTCTACAAAGCATCATACAGTTTCATTATATCAAGGGTATCATTCTAATTAGGCCCGATGATCAAATGAGGAGTGCATTAGAGGTACATTGTAAGACACATGTATTCCAAAGGATGGAAGACTAAGCCTAGAAAGGGCTCTGTCATATCAATGAAATCTTAGGGTCATATGGTATAAGACATGGCAAGATATTCCCTCTGATAAAGGATGAATTATTGCATTTGGAAATTTTTATTGCTAATAAGAAAGTTTAATGCTTGATAGGTTTCTTTAGGTTTAGAAGGTACAAATTCAACACATGGGTATCTTTTTTCAACCAACACACTATGTGACACAGAAGTTGCCTTTTTTGAGTGGATCCCAGAGCAGGAAAGTGCCTGATGCTTAAATAATATGATCTTTGTGTTATTGAAGGTATTTGTGATGGGAAAAAAGTACCACATGGACTTTATGGCAGGTCCTTGGATCAAGGGATCCATTGAACATAATAATGAGCACACAACCACATAACCTAGTAGTCCTTTGTATGCAGTGTGAACTGATAGTGCTATGGTACTTATATTGAAGAGGTAGGTCAGGTGTGTTATAAATAACACCTGCAAAGATAGGGCTCTTTCCTCCATAATGTGGCATATCTCTGAAATCAATAACTTTTCTATCGTGTTATAGCTTCAATGGGTATGTATGTATGAGACTTCTCTTACATGACAGATGCAAAGAACACACATGATACCCAGTTGATCCACTGGAAAGATTGGGTAACTGCAGAAACCACAACCTTAGAAGGACATTATGACAAGAATCTAAGGCTCTTTTGGGATGAGACTCTGGGTCACTTCACCATATAGGTTACCTTGACCATTAACAATATTGGCTGAAAATGAGGGGACTCTAGAATGGAGAGTAGAGGAGAAAGACAGAACAATTTGTAACCTTGGGACTATTTTCAATGATAGTAACTGCATTTCATCCTTCTATTTTCTTCAGTTTACACCAAGGAGAGACACCAGAATTTTAGAAAGAGGTTTCAGATGGGATGGGTTTACTACACTAAAGCAAATGGGTCTGAATGAAGAAAGGAGTAACCTGTAGTTTAGTGAATGGTGTGATGTCTGCCAGATCCCTTTTCAGGACTTATGGACCTTACATACGAATTACTCTAGCTGTGGCGAATGTTGGCCACCGGTAGTATAGCCATGTGACTTTCCAGGGACTTTCCCTGTGACTTTTCCATCTTGGCTGATGGCAGCTGCTTCACATAAGTTTTCACCCAAAGAAAAGCCCGTGTCCTAGTCCAAACCATTCCATGTGGGGTACAAACACTAAATACACCTGTTTCAAGTCATGTTCGCTCTACATGGCCACCCCCATTTTAAAACTCCTTGTAAAATTTATTGCTTTTTTCCTGCCTGCATCACAGTCCAATTTCTTCATGAATCTAGCTTCCCATACTCTCTTGCAGGTTATGATTCTGAAATTACTTTCAAACCTCATATAGTCTCCTTAGAGTGTTTCCTTTTGAACCCAACCAAATACACCATCAGTAATAGTATCCCAAACAACAAATCATTTATCTTTTTTTGATTTAGGGCTTAATATGACTGGTGGATTCTTATAGTTTGTATCCCCTTGTGTATTATGTCACTTAATATTATGTATTTGCGATTCATCAATCTTAATACATATAATGCTAGTTCATTTTAATGCTGTAGAGTAGCCAGGTAATACATATTAAAATTATTTATTTCTTATATTGATGGGCATTTGATAGTTTTAATTTTCACTTTGCTATTATAATGATTACTGAAAACATTTTTGTACCTCTGTGTTGGTATATGTAAATTTTTTGTAGAGTAAATGTTTTGTAGCTCATTTTGCTTGACAGAAGTAATAATCTTGGGTTCAGATTGACAAGCAAACTATGAAACCATAGTAGATTTCATCCAGCATCATGTTTAGGAAGTTTTAGGAAAAAGAAAGCCAACTCTCAAGGCATGTGTGAAAATAGCATAGCAGAGGTTCCTTGACTTTCAGAAGTTGCCCCCTGTGTCACTAATCACTTTGTACTAAGAGAACATGTAGCCAGAGAATATGAGCTTGAATGGGTGTGGATGACTTAAGATAATGATAGCCATCATATTTAGAGTTCAGTCAGCATTTACACTTTGATAGTTATGTAGGTCCCTAAGGATGTGTGAATGGCTTCCATTCTTTGTGCAGCTATAGGTCAGTTTTCCAATGAACAATCTTGATGACCACATGCTTGGCTCAGAACATAGCAAACTCATCAGAACTCTCATTTATCTCAGACCTTGCACATTTTAATATATTTCTTGTATTAGTGTTGCAAGGGATTTGAAAAAGTCAAATCCTGTCTCCTTCCTAATACTGAAAGATTATAGTGTAGCTGTTTATACTATTCTTTCAAGTCTCTCTCTCTCTCTCTCTCTTTGTCTGTGTGTGTGTAAAATATCCAGGTTATGATGTTTGTGCATGTTTATCTTTATAAGTACTACCAATCTTATTTTTACTAGCAGTGAATGAGATTTCTTTTGGTATACATCTGTTCTAACTCTGGGAGCATCAGACTTCTTATTTTGCCACTTGAGTGGTTATATAGTTGAATGATTATATAGTAATAGGATCTTCTTATAGTGTTAATTTTTATTTACCAATACTTTTTGTATATTGATACATACATTACTATATTTTTTCAAATAGAAATGCTTATTCATATTTTTTTTTGCCCACACACATCAAAGTACAAAATCAATCACAAGTTCGTTAAAACTTATAAATGCATGAGTATATCTTGTGACTGATTTTATATTTGGGTGTGTGTAAGGCAGTAAAACAATACACAGCATGACACACAAATACACATGCACACAAATAATTGTCCTTGTAAAATTTTGTAACTACAACATCTTTCTGCACTTGATATATGTATGTTTTATCCTGTGCCATACATCAATTTTGTATGAGTAGAATTCATAAATATAGTCAACAAAGATCACCATCTTTTTAGCAAATGGTGTTGGAATAACTAGACATCCATATATAAAAATTTTAATATAGACACAGACCTCACACTTTTCACAAAAATTAACTTGAAATGGATCACAGACCTAAATATAAAATGCAAAACTGTACAAGTTCTAGAAAATAACATAGGAAAAAACCTAGATGACCTCAGGTATTGTGATGACTTGCAGATATTATGCCAAAGTCAGATCCATAAAATAAATATGTAAAATAAATTGAACTTCATTCAAACAAACAAAAAAAAAAAACTTTTGCTTTGCAAAAGGTAATGTCATGACAATGTGAAGACAGACTAAAGACTGCAAGAATATATTTTCTAAAACATGTCTTCTAACATACTATTCAAAAAATATAAGGAATCTTTAAAATCGATAGTAAGAAAACAATTAGCCTAACAAATGGGTCAAAGTCCTTAACAGACACCCTATAACATATACTTATGACAAATAAGCATCTGAAAAGATGCTCCACACCACACATCATCAGGAACTGCAAAGTAGAGCAATAATGTACAACTACAATATTAGAATGAATAAATCCAGAACACCAACAATTCTCTATGTTGGATAGAATGTGGAGCAGCAGGAACTCTCATTTATTACTGGTGGGGAGGCAAAGTGGTATGTGCACTTTTGAAAATAGTTTGATGTTATTTTCTTACAAAACTAAACATATTGTTGCCGTATGATCCAACCATTGTACCTCATTATTTGCCCCAAGGAGATGAACTTAGGTCCACACAGAAACCTGTACCCAATTGTTTATAACAGTCTTATTAATAATTGCCAGCACACGGAAATAACCAACATAACCTTCAGTAGGTGAATAGATAAATTAACTATGGTAATCCAGATAATGGAATACTATTCAGCACTAAAAAGAAATTAGCTATTAAGTCATGGGAAGACATAGAGGAAGTTTAAATGCAAATTATCAAGTGAAAGAAGATGATCTGAAAAGTCTGCAAATTGTATCATTCCAACTATATGATATTCTGGAAAAGGCAAAACTGTGGAGACAATGAAAAGATTGGTGATTGTTAGAGGCTGGGGAGGATTAAAAGATGGAGAACCTATTTTGCTATCCTATTATACCTGTTTTAGATATAGTACTATGAAACTTGTCTTAAAGAAAAATTTAATACGGGATTGGGGTCAAAATAAGGGGGTTGCAATTGTATGGGGAATATAAAAATAATTTTAAAAAAAATAAATAAAAGAAAGAAAGAAAGAAAAAATAATAAAGAAAATTTAATAGTGTTTCCTCCTTTATTTCTCTTGATAAGTCAGTAATCAGGAAATATTTATGCTTTCTACATTAGATCTATGTTAGATGTGTGCATGTGTGTGTGTTTGTGTGTGTATTTATCAAGGGAAGGACAAAGAAGAGGATTTTAAACTGTGAAGTCATTATCTCTAATTTTTCATAACCAGATAATTAAGATCTTTTTTCTTTTCTTAAGTCAAAATGGCATATTATAATTTTCCAAGAATTTATCTACTCTATATTATTACATTTATTGGAATAATTTTATATAATATGGCCTCAACAATCTCTTTTACTTCTTGGATTTTACATATAAGGTAATTTATATACATCTTGTACTTCTCTTAGAGCCTCTCAACACTTAACAAAATTTGTAATCAAGATAAATATTTTTAATTAACCTAGTTAACACTATTTTTTAAGATTTATTTATTTATACAAGAACTGGAGTACAGTCAGAGGCCCAAGAGGGTGAGAGAATTCACCAGAGACAGAGTGGGGAGCAGAACAGGCAGACGGATGGAAGACACTGCTGAAGGGAGCAGTGGGCGAGGCAGGAGAGGTCTGCAGTGCTCTGGCCGGCTGGGAATCGAACTCACGCTACAGAGGCTGCAGACAGCTTCACAGCATGGCGCTCAACCCTCTGTGCCACTAGAGAGGCCCAATTAACACTGTTTTTTAAAGAAACCTAGAAGCAAGAAATTATTCATTAATCACTAATAACTTTATGTAAAGTTTAGCCCAGCATTGTTTTTCAATAGATGCCATATACTTCTAACCCTGGAATACAAGAATTTCAGAATAAAAGTTAAAACTTTGTAGAACAATATCCACTGTTCTAAAAAAAGAAAAAAGGCTTTCCTCAAATTTCAGTGACAGTTTATAATAAATATGCTTCATTTTATAAAATATAGTTTTATGTCTACACAAACATAAGCAACTATGTGAAAGAAGTTGAATGTCTCTCCCAATTCTATAAAGAACTGCTGCTTATATCTCTTTCTTTTCATCCTGGTCACAGGCACATTTCTCTCAGCCCAAACTAAAAATATTACCATTCTACTGTAGTCCCAGAAAGTATACTTTCTGAGATACAAATAAGACTTTAGAAAATTTCTCCTGATTTATTCTTCAAATAACTACTTTTAGTAAACCATTTTTATTTAGTGGAATAAAAACAAAATAATCTACATTAAACAAAGATATGGCAATACATATATTTCTAGCAATAGAGGAATGTTAAATGGAAACTATACTTATAAATTGCATGGTTATACATTTTTCCATGCCATGTAGAGCCAGTTGACTTATCAGTTAACACAGTGTAATACACCCAAACTTATATTTTCAAATTAGTTTTAAAAGAAAACTTCTGAGTTTTTTGATGCATGAGATTATGAATATATTGTGTTAATGTCTTGTGGATACATATTCTTAGCTATACTTGTATTATTTCATTTGCCTTTTCTTTATTACTTATATAATAATAGGTAATATAATTCTAAAATGATTAAGCACATTTTATAGCATAATCCCTAGTTTTCTACGGGACAGAAAAGTCAATGCATAATGGACTGCTTCTTATCTTTTAAATATATTTTATAGAAGAACATTGTCATGAAAAACTATTGGAAAAACTTGTGATTGACTTAGTATTTAGATATTGTAAAATAATATCAAGGAACTGACAAATCTTTGAGAGAGATTAATCTTTCATAAATTTCTGTTTAAGTGTTTTGCATTGGATATTGGATAACAGCAACTGGGTCATTTTGTTTTTTCAGTGATATCAATATATGTTTAAAAACATTCTTCTTTTGTAAATACTGAATTTGAAGTAGTCCTTTCTAGCGTTCTGATTTACCCTAATGGAGTATCAAAATTCAACTCCATATCAATTGCTAACATTCATTATTTTTAATTAAAATGTGTTATGGAGGAATGATCAGAGTATGGACTGTGGGAGAAGTTGGGCAGCATATGTAGTTAGCTAGCAGTGCAAAGTGACATGAGTAAAAGGTATCATAATTAAGTTTCTGTTTGTTTGCTTATTTAATTTATTTATTACACAACTGCTAGAAACCAGGTATGCTATTAAGTCTGGGATTATAGAGGTGGGTAAAAGCAAGTCCGATCTTGGCAGTCATGGTAGTTTACAGTCTAATGCAGAATCACAAACATGAAAAATTACAGGGATAAGTTCTCTGAAGGACAGGAGTGAGATACTATTAACACATATAGCAAAGAATTCTTACCTAGACTTTGGGATTAGGAACATTTTAATGAGTACAGTAACCTTGAGCTAAGATATGAATGAAAATTAGGGACACACAAAGGAAAGTTTATTTGGGTAAAAGGGAGAACTATTCAAGAAGAGAAAAAAAATGTGAAAAGATCCTGTGATGTGCAAAGCACTAATATAAGTTTTTTTTTTAAGATTTATTTAATTTACTCATGCATAAAAGATCTGGGGTATAGGCCAGAGGTGTAGAGGTGAGAGGATTCACCAGAGACAGAGTGGGGAGCAGAACAGGTGGATCTACTGAAATACTCTGCTGAGGGAAGCAGTGGGAGAGACAGAAGGAGTCTGCTGCACCGTGTGGGTTAGCTCCCTGGTTGGAGATCAAACTCATGTTGCAGTGGCTGACAATAGCTTGATAGTGCTGAGACTTAACCCCTTGCGCCACCAGGGAGACCCTGATATAAGTCTTTTGAAAGCAGAATATGTTCATCAGTAGTCAAGTTGGAACTAAACCACACCATGTCTGGTGAATCTTGTGGAGGATTTTAGCTTTTTTCCTACCACTGGTAGAAAGTACATGAGGATGCTCACCACCACAAATTTATGTTCTAAGTTAGTGTTCAGGCTGTGTTGCTATAGCATGATGACAAACCTTAATGTACTGGTTCAAATTAGATTGAAGATTTTTTTCTCTCATCTATAATATTCCAGGGTAGCACTGTTCCAGGGAGACATCCACTGACCCAAGCTAGGGAGTTTCTCTGCCAGGCTTACCATATTGCTTCCTTGGTTCTTCCAGATTTCTGTCTCAACTGAGTAGGGAAAAAAAAGCTATGGGCAAAAGATTTTGTCTTTAACAAGTTGCACATAACACTTTCACTCATAATTATGAGTCTGAACTAATTCATGTGAGTAAAATGCAAATTATTTCTAACGACAGTTTTCCTTAAAAACTGTTTAATGACTATTATATATGCATTAATCTGAGACAAGTTGGAGCTGGGAATATATAATAAACATCTAGAAAAATTCTGATGCATGGCATAAAAATGGGTGACATAGGTGTGAGTTAATTAGAAAACAACGGTCAGGTGTTGACAAGCTCCATTAATTTATCATACCATTTCTAAAGAAAACCTTCACTGTCAGTGGTGATTTAGCTGAAGTTACACACAACTTAGAAAAAGTTTGTATCCAAAAGTGACATATTGATGAAATCTTGACACAGAGATAGTTATCAATAAGACAGTTACCAAAAAGATTTGGGGGTAGGACTAGAGGAAAGAGTTCTAGTTTCTTATTAATTTGAAAAATATCTCAGTTCCAGTGAAAGCATGTTTGGGGGAAAAGATAATGAGTTCAGCTCGCTCACTAACTTCAACAGTCAATTTCTAAATCCCACTTCCGAGTTGCTGGAAATACAAAGATGAAGAAGACATAATCCCTGAGAAGATAGTTGAGTAATTAACTTTGATGGTGGGTATTTATAATATGGTATACTCAGGATACAGTGAATATACAAAATAGAGAATAACTAACTGTAGTAAAGAGGACAGTTTGGTGCAAGGATAGGAAATGGTTAATTTGAATTACTAAATAAGAATTATGACTTGTCCAGTGAATAACAAGAAAATGCTTCATCCAGAAGGAATTAAATGTGTAAGTTGGAAGACTTAGAGGTGTGAAACATCATTTATTTAATTCAGCAAATATTTATGTCATGTCTTCTGTGGATTAATAATTCCTTTATTTCTCTGGAGAAATATGGTATGAGAATATGGTCAAAAAAGAAAAAGTCCTCTACATTGAGCTTGGGAAGTAAAACAGAATAAGCAAATAAACCAATGAAATAGTAAGTCTGGTGAGAAGAAATACTATGGATAAAAGGACAACATGAGAGAAAGTACTGTTATTTTTAAGTAAGACATTTGAGTGTAGTAAAATACAAGGTTGTATTTGAATAGTTTCTGCAAAAAAGGACAGAACGTAAGCCACGAAATTACGCTGTGTGTGTGCATGTGTTGGTGGTGAGGTTCCCAGGAATTGATAACAGCAAGTGACAAGTTTCCAAGTTAGGAATGATTTCTGGCACTTTCAGACAAAAACAGTGTCACTGAAGTGGAATGAACAAGGTTGATATTGGAAAAACGAGTAAAGATGGTCGGTAGGAATGATATCATGTAGGGCTTTAGAGGTTATTGTTCAGACTTTCCCTTTTACTCTGAGTGAAATGAGAAATTATTGTACCAGAGGAGTGACAGACATAGTTCAGTTTAAGACTGAAAAGTTTCTCCCTAGCTTCTGTGATGAGAATATATGGCAGAAAGGTAGGAGGAAATAAAGAACCCAGTTAGGAGGCTATTAGAACAATCCAATATAACCTATTTGATAAATTGCACATTGAAATTTATAAAAAGAAGTGGTGGAAGATGAGTTTAGAAAGGTAGTTTGAGTCCTAATACTGATATCTTTTGTGTTCCATTAAAAATATTTGAATTTGTGGTCACAATGAGGAAATATTCATGCATTTTAAAGAAGAAAATAATCAACTGGCATCAGAGACAAATTAAGTTCTAGACTTTCACCCCTTTTCTCAGTATCTGTTTCTGTCTTTGTTTGAGCCTCATTTTTACATATTTACCTTTTTCATTCACTAAGTAACATAACTTCCATAACCCTATCTTCACTCTTACATCTTCAACTTTTAAAGTTATAGTAACTCACCTCCTTCTCTTTAAAATGAAAAAGAAATCATCAGTCTCCATAAGTTTACACCAAAGGACAGCATTTATTAAAACCACATGTTAGGAATTCTGCATCTTCCTAGGATGTAGTAAGCTGAAAGGAATGTCACATCTGCCTCCAACAATGAAAAAAGCTAGATAAACTATAAAGTATAGCTTTTTTTTTTTTCACCTGTTGGCGAGCTGAATGACAGAAAAACTGTCATTCAGTTCAATTAATTTAAATTCTGGAAGGAATAGACCCTTTAAAATAAGAGATACACAGACCAACTCACCCTTGCCAGAGTACTGGAAGAAATTGCCGGCTCCTATACAGTTGGTTAAGAAGAAATCAGCTAAGCTGTTAACAACTTTTTCAAAGCTGGGAAGAGGCTGGAGTAACAATATATTATAGAACCCATATAGGTGCCCTATATACAAGGCGTTTTGCAGCCATTAAAAGACTCTTTCCCATGACCACCACTAAGTGCTTGTGGGAAACATTGGGAGCAGGGTATTAACTAGAGGAATTCCCCCTCAATATTGCAGCTGATGAGAGAGGATCATCTGCACTTATAGGAAAGGAAAAAAACCCTGCTACCCCTTGAACGTAACAAAAGGTTTAAGCCAGAGAGAGTGAGAAAGGAGGAGGAGGAGAAAGAGTAGACACAAAACTGAGTAATCCTTGAAAAGACAACAGCAAACAAAGAGGAGTATGTGTGTGTTCATAGCAGCTTTATTCTTATTAAATATAAACTAGAAACAACCTAAATGAACATTAAGTGGTAAATGACTAAGCCAGTTGCGATATATTCATACAATGACATACTATTCAGTAGTAAAAAAAAGAGTCAACTACTAAGACATGATCCACAATGATAAACAAAAAAGTGAGAGTTAAACAACTGCATATTTATATGATTAAATGTATACAAAATGTCTAGAAAAGGCAAAGTTATAGATGCTGAATACAGATTCCTGGTTTAATGGGGGTGGGGGTGCAAGGGGAGGATTGGTTGAAATTGATCATGTAAAGGAATGTTTTAGACAATGGAAGTGTTCTAAAACTGAATTGTGATTATATTTGATGACAATATAAAATTGCTAACTTGAAATGAATTTTATAGTATGTTAATTATATCTCAAGATAGTTGTTAAATAAAATGAAAGAAAATAGCTTCTTGGTTAGGAAAGAGCTAATTTCCTTATATCATTTTCTTGATTCTTCTATGATTTTTATGAACTATTCTTTATGCATTTCTGTGTCAGAAGGGATGTAGAAGGCGTCAACTATATTTAATTCTGCTACATATCTCCTTTTTAATGAAAAGGATGTATCACAATAAGCTAAAATAATGAGTGATATACTGCTATTAGATTTAGAAGATGCAGTTTGATCAGATCTATCTAGTCATATTTCTGTAGCCTCCGTATTGCTTAATACTTAACAAATAATGGTGATCTTGAGAAAGTGAAACAGTGGGAAAGTCATATGAAGTTAAACAGCTGCTCTTAACCAAAATAAGAAAACATATTCAGATTTAAATATATATATATATATATGCTGTAAAATGAGTAGAAAGTAAATAGAGGAGTTAATAATAAATTAATTATGATAGTTTTTGTTTTTGTATGTCCATGTAGTTGAGACTAAGTATATTCAGAATGGTTCCAAGAACAGGCTACAATTCTATCATGTAAAAAATATTCCAATCATATGTTTGTTTTATTTACTTCTATACAAGTGAAAGGGCACACAAGTGTGAAAATGTGATATGAAATTGATCAAAGAATAATCCATTTGGGGTAGAAAATAGGTTTATATAGAGAAATAACAGAAGAGTAGGCTATAAAGATTTAGAACCAAGTAACAGAAAGTTTTTAATTCTAAGGACTTATTTATGAATTACAGCTATTTTTAATTTTTTTATTATTTTTTTAATTTTATATATTTTACATCATTTTTTCATTCTTGCACAAGGTATGCATTTTCATCTTGGTTATAATCCCCATATAATTTCCACCCCCCCTTGTTTTGATCCTACTCCCTTCTCCCCCTCCCTATAGAGCAAATTATAGCTATTTTTAATAGGGAAGTTACAGAATGAAAGCAGCATTTTATGGAAATACTTCTGTTATGTACAGAACTTAAGTGAACTGAAAATGGAAGAACAAAGCATTTGGATATTATTTTTATTACAATAAACCAAACATGGAGTACTAACTAGGAAAGTGGCATTGATAATGAAAAGATTATTAATCACTGTTAACAGTTTTTGAGAAATTCCTGTGTACTAAATCCACTGTTAAAGTTTGCATTCATTACTTTATCTTGGCAGAAGTTCCATTAGGAAATAAGTTCAGGATACTCAGTGTGTTGATTTGTATTCAGTGGCTTAGATAAGTAAATAATTTTCTCAGTGTTCTTTAGTTATAACATGGCACAATAAAGGTACAAACTCGTCTTTCTTTCTAATTGTATTACATGAGCAGGAACCATTTGTCAATATATGCTGAACTGAGGAAATCCACTTCAGAAATTCCAGAAATGATTATTTGTTATCACTAGAATTTAGGTTGCAAGTTTGGGTATAAAGTTAAACCAAATTGACAACAGTGGACCCAGGTTGCAGGATAAAATTATGAGATCTGCTTAGCCATATCAAAATGCTGACACCAGTATTATTTGTGAGGAGAATAGAGTGTGTGCAATACAACTGTGAAGCCTATTTCATATCAATTATGTATTTCCATTAATTTTTGTATATCATGTACAAAGCATACAAAAATGAATCAGATGCCTAGAGATTATTTTTTTAACATGAAGGCATAGATTAAATTTTAGTTTCCATTACATCAATAATAAAAGCTTTAATTACTAAGTATATTATGTTGAGATGAACCTTGCAAACAGGGCTGAGATCTCAAAGCACTGAACCATTCAGTTTGCTTTAAATCAAGTTAGAATCTTGAATTGGCATTAAATAAGCTTTAAACCTTGATGACATTTAAAAGTTTATCACTTTTGGCATAGCCTTAGTTAAACAAAGAAAACCAATGATAGATCTTGATCAAGACTTATCTCAAATATTAAAATAATATTTTATAATTAAATTAATGGGAAAATCTATTTGATAAAAGCATACTTTAAACTATAAATTTAAACCACAGTCATATATTTTATTTTTTAGCAATGATTATCAATAAGTCTGTGGTCTTTGAGGCATTACTAATTCTCAGTTTAGTGGATTTAGAGGCATGCAGACAATGTACATCCTAGGAACTCATCAATCAACTCAGTCACATGATCAGTAGACTCTCACTTAATTAATAATCCCACTTCATATTCATATAGCATTTTATAAATCTGATATCTTTAAATTTGCCAGACATGCTTTATCTGCAACAAAGAAAACAATCACAATCAAGAGTAAGATTTAATGTGTAATGATTTAATATATGAGATCAAAGACATCCGTCACTTTTTTTTTTTTTTTTTTTTTTTCAGAAAAAGGGAAATGTGATTACCAAGCTTAAGTGTGCTGTATATTAAATGAAAATTCTGATCATAAAGAAAGGTACTATCTACTCAAAAGTATAATTTCTGTACTTTGAAAATCATCTCAGCAAGAATTATCTTCCACTATCAAATTGTAGCACTTGTCAAAATCAACTGTAAAGCATCTCAAGTGCTCTTCTGAATCAACAAAACAGATGTATAGCAATGTGAGGTTATAGGAAAAGGAAATAACAGTGAACCAGATGCCCATCAGTGCCCTTAATCTCTTGAACCAACACTTAACACAGTAGACATAGAAGGTCTTCGGGACAGTATTCCTAAGAGGGAAATACAAGGCTGATTCTTAATAATATGTAAAAATATGTAAAAATCTTATCTTTCTGCTTTGCTTGCTAGATTTTTATCCTTTCTTTTTATTTCTAAATATACCATAAGACATGTAGCAGTGTAATTTTTTTTGGTCTACTAGTAAATGCAGGAAATTTTCTTATGATGCAGTTTGAGAAATTAGAAGGTAAGACTATAGAAACAAAAAGGGAGTAATTATTTTATTACAGAAAAATTCTACTTCTGTCAGTTTTTTCCTCTATCTTACTAATCAGCAGCTCTTCCTATTTGCTTGATAGTATATTGTAGCATATGAGGATCAGAAGTTCTGAAGTCCCCTTATCATATTTAAACTCCAGTCTTGCATTCTGTTATGTTAATTTTACAAGTTAGTTATCTCTCTGCCTTATATGTAAAATGAAATAATAATAATATCTACATTATGAAGTTGTTTTCAAAATTCCATGAGATGTTTCCTGGTAAATGACTAACAGTACTGCCTGGTACATAGCCTCATATGTGGTCCTTAGATTTTTATCTCTTGTTCAACTCATTAATATTCATTTGCTGTTCTCTCTTGTCAAATGATAGGCACCAAATAATACTTAATGTGCCCTACTGTACTGCACCCCACAAACCTGAGAGATTGTGTTCAAAATTTATATACATATTTTAATAACTAAAAATGAACTTTTAGCTATTTTATTTAGTGATTTCATTAAACTAACTATATATCTTTGAGGCATAGGTTTATACCTCTACACATATGTTATTTCATCACACCCAACACCAAAAGCCTGGTAATTCTCCATTAGATTCCCTCTTCTTCATTGCTCCCACCGCACCGTGCTCCCTTTCTGCCTTACTCATAGTCAGCTGTGCTCTTTCCTATCCTATTTTTACTCTTCCACCTCTCCCTCCCTCTCTCCATCCCCTTCTGGATGTCTCAGATCTGTGGTCAACTTTCAATGTTTTTGCTCCTCTCACCTAATGTTTGATTTCTCTATATTCTGCATATAAGTGAATCCATCTGAAGAGGTGTGATCCTATTCTATGAATCATATATAATATTGTTAATCATTGTTACCTCAATTAAAAAAATAGACTAGCTGAGCCTGACCCAAACCAGCGCAACTGAACACTTGACCATGGACTATTAAGCAATGATAGATCTTGTTTTAAACCATGGAAGAGATGACATCACATCATTTGAATTTATTTAATTTTAGAAATAGCATTACAAAAAATTGTGCTTAAATATGCACAGCTATCACTCATTTTAGTTAGAGAAATTGAAGTTTGTCCTAAGCTACCATCCTCTTTGTATTTCCAAGGCCTCCACAAGCATATTTCAGTCTTCAAGCATTCATGAGTTTCTGTACCTATTGTCCTTCCATCTTTCAGGGCATTCCTAGGAAGAAGGAAATGGAGCAAGTATTTCCATTGTTTTTACAACCCAATATTACTTTTCACAGTTTTCCAAATCTCTGGAATCAGATCATTTTATAGTCTTTCTAAACTTATAATCCTTTCTCCAAAAATTAGTCTAGCTGTTTACACTCTGGAGGAAAAAGAAATTATCTACCTACTTACCTACTTTCCTACTTTCTACTTTCCTACCTACCTACATTGTACTTTTATGATAGCGTTATAGGAAAATAAGACAGTGATGAGAATGAAAGGTCAACAAGTGGGAACTGGTTAAAAACTATAACTCCAGGATTTCAAAATTTGTATGACTTAGGACTAGCTTCCTTCTTATATTGGTAAATGTAAACATTCATTTACTAAGACCACATATTTATTTCATTTGGATTGGATGTTTGTTTGGGAAAGCTTGTTGTAGAATTTGGACTAATGGAGAACAGAGGACTCCCTTTCACAGCAAGCTCAATCTATTCCTTAGTGCCTCTGCTGCTCTTCCATGGAACACATATGAATTCTTTTGTGTTCCTGTGTAACTTCTATACTGCATAGTTCTCTAGGTGACATCTCGGCTTCTGCTCACATAGTTTTATCTCACCACTTCTTGTGTCAGTACTTCTCACCAGTGACAGCAAGCTCTCTTAGACAGGGACCTATCAAGAAAACTTGAATTTGTCACTTTTTTGCAGGATTCTACTTGTCTCACAGGAAATTAGTACATATTTTCTGTACCATACCCAGAGAGGGTGGGCTGACTCTTGTTGACCTCCCTGCGGTCTTACTCCTGCTTTCATATACCAGGAAGGAAGCAACTGAATTTCAAAGGATCTAACTTGAAGCTCCTAATATACTTATATAATAGTCTACTCAGGTAGCAGCATGTGTGGTCAGGTGACAATGCAGCTCAGCAGGTGTTCAGCCAAGGCTAGCAATGCGATTTTCCCCTCCTTGCTATCATCCTTAATTTCTAAAATTGTTTCTTTTGAAACTTAACAATCACTTAAAAAGAATGACATTCCCTGTCTTTCCCCTAAATATAGGATAGGGTGGAAAATATCCTAGAATGCCATACTTTCTGTCAACATTTTTCTTTAAAAAAAAAAAAAAGCATGACTTCTGTTTTGTAGTCTGGATGGAATGGTGGGGATGACAGCAGAAAAAACAATTTGACTACCTCTTGGAAACTTTAAGAGTGGAGTGTGTGACACATTTTTGGCTGTTCTGTTTAGAATATGGAAATACTTACAACTTGTTGTCCTTATTGTGGGGCTTTAGCCAAAAATTCAAGACACAGGAAAATTTCCCATTCAACATATTATGACACACAGTCTTTGGAAGTTTTAGAGAAGAACAAAGAAGAAAATTAAAATCACCTGTCAGTCCTCTCCTGTTAAAGTTTTTGTGTCAATGCCTATTTTCCTTCTTAACTATGCATGGCTTGTGTTTAAATATGTGTATTCAGAATAATATTTTATAAATAATCATTTTCTATTTAAATATAGTCAAACAAAACTCATTGTTCTCATAAAACATATTTTTCAGTTGTGCATAGTTTCGCGTTATTTTATAAAATATGCACTCACAAGAACCCTATGTTTTCTTTTGTATGTAATGCTTTGATGAACATCTTTGCCCATTATTAATTTGTAAATATATTTTATGTGCCAGGCATCCATCAGAGGTGAATGGCTAGAATAAATCAGGGAGCAAGACAAATGCCATATGATTTTGTGAGAACAACGGGGAAAGAGTCAACTTTTGTGATGATCTGTATGTTCCTATCTTTTTTTTTAAGATTTTTTTTAAAGATGATTTATTTATTTATACAAGCACTGGGTACAGTCAGAAGCACGGGGGGGTGAGAAAATTCACCAGAGCCAGAGTGGGGAACAGAACAGGCAGAAGGACTGAAGTACACTGCTGAGGGGAGCAGCAGGCGTGGCAGGAGAAGTCTGTGCGCCATGTGGGACTCTTGCAGGTGGCCAGGAATCAAACTGGTGCTGCAGAGGCTGCGGGCAGCTTCGCAGCCCGGTGCTCAACCGCTGCGCCACCGGGGAGGCCCTTTATGTTCCTATCGTGATTGTGGTGATGGTTTCATGGATATGTTTATATGTTAAAACATTAACAAATTTTATAAATTTAATGTCTATTTGATTGTATTTTATTTACACCTCTGTGAAGCTATTAAATAAAAAGCAAAATATCTAATGGGAGAAGACAGCTTTCTAAAGTATACTTGAACATCATGTGTATGTAGAAATTAAGTTTTAGATAATATAGGAGCATATCACAGTTCAGAGAAGATATCAGATATTTGAAATGATTAGATAGGAAAAATGAGGAAATTATGGGGGAAGAATCCCAGATAAAAAGGAGAGAAATGATCCTGAACTGTGAAAAAATAAACATGCAAAACTCAGTGATCTAAAAGAAGGGGGCTGTGACCTTGAGAGAATGGTATAGAAAAGTAAGAAATGAAGGTGGAGAATCAGGCAGAAGCCAAAATCTATAGGAAAAAATTTCTTAAATCATATTATATACTAAGGGTAAAGAGTGTTACGTAAGTAATAATATATGATTGTCTCTGTGTGTACCTATGTATATGTTTAAATAACACTGAGGCTGTTATGTGGAGACAGTTTACATGTGAAGGAGTTGAATATAATTGAATTAATGCTGCTACTTTGCATACCAAGTTAAAGGGCCTATTCCACAAAGTTTGTCATGTCTAAAATTTTTGCTTAAACCAACTATGGCCATTGATATTTGTTAAAATTGGCATTTAAGAGATAGGTTTAATCAGGCAGTGATTTATTACATAAAGTAGAGCAGAGAGGAGCTAAGTCTGCTATGATTTTCAGGTTTTTGGTTAGAATACACATGTAATTGGTGGGTACCTTACCCTGACATTATTATATATTTTTAAAGATTTTATTTTTATTTATTCATACAGGAATGGGGTATAGGTCAGAGGTGTGGGGGGCGGGGTGAGAGGATTCACCAGAGACAGAGTAGGGAACAGAACAGGCAGATTGACTGAAATACACTGCTGAGGGGAGCAGTAGGCAAGTCAGGAGAGGTCTGTTGAGCCATGTGGGCATCTCCCTGGCCAGGGATTGAGCTTGTACTGCAGTGGCTACAGATAGCTTCATAGGTTGCATCTTAACCCTTTGTGCCACCAGGGAGGCCCACCCTGACATTATTAACACTGAAAATAAAGCAAACTGCAGAGAAAGAAATCTGTTTAATTGTGGACACATTAAATTTGAGATGTCTGTGTGTTTATCAAGTAGAACACTGAAGTAAGCTTGAACATATAGTAATAATCAAATGGAGTTTTCAAATAGCGAGGTGTGTATAAATGGAGCCACGCAGAGATGGACTGGAGAGTTTGCCTTCAAGAAATTACAGAGTATATATGATTACTCAGAGTGTGAGAATGGTGTAGTAATCTTGAGAAATTCTAACATTTACCATTTTTGGTAGAAAAGAAGGGGTAAGCAAAGGAATCTGAGAAAAATGAGTCAAAGATGCTGTAAGAAAACTAGTGGTGTCTAGGGAACTAAGAGGTTGCTACTGACAAATCAAATAGGATGAAGACAAAATTGTTTGACTTATTGCTAAATTATTAGGACTATGTTATTTTCCTATTATTGCTGTAAGGACTTACCACAAATTTAGTGACTGAAATCAACCCAGACTTACTAAATTTCTTGATACCAGAAGTTCAAATTCAGTTTCACTGAATTAAAATGAAGGCGTCAATGGGTCTGATTCCTTTTGAAGTTTTGAGGGAAGGATCTGATTTCCTTGCCTTTGTTTTAGCATCTAGAGACCAGCTAAATTTCTTATGATACTTCCATGCCAGTCTTTGTTTATGTCATCCTGTCTCCTGTACTCCTGTAGTAATGTCTCCCTTCCCTTTCCTCTTTTAAGGACATTTGTAATCATATCATTCAACTCACCTGAATAATTCAGCCTACTCTTCTTAATGTTAAAATAGTTTAATTACATTTGCAAAGTCCCCTTTGCCACCTAACATGACATATTCACAGACTCCAAGGATTAGGATATGAACATCTTGGGGAAGGATGTTGTTCAGCCTGTTACAGAAGTTACTATGGAAATATTAATGTATTTCACTTGAAAGAGGGTTGAGACACAAATAAGAGATGAGAACATAGAGAAAGCAAGTATAAACAATTGTATAAGAATGTTGTGATAAATGGAGAAGAGAGAAACTGGAAGATAGTAGATACATTGGTCAGGGAATATTTTGATTATAGTGTGCATATTGAACATGGTTAAATACTTATGAGGAAAATTCAAAGGGAAGCAAAGGGAGAAGAGAGAAGAGAAAGGGCGTAACAGGTGTTCAAGTTTTACTGAGAATGCCTAGGGCTGCAATAAAGAGACAGAAAGGCTAAACATCTCCAGTTTATTCAGAAACATTTTTCAAATGATCTGAGGATGGAATACTATAACTGTGGATAACTTTTTCAGTTTATTCTTGATTATTTTTTAAGACACTACATAGCTATTTCTCTATTTTTTAAATTAAAAATTCCACACTATTGTCTTTTTCTATTTCTGTCTCAAACAAAATATTTAAAATCCCAAACTGTGTTTCCTAGAAATCTAAACTGAACAACAAAATTGCTCCTGAATAAAGCTGTACTTTGGTAGATCTGTATGATTGCTGTCCTTCGTATTTTGAATTTCAGTTTTCCTAACTTTGCATTGGTTTGAATTTTCTGTCAGACTTTACTAAACTGTACTATCAAGTGAACTAAACTGAATGCATTTTTTCCCCAAAGGTTCACTGTTAACATTTCACATCACTATTTTCTCCTTCTCACTTCCCATTGTTACTTCTGTACATCCCAAATACAACATATCATACCTTCCACTGGGAGCTGCAGGTGGAGCTTTTCCAAGGTTTCCTATAATTGGTGTCTGCTATGCCTGCTCACTGAACATTATGTAAATTATGGCAGGGACCAAGAACCCAGAGGTATATGTATGTTTGAGTGCATGTGAATAGATGTGTGTGAATGAATGTGAGTATATGAATGATCTTTTTATGTATGTTGATGTGGAGAAGATAACTGAAAGATTTTAATTACTATCTCCAATCAGATTTTCCTTACAAGGTTTAGTGTAGTGATAAATTGTTCAGAGTTTGTAATTCAATTTTACACGTATATTAGGCATTTGTTGTTTAAAAACATAGTGCTAGAGACTGCTAAGGAAGATAGTTCTGTTCTTGAGAAGTAAAAAAAAAATATATTGGAAGAGTAGTGTGGAAAAAAAGCAGGGAAGCTGAATAACTAATGATGTAAGGAAATATGATCGTGGCCTAGTAAACTCTACTTTAGATTGGGTGGTCAGTCTTGGAATCTCTGAGAAGATTGTTTTTTTAAGCTAAGCCCTGAATATCAGTTACACAAGCAGAATGCTGAACTGAAGGTTATATGTCATTAAGGATATTAAACAATTATATAGAGTTTCAGAGAAGGTAGCAATCTAATTTGACTGGTGTTCAGAAAATTTTCAGATAATACATTTCAGAAAGAAGGGATATAGGTAGGAGGAAACAGAAAGTGAAGGGATAAATGAAACTATGGGGGCAAGCTAAGTGATGGTGCCCAATGTAGAGAAACAAAAAGGCAAATCCAGGAAACTGGAAGTTGTCCACTTTGTATGAAGCTGAGGGTAAAATTCTATGAAGTAAAGTAGAAAAGGTATCTGAGATCATGTTGTGTAGGGTCTTCAATGGTTGTATGGGAATCTGTACTTTCTCCTTTTATATTTCTCTGATATTCTTTTCTTATTTGAATAGTCTTTAGATTACATAAACCAGTATTAAAAGTAAAGAACAATATAATGAAACAATAGAAATTGTAATAATAAGTCACTATTTGTTGGAAAGTTACTTTCTGCCAAGTCCTTTATGTATATAATTTTTAATATACTCCTCAGAAAACTAGAAGCACATTTATTACAGGTGAATTAATCTGATGCTAGCTATGGTGACTAATCTGCCTATAAATCATGATGCTAGAAAGAATTTGAATTGAGATAGAAAAATGTTTCAGTCAGGGAGGCCAGTCAAAGATCTGATACAATGGTTATAAGGAGTAAAAGTTCGTGGGTTAGAGTAATGGCCAAGAGACCAGAAAAGGGAAGATGGGGTCAGAGACATTTGAGAGTGCAAAGTCTACAAGATTAAGGATCATAGTTTATGAGGAAAAATAAAGGAATAAATATTTTAGATTCCCTCTTCCAAAGATGAAATGAGCCATGACTATTATTTTCTTTTTTTTTTAAATAGAGGCATGTTTTATTTATTTATTTGTTTGTTTGTTTGTTTGTTTGTTTATACATGCACTGGGTACAGTCAGAAGCGCGGGAGGGTGAGAGAATTCACCAGAGCCAGAGCGGGGAGCAGAGCAGGCAGAAGGACTGAAGTACACTGCTGAGGGGAGCAGCGGGCGGCAGGAGAGGTCTGCGCGCCATGTGGGACCCACCTGCGGTGGCCGGGGAGCAGCCGGGGATCGAACCAGCGCCGCAGAGGCTGCAGGCAGCTTCGCAACCCAGCGCTCAACTGCTGCACCACCGGAGAGGCCCCATGACTATTATTTTCAATTTAAATGCTTTTAATATCTCTTCCAATTATTATTTTAGTATTTTATAGATACACTCAGTATATAGAAATTTTAAAATTTATAATAGTTGGAGAAGGAGAAGACTCTTCTAATGTCCTCACACCAACTGATAATCCCTATAATGCTTTGGTACATTCCTGAACTTCCAAACATCTATGCACTGATATTTGAAGGATTCATTTAAAAACATTTTAACATAGATATTATTATACTATAAATAGACTTTTACAGTCTTTTACATTTTCCATTGGATTATCATTGTTTTTTCATATTATTGTGTGACCTTCAAATACATTTTACTGCCAGTATAGTATTCCATAATGCAGGTTTCCATTACTTCATTTAATTACGTACTGTTTTCATTTAGGTTGACCGTGCCTCAGCTGCTGGGAGGGAGGTGGTATTCTCCTCACCAGAGCTCCTCTCCCTCTCTTCCATTAACCCCAAACCCATCATGTTGACCTCATCGGTGGTTCTGAATCATACTGGGTTGAGTGAGGCAGTCCAGAGAGGGAGCAATGCCAGACATTTTGATGTCCCCTTCAGGATCTCAACTCACATCCTTTCTGCTAGAAAAACACTCCTCACACCCTCCTCGTTGTCAGTGGAGGGGTGAGGAGGGATGGGATCTCTGAGGGGAAGGGTGGAGCTAATACAAAGTAAGTGATTGTCACTTCCAAGAGATAAAGTGGCACACCTCTTTGACAGTCCCCCCCCCCTTTTATATTTCTCTTGTATTCTTTTTTTATTTTAACAGTCTTTAGAAATTACATGAATCAGCTTTGATTTCTATTACTGATTCTCACTTTTATTGAGACATCATCCTCTAGTATTGCTTCTGTTGACCTGCTGATTTTGATTTTGTCACTGAAAAATTCGCAACAACAAAAAAAGGAAAACAAAAGACATGAGATGGTATATATGTGGTAAAATGGTCTCAAAATTCTGTCCTCCCACCACATTCCTACCTCACACTCACTCCTCTTTGTAGGAAGGATATCTTTAGTACAATACAAAGAATGTGCCAACTTATAGTATTGAAGCTATTCTAAAATAGGCAGCCATTATGAGCGAGAGAAAAATATGCTGATGTTTCTGAAGCACCTTAAATGGGATTGTCAGGGGAAATCTTTCAAGTTTTAGAAATGTCCCTCAAACATCACACATGATTATCAGTAAGAAAAATAAACAGTGATTCCTAAACTCTAAATCTGCTTTTCTCCACCTACCACATGGAAAGCAATATGGAACTAATAATTATTTCTTCAGCAGTGCAAATTACCTCTGTCTTTTATTCCCACACTGTCTTAAACACAGGGTTCCCTTTCATGTTATAGCCAGAAGGGTTAGCTTGTTAAAAACTTGTCCCACCATTCTCCAAAGTGCCATTCAGGGATCCACTCATGCGACTCTCATTAATGACAAAGACCTGTGTCTAAAGGAGTATGCAAAACCCCAGAGAGTGGAAAGATTCAAAGTGTTAGTGAGGCCAAACTATCTTGTCTATAGGTGAGCCTTCCGGGTCATGGTAGATTCACCCTGATGAAATAAAGTATAGAATTTTCCATGTGCCTGGGCCTCCTCTGCAATCACTAAATGCAAAGCTTTAGATTACCTCCTCCACATTGAATACAAATTACCCAATAAAACAAATAAAAGCTCTCCAAGGCTATATCATACATCATATAAATTGTTTAGCTCCATTCAAAAAACATGTATTATGTTAGTACATTAGCAAAGTTAAATATCTATTTTTACAAAAACTAGAATTGCTTGAAATCAAATTGCAAATTAATTCCTTTCCACATTTCTTCTAACGCTATTTCATAAAATTAAAAATATACTCAAAAATCCAAATACATACTCACTTTCTTTAACTTTCATGACTGTAGCTTTTATTAATGGGTGGTTTTACAGGGGTGAGAATTCTAAAGAAAACATTTCTATTAACTTAGATGTTGCAGAACTATGAGAGACTGCTTATTCAGACTCTTCATTAAAACAATACTTTCAGGTTTGAGGATTTTTATCCTCTACTGGAGAACTGAACAAAAACCCTGTAATTTAGTTATGCAACATTACTCAGTTTAACTGGCACTTTATAGTCTCCCATGTTCAAACACGAATGGGGAAGGAACATTCCTCATCCTTTGGAGGACACGGGCTGTATTCTGTTAGGATAGTCATCTTGTTATGTCCCATTCAGCTCAGCCCCATTAAGCTTTTGGGCCTAGAATTGCTGCCTGCTGCCAGGATTAATATCTCAGTATTTTTCCGTCTTAGTTTATGGTTACTTTTCAAGAATTAAATGATCATTCAGAAAGTTGGCTTCAGTTTATGAGCTGTTAAACCTATGGTAGATAGGATACAGCAAAAGCAAAAGCATAAAAGTTATTAGTTGCAACTTTCCTTTGCAGACATTTGCTGGTCTTTTTTTTTTCTTTTTTTTAAACTGACAATCCACATTTCTTCCTAAATCTCCCTCTGTATGATTCCAGGTCTTACATCAATAGGATTGAATTCCCCTAAGTATTAAAAGGATGCTTATTCAGTGTCCATCAACATTTCCTTCTTTAAAAGGGATTTTTTTTCTTTTTCTCACCATCATATTTATTCTACAAGTAAGTTAAAGCACTATATGTCATGATGAAAATTCTAGATAAATGTAATGGAATGAAAATGGGAGGTTTTTGTCCTTAAGATTCTTTATATGATTGTTGACAAAATGTTTCAGATTGGCAGCCCTGTAAATTAAAAGTCTGTAGTCTACAGGATAGATCAGCATTGGTGGGAGCACAAGTTTTCAGCAGCAGCAACCAATATTTATTAAATTTTATATTTAGTAAATTATAGATTTTAGTACTCAGCTAGTCCAGATGTAAACTTTTAGTCATGGAGTTAAATTTTTAAAGAGTTTTGTTAAGTCTGGTTGAAATTTATGAATGAATGGATGAATGCTTGCTTAATATAGATATCCAAATTGTTTAATTTGTTTGCTTATTGCTACTCACGTGTTTGCCAGTTTTTAACTTCTAGTGGTCTTAGGATACTTGCTATTAGTATTTTCTCTAGGAGCTACTTACTTTGGCAGTACCTGATTGCTAATTTCACAAATACAAATAGATGCTAAAAAAAAAAAATTCTCCTGTTATACTTGCGTCCTGGAACAAAGAGAATAAGAATGAAGCACATGCCTTTTTTCTTTCAGTGGATAAATTCACCACATGTTTACGTGTAAGTATTTTATATAAGTGAAGAGAGCCTTTTTCCTTCTCCACATAGTTTGTACTTAGTTTCCTTAAGCACTTCTCTCTCTCTTTTTTTTTAATCAAAATTAATTTGAATTTGGGGCTTGTAAATTGAAGGAGATTTTGAGAATATTTCAAACAGCAAAAAAAAAAAAAAAAAACAATTACAAATACTGTTTAAATTTAAGGGCCTTATTAACCACTAAAATTTTTTAAATTCACATGTTCCAACTCCATGGCTTTTTAAAAATCATCTGTAACTTTTTTACACTGACTCCCATCTCAGCAAATCTAGCTCCTAGGCCAATTTACCTTCCTTCTCTTTTTTTTGCTTGCTACCACTCAAACATATTCATATATTCCACAGTATAGAAACCATTTGCTTGCATATCCTTTTCTATTAGACTGGGAGTTCGTTGAAGAAAGGTTCTCAATTGGAGGCATCTTTTTATTTTTATATTCCCCATATAATTGCAACCCCTTATTTTGACCCCAATCCCTCTTACCGCCCCCCCCCCATAGTGTGATAGTGTGTCTCTGGTTCATAGTTGTTTGTTGATTTTGATTTTTTCTTTCTTGTAGTTATTCTTTTTCCTGGCCCCTTATTTAGGTTTTCTAGTTTCTGGAGGCATCTTTTTAAACTCATCTTTGTCGTTTTGCATAGGCCTTTGGCACAGTATGGATACTTAATCAATGTGCATAGCGTAAATACCTGTGTCTTATGGCAACCTCCGTCTCTTCCAATCATCACTGCCACTCACATGTCATTGTGTGCTTACCTGATAAACAAACTCTAAAATTTTGTTTTGAGGAGTGACTTACAAGCTTTCTCTGAACTGATATTTTCAGGTCTTGGGTACACCAGACCCAAATCCTCTAAAGAAGCAAATAGTTTTCAGAGAAGCAGGCTACCATCCAGTCTTCATTGGCAGGGTTTAAACTTCTCTAATGAGGACTGGCTGCTATTCTGAGCCAAGAGCCCTGTCTGTCTGTTTCTATTTAGCAGCAAAGTCCTTAATCTTCATCATTCTCAAACCCCCATTTGTTTTCCAATTTTTTCTCACATTCTTGACATAAGCCAAATAAAGTAGTTCCATTTCCTGTCCATCTTAATATCATATTTTTTTCAGGATACTCATGGATATCAGATTTCTCTGCATCTTCACTAGCTAAATCTTTTTTTTTTTTCTCCTGTTTTCAATCCAGAGAGGAAAATTCTGCCTTGCTGACTTTTGATTTTGGTTAAGAGTTGCCTTCTTTATCATAGAGAGAGTTGATAAGGCAGTAGATGTATATGTACATAAGCTATTATGCAGTTTTAATCAACTCAAGATATGAAATATGTCAAAAGACTGAGGAATACAAGTAAGAGAGAGATGTTGTCTGCAGTACTCAGGTGTTGAGGACTAACTCCAGAATTTATTAGACAGACCACAGGGCAAAGGGTATTTCAGAAAAATCTATGGCATGCATAAAGACTTAGAAGAATAAAAGAACATGACATTTGGAACTGCAAGGAATTCTGTATCTCTGAAAAAAATAAAAGTATAAATTAAATTGTAGCCATCCCTGCTTATAAAGCTTCACTAGAAAAAAATAATACTATGTCTCTAAAGCATGTGGTATAACTTTGGAAATTATGGGGGATATGGTTGCAGAATTGAAAGGAATTCAATAATTAGAAGGATGGAACATTTGGATACCTGTTTAAGAATGTTAAACCTGGCATTAAGGTTGGACCTAAATTAAAAGGAATAAAATCATCAGTAAATCTTAAAGTATTCTGAAATGAACACCAGGACACTAAAATAGAAAATAAGAGAATTTCATTTAAAAGAGTAACTTTTTCATACTGGATAAAGGAGGGCATTTAAAGTGTTACAAATTTGGAGGAGAGGTAAGAACTCTAGGGAATAACCTTGCACAGTAAAGGAGGTGTTAGATATTTGAATAAAAGTACATGAGTTACATGTATGTAATTGAAATTCTCAGGTTGGATATATATAGTAGTGTACAAGAACAGCTCTAATGTGCTCTGTGTCATGTTACATGGAAAGGATATATATGAAGAATAAAGAAAAAAGTTCCCTAATATTCAGAAGTTGGGGACTAACTAATACAAATCTGAAACCAGTTTCAAATAAGTGCTGAATTACATATTTTAATGTTGTGGGGCTTTAGAAATAAGTTAGATCAATATCTTTATGAAAGATGCCAGATGTGTGGAGGTTGGAGCAAGTGAGGGTATAAATACAGAGGGATCTTGGGATTGAAAGTTGAGAGTGAGGATAGAGCCCAACTCATTTGTAGACTAGGAGACTGGCTGGAACATAATTGGTTTAAAATCAACAGAGCATATGAGAAATAATAAGAAAAAGTTTATGTAAGTACAGCGGTAACAGATTATAAAGATGACCTCAACACTAAAACGTTGGATATTAAATGATGGAGTTGGGAAGGCCTAAAGCCTTTGTCTTCCATGGCATGGGGAGTAAAATAATGAAGATATTGCAGAAAGGTATGGGAGATGTGCATCATGGATTCACAGAAAGCTAATAGGAACCTCTAAAACAGTTACTGATTCCCCATTGCTTTGGCAACACAGGATCTAGACATCCTTATTGTGTTTTTTTTTTTTTTTTTTATCTAGACACAACTTCCATGGCAACTTTAACATTATAAAGATACCCTTTGACTAATTTTTCAAAGCAGACTTCCCCCATTATGTGTGGACTTAGTTTTATGTCACTACATGTAAAATCCTGCTACTGCAGGTAAAGGTTCTCGCTAGTATTTTCTTTTGAATGACTTCAAATGTTTTACTTCCTCGTTCTCTGCTAAACCTATACATGCATGAGAAGAAAGAAAGGAAGCAGACAACACTGAGCATATTATAAACACACACATATTCTAAACAATATATTACATGAAAATAAATATACAAACAATTAGAGAAGCATCTCCTCTTTTTTTATCTGGGCATTTGTCTCAATCTGAAGCCGACTTAGTTCTGCTACCCTACTGTTCAAGTGCACGTTATAACTGCAAACAACTGAGCTTGATTTCAATAGTGTCACAAGCCAGGTTGCCTTTGAGTTCTACCTTTGTAACACTTGGCTTTTGTATAGCAGTTTTTCAAGCTTCATTTAGTTGGTACGAAAGAGCCCACTGTTGCTACAATATGAATGGAAAAATAATTCTAGTCAGGCCCACTAAATTCATTGGGTAAATATGTATAGTGGAAAGAAGTAACATCTTAAGTCTGGTCCTAGTTTGAGGCCTGGCAAACAATAAAGTACTCTATGAACTTTTAGATTTAAAAAGTGAATTCAGTTTTGAAAGTCGGTGCTTTGTGGTGGCAGTGCCGTAAGTGGTGGTTGCTGGAGAGCATTGGACAGTTTTGATAACACTGTGTTCATGTATACCAAATCTGTGACTTTAGAAAGGGAAAAGGAGTAAATTCAGGGAAGCAATTACTTTCAATTATATCTCAAAGGCTTAAGATTATGTGTGGAAAACATTAAGAACGTACTGAAGAGTAAAGGGCTGGGGTGCTGCCATGTAAGTGGAAAACTTCTTGTACTTTAGAAGTACAAACTGGCAGCAGGTGGTCAGAATCTGGCTTAGACATGTGTTTTATTTGGCTTTAGTGTCTTAAAAACAACTGAAACTTGTCTGTCTTTATGTAGGACTGGTATGCCTTGCATCAACACTTTACCCACCACCCTCTACTGTCTTTTACTCATCACTCTCCATTTTTTGTATATCTGATGTTATTTGAGTTTGCAGTACCTAATATAATTTTTAAATTTTTATAGCAACATAATGTTGTAATAGAAAACTTTGGAGACAAAAGAATTGAGATGAAATTTGAATTAAGTGATTTATTAATTGTGCAGTGCATTTCCCTGAAGTTCATTGTTCTCAACTTTAAAAGAAAAGTCTGCTGCTATATGCTACCACATAGGCTATATGCTACCACATAGGCTAAACGCAGGCTAAATGTGGAACTCAAGTAAGATTGTGAATTTTTTTTTAATCTCATGCGCATCCCACAACTGACCATTTAAGCTTCTGCTCTGTATATGTCAGCAGATAGCACATCATCTTGACTACAAAGTGGAATCAGTGTGGGGGGGGCTTTTTGGTTTTTCAATGTGCTTACATTTTATTTTATTTTAATTTGGGGAGGTGTAGTGGCAGGAAGGCTACTGAGCAGGTTCTCTATGGTCCTGCAAATGGTTAAAGGAGAGTCTTGGAAACCTCGGTGAGTCTCAGGCTTTTATTGAGCTGTTACATATGGAGCAGCAACCAGGTACACAGCACTCAGGGGTGCTTGGGGGACCAGGAGGCTAGCAGAACTCCAAACCCCCGGCAAGTCCTCACTCTGGGCTTCTCTCTCCCCTTCTCTCTCCTGCATCCCCAATGATTTTGAGTCAGTTGATTTGGAAGTGGTCTGGTTTTGAAGTTTGTGTTGTCTTCTGTTTGTCTGTTAAAAACAACTTTCCTGTTGTTTTTAATAAGTAGTTAAAGCTTGAGAACCATGGTTTGTACCAATTCAGTAGAAACATCATTGATTTGTAAAATTTAGTCAAAACTAACTTGTTCATTTTCAGACTATCTTATAATAACACAGATACATCAGCTATTGCTGCTCAGTTATTCTATCTTTTAAGTTGGTATCTCCCAAACTGTGGCAGTATTTGCACCACTTGTATGACTATAATATTAATAATACTATACTATGTAATAAGATGAATGATCACCCCCCACACACACAAAAGAAGTTCCAGTCACTAGAATGTATGAATGTTATTTAACATAGCAAAAGGGACTTTGAAGGTCGGCCTGCCGGCGAGATACCCACATGGTGCGGCCGACCTCTCCTGTCTCTCCTGCTGCTCCCCTCAGCAGTGTATTTCAGTCAGTCTGCCTGTTCTTTTCCCTGCTTTGTCTCTGGTGAATCCTCTAACCCACCTGCACCTCTGGCCTGTACCCTGGTTCTTGTATGCATGAATAAATAAATCTTTTAAAAAAAAATCTTGAGGAAAGTACCCTGGATTATCCAGGTAGACACAATATAATCACAAGAGTGTTTATAAGAAGGAGCACAGTTCCAGTCAGAGAAATGATGTAAGGATTGAACCAGATGTCAGGGAGAGAGGGCAGGCCACTGCTAGAATTACTGCTGGTTTTGAAGCCGGAAAAAAAAAATCTAGGGAAGGCAAGGAAATGGATTTTCTGAAGCTTCTATAGAGAAGGATCTACGTAGTCTTTCATTTCCCAATTTCAAATTCCTACCTCCAAAACTGTAAGACAATCAATTTACCACTAATTTGTGTTGTACTGACAAAAGGAACTAATAAACTTTAAAATTCATTACTAATGTCAATTATCAGGCCTCCCCCAGTCTACCATATCAGAATCTCAGAGATTAGCTCAACAATTCATACTTTCATGGGCAATCTGGGTGATTCTGGTACTCAGTAAAATTTGAGAACCACTGATTTAGATGGTTGTTTAATCAGTTATTTCCTCCCAAGTTTATGGTTCAAATGGCTTTTACGTGGGAGGGTATATATAAAATATAAATTCTCAATTTGTCAGATTATTGGAAGTTTTATATTGTGAAATGGATTTAAAATGATCTTATAAAAATAATTTAAGTTAAAGATAGTGGTGGAAAGATCCTCAATATCTAGTAGGATTGCTGGGCTTGTAAAAATGTATGTTTTAAGACAGTTTTGATCTAAAATTACAGATTTCAGCTTAACACATGCTTATCTGGTGAGCACACAATTGCTGATATCACTTGACATTCCTTCTTGTTACAGGAAGTTTGAAAAAGAGGCAAAGTCAACCTAAGAATACCAAATAGTCTTCTTTTCAGTTGGAGTTTTGTTCTCATAAAAAGTTTGATTTGAGCCTGAAATGGAACAGTTAGCATATGTTCATATGCTTTAAGTGTTCATGCATTGTCAGAAAGAGTGGGATAGGGGGCAGAGGGAAGAATTTACATTTTGGCAAAATGTCTGTGATTTCAAATGACTTGATTGACTACCGCCCAGTGAGTGAAAACCATATGCAACCAGTATATGTGGAAATTCTCTGCTGCTTTGATTCTCATAATGAAAACTTTGTGAGGCCCCACATCTGTTCCCTTAGGTCTATTTAATCCCATTGTGTCTATTTAAACTGTCTGCAAGTATGCACAGGGTTTTGAAGACTAGGTACCTCTCTGCAGGAAACCTCATTGAGACTTCTGATTCATATCCCTAAGGTTTCTGGTGTATTGAAAGCCAAAAATTTCTACTTTACATGGAATGGTGACTATTTAGCTGCTATAACATTACCAATCTAAGCAGTCCTTGAAGTTGTCTGTATATGAACTTTTCATTCGACCCAAGTGGGAACTCTACATGTGTCATTTCAACCTAAGAACAGTCTCTAAAAATATTGAAGTCACTTCTCTTATTTTTAGAATCGTTGGTAATTTCTTCATCAAACTAGTTAACTGCATTATATCATACATTTAAAACTACGATACAAAGATCTAAAGTTTAAGGAAGTATAACAAGCAGTTGAAAAATACTCACCAGACAAGTAATCATATACTCTTGTGTCACCTGACGCACAGTGAACAAGCTGATGAATGAGTCAGGATTTAAATGGTAATTATCATTCATCATTATAATAGACTTATTAATTCATAAATTCTTGGTAAGCCAATTTTCTATAAAAAGGTTAATAATAAAAGTGGAAAAGAAAAAAAATAGCCCCAATGTGATAAAAAATGTAAGAGCTAAAATATCTTTACTGCCACATATCTCTCCTAATTATCTAGTAGTTTTATATTAAAATGTTTCTTAATACAAGGCTATTTTTTCTCAGTATTTTGAAAAGAACAAAAAGTACAATTCCTTTTTATTACTAGCCCCCTCGCTCTTCTCCATATGAACCAGCATAAATTTAAGAACCAAAGTGAGACAATATTTGAATACCATAAATTAATATAATCCCAAAAAGATTGAGATTGTTCTAAACAGTGATTCTTATTGGTATTAAAGATCAAAGTATCACATTTCAAGTTGTTTACTAAACTAAGTGTTGTATTCCACACTGTAGTAGTATCTGCTTCAAATATATGTGAATAAAAATGACAAACTGAGCCAAGCATGAGCATGATTAAGTCTTCTTTAGAATTGAAAAAAAAAGTGATATTGAAATCAATTTTAATGCCAGCAAAAGGTGTTTTTAAATGCATTTTATATCTCTTAATAGTGTCACAAAAGGAAATACGACAGACAACAGCTGAAGAAAACAAACTCAGCTTTAAAAGCTGCTAAAGTACAATGTTAAAAGGTCAAATATGGGGCCTCCCCTGGTGGCGCAGCAGTTGAGTGCTGGGTTGCGAGGATACCCACAGCCTCTGCAGTGCCGGTTCGTTCCCTGGCCACCAGCAAGGGTCCCACACACACACAAAAAAGTCAAATATTGTAACTTTTTGAAATTAATTTATTTGATAAAACTGTCTAAACAGTTCCTGTTCATTGTATTCAGGGAAATAGAACACATATTCCATAATTTGGAATATGAACTACAAAATGCCATGATAAACAATTTTTTTAAAGATTTATTTATTTATTTATTTATACAAGAACCGAGGTACAGGCCAGATGCGCGGGAGGGTGAGAGGATTCACCAGAGACAGAGCCGGGAACAGAACAGGCAGACTGACGAAATACACTGCTGAGGGGAGCAGCGGGTGAGACAGGAGAGGTCTGCTTTGCCATGTGGGACTCTTGCTGGTGGCTGGGATTGAACCGGCACTGCAGAGGCTGCGGACAGCTTCACAGCGCTGCACTCAACCTCCTGCACCACCAGGGGAGGCCCCATGATAAACAATTCTTATTATACCTTTTGTTTTCCTGATTACTAACCTAAGAATTGTCTATGAACAGTGTCAAATTGAAGTAAATTGGGATAACATGAATCACAGTGCTTAAGATTAGTCAACCAAAGAGTCAGAATATGAGAGGCCACTGAACAAATTTCTACTCCAATTTTTAGGAAAATTTTTAATCATAAATCAAAATAGTGCTTTTCCCATTAAGTTGGGCATAACTTTTGAAAGAAAAAGATCACAGTGTTTACTATAATACTGATAGAATAGAGATTAAATAAGATAATATACATAACTACTGATATGTATGCTATTTCCAAATAACAGAATAATTACTCTGAATTTTAAAATTTTCCTTATATACTAGTGAAAGTTAATAATACTGTAGAGATTCAAATCTCTAGGCCATAGGCAGATAACCTGCTGTTAACATTAGTGATTGGAGTTTTGTTTAAATAATAGCTATATAATTAGGACCACATAATTTGACAAATGTTTGACACAAAGAGCTTCCAAGGCTTCACACCTTGGAAGGAAAGAAGGAAATATCTAACAAAAATTGATAATATCCAATAATGATTTGGAAGAATAAGTCTTTCCCTTTTTTTATATGCTCTTTTGCTTTCTCTTTCTTTTTCTCCATCCCTCCCCACCCTACCCTCCTTTTTCCCCTCCCTGCCTCCTTCCCTGCCTCCTGTGTCTCCCCCTGCCCCACCTTCTCTTTCCTTTCTCTCTCTCTCTCTTCCTCCCTTCCTTTCTTTTATTTATCTTTTTTTCTGGTTTGTCTATGTTTGTTGTAGAACATAGACTGTCAGGGGAGCACCCTGATAGTCTGTCTTTAGGCTCCTGTTTATGCTTCTAGAACCTAATAATGGGAAAACAAATCAAACTGCAGAGTCCTGAAGAGACACATAACCCTCACAACCATATTGTTTTAGAAATTACTGTTCCATGGAGATATGAGGTGCTTTCAGTCATGTTGGAAAAATTAAACAGATTATCCATAGCCTTCCTTGCTATGATCTTACTCTCCTTTAGTGGCTAAGAGCAGAATTTCTTGAGGAAAGAAGCTCTCTAACAAACAGAAAACTTAACGCCCAACCAAATAAATAGATTAATAAAATAAAATAAATGACAAAGTTAAATTATCTGCTCTAACTAATCTTAAATACCAGCTGTATCTGGATTTCTCAGGGCCTCTTTGGGCAAATTTGCCTAGAACTTCTTCCATAACTTTTGACTGGGCTTTAAATGTTATGTGGTGGTTAGAGAGAAAACTATTGAACTACATGAAAGTCTGTTACTGCTGCTGACACTTCATAGGCTTAGCTAAGCAATTTTGCATAATACCTCAAGTTGTATGAGAATTAGAACCTTGTTTACAAAGCATGTGCTAGAACTGTTCACCTGCTACTAATTTTCCATATGCTCTTTTGTAAACATAAATGCAATGTTCATGTACTTTCAAAATTGAAATACATCATTTTTGTTTCTCCTTACAACCCTCAAATTCAGTATTCAGTTTTATAAGCCACACTTTGTTATTTGTTAAATTTAATTACTGAAAGAAATACCTAAAATCTGAGTGCTATTTTTTTCTTTTTATGGAGAGTAACAGAAATGCTGATTAAGAGAGGAAAATGCATTTGCACTGTAAGCACAATTCCCAAAATTCTGTCTTCCATCTAGAGACAGAAGCAATCAATCATGACTGACATGATGAGATGCTAAGAGTAAAGATGGCATGACATGATCACCTACAGAAACTGTTATATTTATCCCATCTGTAACTCATTCATTGTTTCCCCAATTTTCCTAACATTCCCCCACTCACCTCTGAAAAACTGGCAGAAAGTTCAGATGGGTTTATTTTTATGACCCCATGGTTTCACTCAATTCAGTATTTTGGGGGAAATGCCAACTCTCATGCTGACTTCTTTTATTAAATATTTTTTTAAATATGCATGATCTGAAAACTGAGAATTCTGTATTTATTCAACTAGTTAATTTAGTGCTTAAGATACCTAATCTCCTAGCACTTAACAGCCAGGCACCCCATCAGGTTTCTTGGGAAAGAGAGCATTCTTATTGTGGTAACAATGAAACTCTGTTTTTAGGATAGATTCTCTCTCATCTGCCAGCACAGCACATGAAATCCAAAACTAAACTGGTGGGATACATATTCTCTAAGCTCCCTCACTCTAAGTCATTTCTCTATTCTGTCTGGGTACTCATAAAAGAGTAGAAAGAATAGAACTAGGACATTCACCCTAGGTTGTTGTGTCTATCTGCTTGAGGGAAATCAAATTATTATTCCTTCCAATACCAAAGGAAGTTTAGAGCCCTAGGAGAAAATAGTCCAGAAGATGGAGAGGAATGGCAAATATTTCTCATCCTGATCTCCCCTTTGCCTTAAATTTGTGAGTATATGTTATGGAATACTATAGCATTCGTTTGGAACTTGTAACACTACTTTTATACCTAATCATATTATATATGTACTTTATGTTTTTATAAATAATCAATTTTTATTGAATAACACTAGTTTACAAACATACAATATTTAAACATTTACATGCAAGGGGTCATTCTTTTTTATACTTTATGCTTTCACAGTGCATAGAATTTGTTTTTCTTTCTGTAGACTTATGAAGTTACATACACACGTGTTTATTCATACATGACATATTCACTAAAACAAATTTTGGAATATAAAAATCTTGGTCCTAAAGATCATGGTGTATATATGCTACATCTTCTTGATCCAGTCATCTAGTTTTGGGCATTTGGGTTGTTTTCAGGTTTTACCTATTGTAAATAGTGCTGCTATAAACATAGGTGTATAGGTGTTCTTTTGAATCAATGTTTTTGTGTCCTTTGGGTAAATCCCTAGGAGTGGAATTGCTGGGTCATATGGTAGCTCCATTTTTAGTAGACTGAGGAAACTCCAGACAGTGGTTTTCATAGTGGTTGGACCAGTTTGCACTCCCACCAGCAATGTAGGAGAGTTCCTTTTTCACCACATCCTTGCCAACATTTGTTGTGGCTTGTTTTTTTGATATGTGCCATTCTTACTGGTGTAAGGTGGTATCAGAATATTATTCAGCAATCAAAAAAAGATAAACTCATGCCATTTGCAGCAACATGGATGGAGCTAGAAGGAATTATGCTCAGTGAAATAAGCCAGAAGGAAACAGAAAAAATATCGGATGGTTTCACTTATAGCAGGAATATAGGGGAACCAAATAAGACATCAGTGAAAAAAATAATAACAGTACAAAACACAACAAAGCAAAAACAGACAATTGTAAATCAGAGACGTACTACAGGGGAGGAGAAGGGAGCAGGATCAGAAGGAGGGAGGGAGGAGCACAGGGACTAAGATGATGGTGCATGGGTGCACTGGTGAAGGAAACTCTATGGGGACTACACCTGAGGGGGTGGGGGGTAGCAAACATTGCTTAAAAATGAAAAATGATGTGAAAATTTAAAAAAATTAAATTTTTTAAAAATAGAGAGCATGGTATGTATAATTAAATAAACATAATGCGAGCTTTTAAAATAATGCACAATTCAGACATTTAAATTTTTTAATTATAATTCCCAGGTTAGAATGTTAGCTTCAAGAGCCAAGTATTTATCTTCCATTTTTATTACCATATAACCATGCTTGGCACATAGTAGGCACATGTTGCGTTGGGCAACACCACATTGATAAAGAAACAGGAGTCATGGTGCAGGCTACATAATGCAGGATGCTTGCTGCCTGAGAGCAAGATCCTGGCGGTTTTTATTGATAGAATAATCATACAGCATCAGCTACGTGAGGTAGAAGGACAAGCAGGAAAGGATGGGTGAAACTTAGGAATGTCATCTAGGGCTTGGGGGGACATGAGTCTGCTGACAATGTTATCAGCTTGATGACCAAGTGTTGTAATTGAAACCAGACCCCAAACCCCTGGCCATGGTCCTAATCTTATCAACAAGGCATTCTACTGGTCAGCTTCTGGGGTCCCTTATCATATGTCGGTCCTCTGTCCCCCCCTCTGATCATACTTCATGATGTATGAGTCGGGAGTAAGTTTATGCATCTCTCATCAGCCCCCCAGGTGTTCCCAGTCATACCTCTGGATGCATACCCTTCCCAGAGTGATCAAGCTTACTGCTCTTGGGTGATATGGAAGGCACCTTGTAAGGTTTGGCTCCTATGGCTGATTGACCAGTTCTGAAGGGCAGTTCTGACCCTGTATAGTAATGCAGAACTACAGGTAACTATGGCAGCGGAACAGGCCACTTAAATTTAGCAGACCCACATGTCGCCCTTTCTTATTTTATTTAAAAAGAGGAAAAATGAGACTAGGGGGAATATCATAAGTTTAGCAGAACCACAGGCACACATTAAGTATTTGTTGAATAAATTAGAAAAATGCAATTAATCCTGAGACTTAAATAACAAAAAGATAATTTGTAGAGGGAAAAAAAGCCATGATATGATATCTGGCAAGTAATTCATTAGGAGTAAGCCTGTTGAATCAAAGGGAGTGCAAGCTATGTGGATTCCTGACAGCCTTTGAGCTTTGACAATTTTTTTTAAAGATTTATTTATTTGTTTGTTTATTTATTTATTTATCTATTTATTTATACAAGCACTGGGAACAGTCAGAAGTGTGGGAGGGTGAGAGAATCACCAGAGCCAGAGTGGGGAACAGAACAGGCAGACTGACTAAATATACTGCTGAGGGGAGCAATGGGTGTGGCAGGAGAGGTCTGTCGAACCATATGGGACCCTTGCCAGCAGCCGGGATCAAACCAGTTTCTGTTTCCAGGGAGATGGTCTTTATGCAGGTTCGTTATGAAGCTGGCACACAGAGGTGCAGTTATACCAGGTGAACAAATATTGAAGCATTGCCACACTGATGGTTAAGTAGCTGCTGAGCCCTTGAGTGCCCTCTGTCACCTTGGGCATTTCGATACCTTAAGAATTCTTTGGACCATCCTACAATCCTACAAATAAAGGATTTGTTCTCAGCATTATTGTTCTCCAGCTCTGTGTCCAGAAATCATTCTGATTGGTTAGTGCCTCTGTGGTACTATTTGCTAATTTTTTTAATTATCTTTGTCTTCCTATTGGAGTTCAGACAGGAAGGTGGTCCTTTCCCTTCCCAAAGGTTTCATGAGAGGTAAAAAGTTGTCCTTAACTGCTGTGCAGAAAGTCACTCAAAGACTTGTAAACAATGAGGGAAAGAATGTATAGTTTTAATATATTTCAACAGCACAAAATAAAGAGGAATGAGATGGGTTAGCACTTAAGAGATATCTGTTCAGATTTAGGGAAGAAGTCAGAGAGCAGAAAGAGAGAATAATGCCTTGTCTTGGAACACATTGGTTTGGCATAAGGTGTGTAGAGACCAGACCATTTTGACTGTATAATGATGGGAAGAAACTAGAAGAGGGAGTAGCTACAATGATTTATGCCTGTGGGTATACTGGTAGGGCAATACAGGCATCTAAGCATGTGTGAATTTATGATTTACATACATCTTTCAAAGACATAGATATGAAACCTATAAATCTAATGAAGAAAATGGGTAGACAGTGAGAAACCACTGAAGTTAGTTAAGGAGTAGCATAGCAGTCTTCATTCCTTAATCTAGTGACTTAATTTAGAATAGGTGTTGATTCTAACACCTGAGAAACAAAGAAAACTAAGGAGGAATAAAACTTCTGATGTCAGGGTTATATGTGTTTCAAGACCTATTGAGTAACCTATAGTTAATGAAGCACATTTTAAAATTAGTTTGCAAGTCAATCACTTGAGATTAATTTCCTTTTTAAAAAATGAAAAATGATGTAAAAATATATAAAATAAAATAAAACCTTTTTTCCTTTTCTCTCTTCTTTTTATCTTTGTACTTTTGGCTCGACAACTCCCTTTTTTTTTTTTTTTTGCATCTACTGCCTTTAGATTTTTTATTTTGTTTGTTCATTCTTTCCAATGCATAGATCTTGGCTCTACCAAGATACAGAGTATACTTTGTATGTCATAGACTGATTTTCTCCAGCCCTCTCTATCACATACACCCTCTGGCAGTAATCCTGGCACAGACCTTGAATGTTTCTTGTTTCATAGGGAGTTCTTCTCTAACCTCGAGCTTTATGAGCAATCTTCACTCTGGTCACAAAACCAGCAATCAGCTAAAAACTGGCCCTCCCATTGGGCAAAGGGGCAGCAGTTTTTATGAGAACCAGTCAAGCTGGGGAAGTAGATAGAGTGTTAGTCCCAGTGTAGAATTAAAGTGCAATACAGACAAATTAAGGCTTATGTTCTAACTTTTTGTAATGTGGACCAACTCAGAAGGCATGAAATCAATGCTGCCTTTCAGAGCAGGCTCATCATTTGGCACTGATTGTTATGAGCACTAAGATAGCTTCCAATCACACTGACTTGTTGTGTTGTGGGTTCTGGTCAGTTGTTAATCACAGTATACTCCATCATCAACCCTGTCTGTAGCATGAGAGAGAATGCAGTCACCTGACTTCTCAGTAAGGGACACAAATACACACACAAAAAGGCCAGTATAGTGTATGAAGGGGGGAAATAGTATACAAAAATCAAGAAATAAAAAAGCCATATAGAAAAGAAGGATAACATCTTGAGAAGAGATATTCACCTATTAGACAACACAAAGAGAGTCACAAACACACAAGAACAAGAGAGCAACTGGGAATGCAGGACTAAAATATTGGCTCAGCCAATTTCTGGCAAGAGTATTATTACAAATTCTCTACTGAGTAATTGGTAATAAATACTAAACTCATACACCTGTAGTGCAAGTTTAACAAATAATTCATATAGAACTTAATCTAGTTAATTTTTTATAAGTTTATCCACACAATGATCAAATTATTCTTAAAGAAATTTCTTGGGTTTAAAAACCCAATTAATGCTTTCCATCCAGGTGTTGAGAGAAAGAAACTTCCAACTGTTTTATCAAAAGACCAATATCTCAAAATCTTACTTGTTTTTAGTTGGGCTTTTTACATTCGCTCCTTCTTGGGGAAAAAAAAAAAAAGTATGGAAACAAAGAAAAGAGGACTACATGGAGGATACCCTAGAAGATTTTAGTAACAAGGAAATGAACATATGAAGAGTGGTAAATAATAGTTAATTCACAATTTGACATGCAAACACCAGGAATAAGTTTTCATGGATCTACTCATAGGAATAATTTTAGGAATAATTTTAGTAGCAGTAATACTCATTTATGAAATAAATGTGAAATCAATAAACTATCTTCATATTCAGTCTGTCAAATTCCTGTGTTTATCTACTGGGTTCATTAAACAAACTAGTTTGATGCTTTACCAAAAAGTAAAAAAGAGTGGGCACTCTTTTCAGTACAAGATACATGTGGATAGAATTTAAGCAAGTGAGCTTTTTCTCTGTGGAATACAAAAATATAACTGAGTATATATTTTAAGCACATGCACACAATGAAAGAAATCAAACTAAATGTGTGTGTTTAACCTCTTCAACTTTCTGAGTATTGGATGGAGGTTGTAGTAAGATTGGGTATGACAGTCAAGTAGCTGAGTTGAAAGTTTTCTCTTTGTGTATGTTATTTTTACCCTTCCCTATTCAGAATCTAAATGGAAACAGATGACTTCTTCGGAGGTATTAATCCATTTTTCTTAAAAAAAAATCAGATTTCACAAAGAATTAAATGATTGATTATACCAATAATCAATACTTGAACAGTAAGACTGGGAAAAGTAAACCATCTTTGCTATTGAATCTTCAGTTAAATCTGCTTCTCATTCTTGTTCCACATCTATTACAATCCTTTGGAATAATAATAATAATCCTATGCCCAAGGAAATGAGGGAAAAAACAAAAAGGGAACTATATTATTTTCTATTACATATAATATATTTCCCTTTGTACAGCAATACAGCTTACTAAGTTTCTTCTAAAAACAAGACTGGTAGAGATGCTGTATTATCATAATTTTTATGCAAAATTTCCAAGTAAATTTAAGTTTTTCCCAATATTTTATTCTCAAGAAAAATGTTATAATAATGTTTGTTGTAGGAATTTGTACAATCTTCTTATTGCACCTTCATCCATATTAGGTAAAGTAGAAACAATAAACACATTAACACTTCTGTATAACTTTAAATTCTCATCTGGCAGTACAGCTTGATTTTCACCATTGTTGCCCAGAAGTCATTTTAGGCAAAATTATGAAGTAGAACATTAGCTTTGGCTTTTCTACTTCTGTTGCCCATCCTTTAGACATTTTTTCTTCTTTCCCCTTTTCTTCAGAATCACTGAAGAACTCACGCCTTTATTAAATGGTTTCATCCTTAAGTCAGTTAAGCAAAAGGATTGTACAGCATTCCATTCATGAATTAATTGCTTTCACATTTGTTTTGATGATAACAAAACTAATTTAATGATACAACTTATATATGATGAAAATTTGGGCATTATGTATCACAGAAAGGAAATATTCTTGTTCAAATAAGTCTCCTTAGCATCTCTGATAAATATGCCTTTTTTTTTAATCCTTAAGACATATCCTAAAAGTTGTGTTTCTATTTGTCTGTATACCCATGTATGTGCGTGTGTATGTGTGTGTAAGAGAGAATTTATTATACTTTTCCTAGCAACAAAAAGAATCATAAAACTATACACACATTGACAAATTTCTGAAAGAATTGTTTTTATATCCTTGAGTGTTGCATGAATAAAATTTCACACTGATCACATTCACTGTGTACATGTTTATATGTACATTTATAATAAAATAATTCTCATAGTAAATACTTATCTACATGTCTTAAACTTTTGTGTTGCATCCACAAGAGGGTACTTTAAAAATGCCAATCTCATTCATTTCTAGAGGTAATAAATGGCAACTATAATTTGTGAGTATTGATAACTAGGGCCAGGCAATGGCATTTAAATCAATGAGAAATCAGTGCAATTGACAGCTCTTCTTTAAGGCTCAAATTCCCCATGGGACGTAACACTTTGCAAACAACTGTTAGTGAGCCATGATCTGATGACACTTTATGATCACTGAAATTTTAGGACACACCACTACTTACCAGAATATATTTATAAGCTGTATAATGAAAGAAATTTCATTATAAAATGAATCTACAAGACAATATCTTTTATCTTATGTATATCTTATATGTAGTTATTTAACTATATGATGAATTTTTTACCACTAGAAATATTAATCACTAAATACCAAACATCTTCCTCAAAGCTACTAAATACATTAAATCAATATGTAAAATGCCAACTGGACATTGCAAAATACATTCCCTCTACTGTCAAAGAGCTTTCTTCAGAATATTCACACTGGAGAATGTTATAGTCTAGCAAGTCTGCTACTATCCCAGCAAGTAGTGGTTCACCATTTATAAAAATTCAGTATTTGCTTAATTCTGGAAGTTTGCCAACTGTAGCAAAGAAGTTACCAGACCAGAAACATAGAGACAATCTGAGTCATTGCCTTAAGTTATCTCATCCATTATCCAATAGGCCACATCATCAAATAAATTGGGGTAGTAAGTGTTGGGAAGAAAACAAAGGCAACAAGATGAATCAAGTAACAAAGGTCATTCCTTATTAAAAATTCCCAGTAAGCTATTTTTTATTATCTCTCATTTCCACTCACCTCATGGTGCCCTTCTTCCCCTGATATATTTTTTTGATTTTCTAAAGCCAAATAGAATACTTTGCCACATAATTTCTCTACCCTTTGCTCATACATTAAAACCATCTTTTCCTGGCCTCTATATTGTAAAACTGCATTTTGGGAGAGGTAGTTTCATTCATTGACAAATGTTTTAAATATATCATCGAGTATAAGATAGGGGCTAGTGATGAGAGATGAAGGTAAAATAGTTCCTTTAATCAAGGACTTGCCTGCCTAGATGAAAATATTTCTATAGAAGGAGTAAAAATATGTTATTTATGCAGTCTGTCTAGTCTTTCATTTTAATAGAGTGTTCCTATAGATAATTAATACCCTAAAAAAGGTAGAATCTTAGATAATACATTAAGGGTGGGGAGGTCATTTAAGTGTGGACAAGAAGTTATAAAAGGAGGCCTTTAAGTAATATCCTCACAACATGTTTGCTTATTCAATATTATTTTCATTTAAATGCAACACCATTGCTAAGTAAATGTAATACCTGTTGAATGTTAAAATTATTTGACCATTGGTTAATATTATAGAGTTATTCTGCAAGTACTACAATGGTGAAGTTAGCTGTGTGTATTGAAAGTTAGTCTCACCTATGGAGTGAGGCCATTTCCACCAATACACACCTCAGTAAGGGCCAAGTAAAGTAAACCTCCTCAAACAGAGGTGACTTCCCTCCAGTGTACTTGTGAAAGTGTCTGGAGACCTTTTTGGTCATTGCAAATAAGAGGAATGGTACTGGTAGCTTGTGTGTAGAGATGGGGAAGGGGCAGGGGGCTACAAAATATTCTACAATGCACAGGGCAGAGTCAGCAACATAGAATTCTCCAACCCCCCAATGTCAGTAGCACTGAGCTTGAGAAAACCTCATATAAAGGGCATTGAGGCAACTCTTTTTCTAAAGACATGTCTTTTCCATCCTGAGATTCCTACCAGGATGTGCTAGGGGCATACTCACCATGATAGGATTAAAAATGTAATATTATTACAACTGTACCTAAAAGCATATAATTAATTTCTCAAAATTGAGTATGTGTTAAAATATCTGGGATATTTCTTTAAAATACATATTGCATCCCTGGTGGTGCAGCGGGTTGAGCACAGAGCTGCGAGGCGGACCTCTCCTGTCTTGCCCTTACTGCTCCCCTCAGCAATGTATTTCGGTCGTCTGCCTGTTTTGCTCCTCCCTCTGTGTCTGGTGAATCCTCTCACCCTCCCATGCCTCTGGCCTGTACCCCAGCTGTTGTATAAAAATAAATAAATCTTTAAAGAAACATAAAAGAAAAGAAAATACATATTTATAAGTCAACTGCCAGGGATTCTTACTCAGTAGGTTTAGAATAGGAGTCAGGAAACTTTGATTTTTCAGGAACTCTAATATGAATGCTTGGAGGACCATACAATTGGAAACACTGATGTACTGTATAAAACCCAAATTCTTAAACATTCAAACAAGGCTCTACCATGATTTAATCCCTGAATATTACTTCTCATTCATACATTGTCCTCTCCTCTTATTTACTCTATATGCCAGCAATGTTGGTCTACCAGAAGTTCACTAAAACTTTTTACTATTTCATGAGTTCCCCACAGTTCATATGTTTCTTCTGTCTTGATCACCTTTTCTTCTTTGTCCTACTAGTAAATATGAGTAGTGTGTTGGCAAATGTTTAGTGACTGTCCATAAACAACAAAGAAAAAAAAAAACAACCCTAATTTGTAGTACTTGCCAATTTCTGTGGTGTAAATATTCCTACCATCAACAACTTCAAGCTATCAGTGACATTTTGAACACTGACTTGAAAAGAAATATGTAGTCAACTCTTGAGAACTAATGTGAGATAACTCCAAACAACATTGCAAATAATCAGAATCTTTATCCTTCCATGAAGCCTTTACCAGTAACTCAAGACTGTTTCTTGCATGTTTAATATTGCAGTGACTGCATTCTATTATTTGTATTTCTTAACATGCACATTATTAACTAGACTGTGAATCATTGAAATGAATGCCCATGGTAATAAAAATGCATTCTATTAAATTATACCCCAAGTGTGTTTGTATTTAGAGTGACTTTTTGGTTATGTTTTATTTTTGCTATAGCATATTATTTAATAAAATGTTAAAATCTTAGAAGTATATTCTAAGTTTCAACTTCAGTGATGTTAAAGGGTATTAAGTCAAAGGGTATTTGTTCATGCTTAAGCCAAAATATTAAAGGGGAAAATTGTGTCTTTTTGGAAGCCAACCTAAGCACAGTGAGGTATGAGACCTTGGGAAGTTAACTTTGGGCTACTTTTCACTAATGAGAAATTTACATCTAAAGAATCCACGTTCTCAGTTATTTCAGTCTGAGAAAGCTGTGTTTACTTACATTGTACTTAGTCAACTTTGCTGAGTTGAGCTAGTTCTACTCTTAAATTACCAGAGACTTCTTAACCAGGACCAGTTTTTCTCAGAAGGGATTTTCTTAATGTTTCACTCCTAAATAATTACTTTGCTAAATTAGTATGTATTTTTAAGGACAAAAATGTTTGATAATTGTTCTCATATCCAAAGAGATTAAGAAATTTTTATGGGGCCATAGGAAAGAGTAAATCCTCAATATGTGGGCAGATTGTTTCATCTCAAAAGATATGTAGTTATCTTTCTGAACCCTCAAGAATTCACTATATGTATGTATTACATCAGTCACTTGCCCTCTCTAATCATATTGATACTAGACAGTTTGTTTGTTTTACCCAAAAACCAATTCTAAAAGTTTAACATTAGTGAACGTTTTCTCTCTTTCTCTCTCTCTTTCTCTCTCCATATGTATGTGTAGTGTAGTGTAGTATGCGTAGTCATAGATTAAAATAGATCTAACAAATCATAATACAGTATAAACAGAGGAAATGATCTTCCTGTAAAAGCATAGGCATAAGGATAAATTAAACAAACCATAGCATACTCTGGTATAGTATGTTCTTTTTATATTTTATGGAATTCTAAGTTGAAACCCAAAGAGTAATGTCTCTACTGGGAGTTAATGGTGATTATAAACAAAAGGCATGGGGTAGTTTTTTAAAAAAAGTATCTTTAGATAGAAAATGCACTTATTTGGTGCTTATATCACCTTTTTGCTTATTTGCCTTTCAGTAGTTTATGGAAAGATGCGGGAACTTAAGTAGGTCTTCTAGCTATGATTCAGCAGGAGAAAAAAATTATTTATCACTGAGCCAACTCAAACTATTCCCAACTCAAAAGCAAACCCAAATAATGTTTAACATTTCTGGCTTAAATTACTTATTTCAAAAGTAAGTTTAAATTGGCACTAAAAAGCATTCTATAAGCTTCCAGGGCAGAAACTTCAGAACAATGATATTTAAATGCAGTTGATCAAATCCTTGATAAGATTGAAAATCATTAAAGATCATTTTAATTTTGATCATTTGCCATTTCAAGTTTGCCATTGAAAAGTGACTTGCTTCCAAGCTTGTATCTCAAAGAGAGCTAGAAATGATACTGAAAGACTAATATTATATTAGGCAGGCATCCCAAAAGTTGATCAGACACAACTGTACAGTAGAACTTGGTGATGTAAATGGCATATGTTTCTTAAGAATGGGTTTTATAACTTTCTTAAGGCTTTACTCCCTTTGAATGATGGGCCTCTTTGCCTAGGAGTGAAATAATTACATATGGTACAGTACTGTAGCACTCTCTTAAAAATATATTGCATCAGGGTCATGATGTTGTAATTGAGAATTTTAAAGGTAAGAGAGTGAGCTTTTACATTTAATATCTCAGGGACTTTGGATCTTTTCCACCCAAAACTTGGCTTGTAATTTGTCTCCACCAGTGTTTTTAATGGTTTAAATTAGCAATGGCTTTTCAAATTGTGAAGTACCCAATAATTTAGCTTTGACCAAAGTTTAAACAATTAGTCTAACCAGCTCCAGTTATTTTAAAATCAGATTCTAGAGAAAAAGAAATAAATGTGGTTAGTTAGTTTCTTATTGCTCAGAGACTTATATTTTTTAAAATAAAATTCCAGTGATTCTAGTCTTGGGGGGGGGCTCCCTTTTTCTGTTAATAGTTTCCTAACACAGTATGTGTGTCACTGAAAATTCAAGGATTATGAGAAACAGTTTCAAAACATAAACCCCTTCTATCCTCTTTCATATAATTATGAACAACATTTCTATGGCCTAAATTTCAGGGTTTGTAGCTTAATTTTACAATCAAAAATGCCTTGCAAATTGTAAAAAAGTAGGGAAAGCTCAAAAGATGATCTGGATGTCCTGACTTCATTCTGTTGCTAAGTTTAGGATATTGAGCATTGCCTGGTCTAACTACAAAAGCCGTTGGTGGCAAGTTGCCAATTTCAGTTAAATTTACATTAGTCTTAACCTGAGAGTTTTTGGATTTCTAATAACTCAGCAGACAGAGGAACATAATGCCTGTCTTGTATGACTGGATCAACAAGTGCTTTTGAAGGCTGTTGACAGAGAGGCTGAAAAGGAGGCTGCCTGTGGAGATGCGGAATCTTGAGTACCTTCTCATGGTTAACTGTATGGGTTGTATTTGTGTCCTTTTGTGAGAAATTATGCTGTGATTTTCTATTTTTTTATTAAAAAGATGATTCAGATTAAATTAGTGTCTACAAAGACAGAGAGGATGGCTTTGGAAGGATACAGGTAATTAAAAAAATTATTTTTGTAAGAACTTTCATAGATATTCTCATCTTTGGATAAATATAGCAAGAACAAAGAAAAAATATCTGATTTACTTGGTATTAAACTTGTGTGTGTATTTTAAGAAATGGAGTTGCTACCATTTTAAGACTGCTCAGATTTTCTGGATTTGTTACTCCATAGTAAGAGTCCATTTATTTACAATTTTTTAAAGTATTTTAGGGATTTTGGTATGAGCTGGATGAAAAAGTAAAAGGAGAAAAAAACAAGCATTTGTCTAGTGACTCTCAAATCATGAGATTTGTACAACTCGGTGGAATAATAAGTTGATTCAGCAAGATAGAAATGGAAAATGGTCACAAAAACATAGCCTAAGATACAGGGCTTGATGAAGAGAGGATTTGTTGAATGGTATTGAAATACTACTCCTGTTTGGCACACATGTAATACTTTTCTCTACTAAACACTGTTCATGTTTTGAAAGCTGCAACAGAATAAATTTCAAATCTTGTAATTAAAATTATAATGAAATTTTATTGGGAATTTTGAATTTGCCTGGTATAATTTCACTTGTCTTAGAAATAACTAATACTGATTTTTAGTTAAATGGAGAAAATAGAAAAGTAATAGACTGTGCTTTGAAAAATGTATGATTTCCTTTGTTGTTAATATGAAAACCATATCAGTTAATTTGGATTTTGTACACAATGTATAAAAGTTTATTTTGTTTTATTTACAGTATTTCTGTCCATGTTCATTTATTAATTTATGCATTCAAGTAGTGATTTAGCACAAACTATATAACAGGTACCAAATCTTCACTGATACATGATGAGTAAAATCTAGTCCCTGTCTTCTAGGAGCATAGGATATAGTCAAATAATACTGGATTGTATGTTCTTTTTCATAATGGCAAGTGTCAGCAGCCAATGACATAATTATAATCTGACAGAAAACTAAATATTCTATAATTAAGCAACTTATTTCAGTGCATATCTACTCCAAGGTGCACTGCTACTATGTAAAATTATACTCACAAATGCTCTTTAGTAAAAAGATAAGAAAATGAATATACACTAAAAATTAATCCCAATTCAATCTAGATATTATTTTATGTGGAATTAGGATATGAAGATATTAGCCAAGAAAATGAAAAATGAGTGTACCTGCATACAACTGTGTGTTCTATTTTTCAGGCTTAACAGCTTAGCTGTAACATTTGTACATTAGCTAAATAACATCTCAAGGGGAGCTGGAGATAGAACCTTGATGTCTACTGATTGTACATGTGTGAGTTTGTGCTCTCAAAGGATGGTCCTTTAAAAACTCCCTGCTGGAAGCTATTGTGCATATTGTAAAAGGACTGTTGCTAAGTGCCAATTGAGCTAGTACTGTATACTTGCCATTTAAAAAAGAAGATTTCATACCACTTGATTATGTTAAATAGAAATGTTTGAAATTTATACAGAATTACATCAAAATGGCACAGTAGTTATATGTCTAAAGAGCTGTGACTACTCTATCCCATAACTAATGTCAATCTGTCTAGTAGATGGTTTAATGTAAGACTGTCACAGAATGTGTAACGTAAGAAGTGGAGAAAGTCTTCGAGTAGTGAAGCCATAAATATATACTGTAATAGAACCTAAAACTATGTTTGCATTGAAATATACCTATACACACACACACACACGTAATGTTTCAAGTAACTCAAATGGAACTCTGAAATTTTAAGTCTAATAGTTCTAAAACAAGTTTTTGCATGTACTTTCTAAGTCAAAGTATCCCACTTAATGCAGTGTAGGGTTCTTCTGGGAAGATAACATTGTTACTTTCAAAAAATTCTTCTGAAGATGTCATCTTTTTGGAGACTTATAATTTTCCCTCTGAATTAGGGAGAAATAAATCTGAAACAGTAAATCAATAATAAATTAAATAGGGGAAAGGACAAGCTTTTGCAATCTTGTCAATGGGTCCCCTCTATCAACAAATCATTTTCTCCGTCACTGTATTCACTTATCTGTATTAGTAGAGTACACTTGTCATAAATGCAATTGTAAGCTACCTTAAGTCATAAAAATATAAGACTTCAATGTAGTCGACTAAAATCCATTACTTTATTTCCCCTTCCTCCAAAGATCTCGTGGAACTAACAAAATAGATACATTTTAAATACTAAAATTATGCTGCATGTAAAATATCTTAAAGAGAACCAGCTGCCTAAGTGCCTCTCTGGTGGCTCAAGGGGTTAAAGCTCAGCTCTATGAAGCTATCCACTGCCACTGCAGCATGAATTCGATCCCCAGCCAGCCAGGGAGTGACCCAGAAGGCACGGCAGACCTCTCCTGTCTCACCCACTGCTCCCCTCAGCAACCTTAGATTTGAGAAATTGTCTCATAAATTGCTATATTAAAAGTGCTAATCAGAGAACAAAATGAGTCCCTGGGAATTTAAAATACAATTGCCCAATTAAAAAAGAAAATCCTTGAATTATTGAAAAAACAACTTGGAAATATTTCAAAACAAGTGATATGCAACAAACTTAAATAACTTGGAATTCAGAGAAAAAGATGAGGAAATAGCTGCTTGTTGATTTTGATTTTTACTTTATTATAATTAGTCTTTTTCCTGGTCCCTTATTTAGGTTTTCTAAATTCCTGCTATGAGTGAGACCATCCAGTAGTTTTCTTTTTCTTTCTGGCTTATTTCACTGAGCATGATCCCTTCAAGCTCCAACCATGTTGCTGCAAATGGCATGAGTTTATCTTTTTTGATTGCTGAGTAATATTCCATTGTGTATATTACCACATCTTCTTGATCCAGTCATCTATTTTTGGGCGTTTGGGTTGTTTCCACCAGAGACACACTACCATATCATCCAGCAATCCCACATTTGGGCATATAGCTAAATAATGGGTCAAAATAATGGGGTTGGGAATTGTATGGGGAATATAACCAAGATGAAAATGCATACATTGTCCAAAAATGAAAGATGATGTAAAAATATATAAAATAAAAATAAAAAATAAAAAATGAGGAAATAAAAATGTCCAAAAATTTTCCAAAATAAATACAAAGATGTAAAGGTTTGATTCAAATTTCATCATGTAAAAGCTTTTAGAATTAGAAGAGAGAGACAATGAAAGGGCATGAACAGGAGATAGAAAAAAAAAATGATCATCACATTTCACAACTACCAGAAATGACGAAAATTAATTTGATAATATTCAGTATTGATAAGTATATGGGAAATCAGTAATCTCACAAACTGCCTAGGGAGAATTGAACAACTTCTTTTGAGAAGCAATTAATTTACCTGGAATCAATTTAATCTAGCATTTTACTTATATGATGATGTCTTATGAATAGTTTGCCCACATGAGCAAAGACATATATTCCAGTATGCAATTTGTATGATTTTAATAAGTAAAACTTGAAATAGTGTATCAATTTTTAATAATAGCACACCTATGGAGTCATTGAAAGTTAAGAAAAATTTTTATATGCTAGTATGGAGAAATACTTGATATAGACAAGATTAAATGCAAATTAACAATTTAAATAAAAATTTCATATGTTAAATAAGAGCACAGATATAGCTGTAGATTTTTTTCATGTGCCTAAACATTCCTTAGAAAAAACTAAATTGCCAAATTCAAATTTTAATTTTGCTTTTAATTAGATGTTAGTAAATCAGAGTATCCTCAAGTTTTTTAAAAAATTGAATCGAAATAAATATAACTTTAAATATCAAAAATAAGTTCATGTATAACTGTCTATTCTATTGATTATCCATGCTATTGGTTACTTTCTCTTGTCTTATTGACTACCTACTTATGGTCATTTTATTCTTTATCACCAGGGAAAAGTTGTATAGATTTAAAATTCAAACGTGTTACTTTTCCTAGATGCTATTCACTCAGGGAAAAAAATGATTGATCTAAGAAAATAATGAGTGTAAAAGGTAAAATACATGTGCAAATATGTATTTAATAGAGGAACCAATATAGAGTATCACATGGAATCATAATAGAAGAGTGGTGAAAATGTTAGATTCTGAAATGTATTCTGGACATTTTATTAATGTGTGCCTTGAAGAACTAGTAGTCCTAAAATGTTAATCGTTACTACTGGGAAATTTCGTACTTTTGGCATTCTGACTTATTAGATGTTCTAAGACTGTTCTACTCTTAAGCAGCTCTATTAAGATAAGGTATCTCTTTGAGGTACTGTTCGATCCTTAAGCTATTGGAAATATCTCAAAGATCTGCCTACTGTCCCTAGCACACACTACACACATTAACAGTGAACTGGAACACAGGGAATGGAGTTAGGGTCAAAAGATGGGAAGTCAAAATGACAATAATAACGTTGCTGTCAAGTTATTCAAGGACCTCCCCTGTGAAATCAAGAAGAAAACTGAAGTAATTCCAGGTTTATAATCTTCCCAGTCATCTCAAAAGGAAATACTTTTAAATGGAAAGTTTTCCCAATCTAAACCCATGAAACAGATAAAGATTAAACGAAACCTTTACTAATGAGCATTGTCAGGCACCTAAGAAAGCTAGTTATATAATCAGAAAAATTTAGAAGAAATAGTGAAAAAAAGATTTAGACATCAAGGAATACTGGTATTGAAATTACCATTCATTTAATTAATTGCCTATGAAATGCTTGAAGAACCAAAAGAATGCATTAGCTAAGATGAGCATAAAACAAAAACTATCAGGAATGAACTGGATAGATTTTTTTTTTTTTTTTGTGGGACCCTCGCTGGCGGCCAGGGATTGAACCAGTGCTGCAGAGGCTGCCGGCAGCCTCGCAGCCTCGCAGCCCAGCTCTCAACCACTGCGCCACCAGGGGAGGCCCGATTTTTTTTTTTAATTATACTATTGGAATGAAAAATGCAAGTGTGAGGTGGTGGGAAAAGGACCTCAAATGAGAGTTCAAAAAGTAGTCTATACTCCAAAATTAAACCATGGTATAAAGCAACATTACCTCAATAAAATAATAATAATAATAATAAATTAAATAGTAGATCAGTCCCAGAGAAACGCAGATAAAAGATTACTATTTAAAACCCAACAATAAAGATAATGTTTTGGTAAGGATCTGAATAAATTTAAAACCTCCTATGTATTTGGTTGGAATGTACAATGATTGGTTTGCAAACTTTTGCTATGCTGTTAAAACAATTTGGGCTCAAGGTTGAGAGAATTCATTTTTGCATAAGTTGAACCAATTTTAATATTTTTTTCCTGTGATTTTGACATATATTTGCTGTCTTGTTTTGGCTAATGCCTCCAGATAATTTTTTTTTTTTTTTTGCTTGGAATGATGAACTGTTTTTCCAGGAATGGAGGACTTTTGCTTTCTACAATGGTCAATACCTGGAGAGAATGGTTTTCTTTCATGCTGGAACCCTGAAAAATTTTCATCTGAGATAGCATCCCAACATCCATATATTCCATCTTCATCACCATGGAAATGGAGGCAAAAAGTGAAAGGGAGGGGGATTGTTAGGGGAAAAGGATGTCCCAAGCTAATTCCATACAGGCTTTGTGGACTCCACGCCCACTCCAGACCAAAGCCATCAGGACATTGGGAAAGACAAATCCCATCACCACCAAAGGGAAGGTTGCTGGAACCTGAGGGTGGGGTTAAGCAGCCAGGTTTGGTATAAAACCAGACATGTGGACCTTGGGGGGTACTTTTGGCTCTCTTCCAGCTCGTGGCTGTGAACCAGCTCTCAGAGTGCCATTGGGTTTCCAGGTCGGTGGATCAGGTAGGACGCATGTAAGACTTTATTTCCCTATTTTCTCCTGAGTTGTACATTTCCTCATTTTCCCTTCCCTTGTAAATAAACCTTTTATTAACCTTTTGTGTATGCCTGCAGTGGAGTATTAATAAGTCCCTTTTAAGCATGCAGGTGAGGACCCACAGCCAGGCAACCCATTTTATATCATGACTGCCCTGTAACAAAACCACTAAGGAAAACAGTATGGAGGTTTCTCAAAACATTAAAAATATTATTACCATATCATCCAGCAATCCCACATTTGGGCATATAGCTAAAAGATTAGAAATCAGGAATTCAAGGAGATATCTGTACACCAATGTTCACTGAAACATTATCCACAATAGCCAACAGAAATATTAATTGAAAGATAAAAGGATAAAGAAAGTGATATATAGTATATATGTGTATATGAATATTATTCAACCTTAAAAAAGAAAAATCCTGCTATGTGCAACCACATAGATGAATCTCTAGGACATTATATGTGAAATAAGCCAGTCACAGAAAGACAAATATTAAATACTACTTATATGCAGTAACAGATTGTCAGAAACTGAGGAGAGAGGCAAACAGGGAACTGTTTTTTCAATGTGTGTAAAGTTTCTGTTATATGGACAAGTTGTAGAGATCTACTGTATAATATATACCTATAATTAATAATATTTTACTGTGAAAATTAAATAATTGGATAGATTTCAAGGGCAATACTTAAAAGAAAAAAAAAGATGACAAGGAAAGTTCTGGAGGTGATGGTACCTCAGCTGTTGTGATGGTAAAACACACTTTTTCCCATTCTAATTTGTTAATTTGCATTTCTTTTGGACACACACAGAGAATGAGAATCACTGTTAAATGCTGCACTTCTTAAAGCTTGCAGTGTTGTTATGGCACCCACACTGCAATATATATATTGGCATAGAGTTATAAAATCAATACTTTTTCTTTCTCTTCATTTTTCACCAGGACACAAGCTTACCATATTGCACAAGGAGTTATTTCTGCTGTAGGAGGCTTACTTTATCATTAAGTCTCAACTGTCAAATTCAATACAGAAAAAATCTAGAAAGTAGTCCCTGAGTGACTGTTTGAAGGTGTGGTACCTGGTGGGAAGGGCAAAAGTATGAAAATGAGATGGAAGAGGATCATGCCTCTTTAATCAAGAGCTGATGCTTCCCATCATTGTCATTTTCCCCACATGTCAGTAAAGGGAGTTTTTCTAACACCAGTGATCTTAGAAGAACTCAACTGGTAATTCTATCTTGTATTTTGAGAATTTGGAGTACTGTTGCCTCACCTTAGAACCAGACTTGCAGATAACCAGTTGTGCTCAGCTAAGTAAGTCTGATCCATAACTAAATATATGTCGAAGTTACTAGGAAGTTTAACAATAAGGTATTGATGTGATATTTTGGATATGTTCTTTCACTAAATACAAAATGGTACAATAGTATTTAGACAATAATAATACAAGCAACTATACTATGTGTTACACAAACTGTTTGCCAGTGACCCAATCTGGGAATCCATGATTATTCAAATAGACTTTTGATGTAGTTTTATAGAGTGCTGGGTCCTTGGGTTCACTCTGGGAAAGGTTTCACCAGAGCTCCTGTTTCAGCAGCATGTGGCGAGTTCTCCAGCCACGTTTCTCCATGAGACAGAGACATTAGTTATATTTATTTATTTATTTATTTTTTTTTTAAATATTTTTTTTTTTATAGAGGCATGTTTATTTCTTTATTTATTTGTTTTGTTTGTTTGTTCTGTTTACACATGCACTGGGTGCAGTCAGAAGCGCGGGAGGGTGAGAGAATTCACCAGAGCCAGAGCGGGGAGCAGAGCAGGCAGAAGGACCGAGGTACACTGCTGAGGGGAGCAGCGGGCGGCAGGAGAGGTCTGCGCGCCATGCGGGACCCTCCTCCGGTGGCCGGGGAGCAGCCGGGGATCGAACTGGCGCCGCAGAGGCCGCAGGCAGCTTCGTAACCCAGCGCTCAACCGCTGTGCCACCGGGGAGGCCCGACATTAGTTATATTTAAAGAGCAGGTTTATTAGGGAAAGGGAAAGGGACAGATTTGCTGAGAGAGGCCTGCATGGTTGCAGGCAGGCGGCCTTGAGGAGAGCAGCCTTTGCTGAGGGAGGTCAGTGAAGAGAAGTCCTGGCATGGTACAGGTCATGGGCAGCCAGAAAGCTGCCGCCCTGCGGAGGGAGAGAGTTGGTGAAAAGAAGCACCTGCATAGTCACAGGTGGGCAGTGGGAGTGCTGCGCCGAGCCTGTGCAGAGAAAAGAGTCCTTTTCTCTTTGGGAGGGGTCACTCCTCCATGGAATGGCCTGCTTGTGCTGATGCTGGGTAACAGGCAAAACTCGAAAGGGACCAGAGATTCTAGGATGGGCCCAATTTCCATATCTTTCCTGTCAGGCCTGTGCTCCACTCCCCATTGCATCTGATCCTGCTTGGGTCTCATGCCTTGTGACAAGGCACTGGCTCCTAAGGCTCTGACCTCTACTGCTGGGTTAATGGTCGACCCCCACCTCCTTGTGTGAGTCAGGTTTTGGTCTTGGGGCACCTCCTTTCCAGTCTTTCTATTCTTGTCCTCCATCACTTTCATGTTTGTAAAATATCTGGGAGCTCCAGCCTGCCATTTCTGTGGTCATTTTTCTTTGCAATTTCACAAGACATATCAAAATTAGTAAGAATTCTCCCAAGCATCCTTAAACCTGGTAAAAAAAAAAAAAATCCATGTTGAATACACTGATTTTTTACAGACATGAGAATGCCTCCTTCTGAACTCTCAGCAGTGTCAGATCATTCATGCTGACAAGGACCCAGGGCATATGAATGTAGAATAGGAAACATATCCCTTTTAAAAAGTGTGTTATCTACATTTGATAAGGTCAGAGGGAGCTCTGAATAGAGATCAACTGTGAAGCCCTAATCATCTTTCTTTGACTTCCTCTGATAAATGGGGTTTCCTTGATAACTTAACCAAGGACCCAGTAAACATCTCAGAAGACAATGCTTCCTTATATGTGTGTTGAAGATGAAAAATTGACATGTCTTGTTAAAAAATAAAATTCAAATAAATTTAGACATATAATTGGCTTTATTAAATGATTCATGAATTGGGCAGTATCCTATCTAGCGAGTATGAAGGCTATGCAAAGGGGTGGACAAAATGGAAGACTTTTATAGTCAGAAAGAAGGGAGACAAGGTTATTAGCAAATAGAGAAGAAGAATTATTTTAGACAAAGCTATTTTTCCCAGGGGAAGGCAGATGTGTTTTATTATACAGATTATCTCATTAGTACTGAGTAGTCATCTTTAGGTGGGTTGGTTTAAAATCACAATTTTGGAAGAGGTCGAGTATTACGTAGGTCAGATATTAAGTCTTGGTGGGACCCGGCATAAATGACTCCATTTTGGGTCTTTTTTTTTCTTTTTTAAAATAATTTCTATGTGGATCAAGACAACAGTATATCCCAGAAATTAAAAGAGGTAAACTGGGAGACTTTTTAACTTAGTTATTCTAATATGAGATGGCTCTAAATCCTTAAATGAAAAAGTGGTCTGGTTAAACACAGTTTCTATACAATTGACACTACACAAATAAATTCAATGTTTATTTAAACACCGATACCAACCTAAGTTGAAAATTTTCTGTTTGTGATCATTTTTCTTCCTTTGTGTTCCATGGTGTACTGAAGCTATAAATAACCTAATTGGTCTTTTGTTCGCATCCAGAAAGCCAAACTCTGAATTGTGAGGAATGTCTTTAGATGGAGGGGTACATTTAAGGTGGCCATTAAGGGGTCAGCAGGATATGCACCCCATAAAAAACCAGTTCTGTAAATGGTGGCAGTGTTGGGATTATATAAAAGGAAGAAGGAATGTGAGAGAAGTACTTAGCTTCCTATTTCCAGGTCTGAGGAGGTGCCTGATATTCTGCATGACTTGAGTCAAGCTGTTTGACTCCCTGAAGGGTATTTTCTCAGCAATCTGCAGATATTTGTTTCTGATGTCACCATCAACCCCAGAGGGACACTGAGAATTAGGTGGAATCAGTTAATGGCTAATCATGAAGAACGGATAGATGGAGACCTAAGGGTATTTAATTCTACTTATTCCTAATTTTTAGTCTAGAGGAGTTTTTGTATTTTTTTTAAGATTTATTTATTTATTTATACTTTATTTATACAAGCACTGGGTACAGTCAGAAGCGTGGGAGGGTGAGATAATTCACCAGAGTCAGAGGAGAGAGCAGAGCAGGCAGACTAATGAAGTTCACTACTGAGGGGAGCAGCAGGCGGCAGGAGAGGTCTGCACACCATATGGGACCCTCACCCGGTGGCCGGGGATCAAACCAGCACTGCAGAGGCTGCGGGCAGCTTCTCAAGCCAGCGCTCACCGCTGCGCCACTGGGGAGGCCCTAGAGGAGTTTTTGTTACAAAATGGAAAGGATCCCACTGCAAAGTCAGCTCATATGTGTTAGGAAGACCATTGTGTTCATTTCTTCCTAATTCTATTTACTCACATCAGATTGGTAACTAAAAATTGAAGATAGAGAAGTATTTATACCACAGGACTGGTAAATGTTATAAATCAGAGCTCTCTCCCGCCCCAACCTGTTGTTAAATATTTATAAATATACAACCACTTATATTGAAATAAGAAGCAAAAAAAAAAAAAAAAAGAGAGAGATCTCTAGCTTCTTGCCTTTGGTTGGGAAATTCATCTCACTTAGATACTTTGGTCATTATGAGTCTGGGCCCTGGAGCAACAGTGGAATATTCATGAGTCAGTGTGTTTTATCTGGTAAGCGTCTAATTTTCTAAGTCTGGATAAGTGACCCAATCTCTGTGAGACTTAGACTTCTCATATGCAGAAATAGTTGTAATACTTGGCCTGTCTGTCTGACAGGCTTACCATGAGATTCCAAATGAATTATGCATGTGGAAGAAACTAATTATATATTGTACAGTACCAATATATTAGTATACTTATACATAATATTATGGTAATAATAGTTAATAATTAACATTTATTTAGTGTTTAATATATATCCAGCACTGTTCTAAGTACTTTGTATGTTTTGATCATTTTTTTTTTTGGAAAGGTAACAACATACCACCCCAAAACATGTGTCTTTGACATAGATTATTTTAGATTGATTATTTTTAAGAAACAGCAGACATAAGGAAATCCCTGAAAACCAAGAGATTTTTAAGAGACATTTATATTTGTAAGCCAAATCTACATTTGCTAGGGTGTCTCCCATCTGTACCAGGAAGTGATGGAAGACCAAATCTCTTGAAATTCCTATCAATTGAAATGGCAGTGACTTAAATCAGCATAACCATATGCTCCTTTACTGTGCCATTCCTGGTAACCTCCCATAAATGACCTCTACCCTCATTGTCTTTGGCTAGAGATGTTATTTAAGAACCATTTCTATAAATTACTAAGTTTTCCTGGGTGTTCCCATGTATAAAAGAGCTATGAGTTATTAAACTTTTGGAATGTTTTTTCTCCTATTAATCGGTCTTTTATTACAAGGGCTGTCTCACTCAACAGTAAAGAAGGGAAGTGGAAAACTGATTTTCTCACCTACATGTGTTGCCCACAAAAACAAAACTCTTGGAGTTCTCAGTAATTCTTCAGAATGTAAAAGAGATGCTGATACCAAAAAGTTTAGGAACTGCTGATTTAAGGATCCAGGCTTTCTTTGTTTTCCTTATGACTTGGAAGTAATACACCTATTTTTGTTTCTACACATGTTTCTCTTTTAGAGAAAAACAACAATAAATACACATACATATTAACATTAAGAATTGTTATACATAATGACATGACTGAAATAAATTTATTTTTTTTTTAAGATTTATTTATTTATATAAGAACCAGGCTACAGGCCAGATGAGTAGGAGGGTTAGAGGATTCACCAGAGACAGAGCAGGGAACAGAACAGGCAGACTGATGAAATACACTGCTGAGGGGAGCAGTGGGTGAGACAGGAGAGGTCTGCCGCGCCATGTAGGATTCTCGCAGGCTGGCCGGGATTGAACCCATGCTGCAGAGGCTGCAGACAGCTTCACAGTACGGCGTTCAATCACCTGCACCACCAGGGAGGCACAGACTGAAATAGATTTATATATTAAGTGGATAGTTTTAATTCTCCTTCACTCCTAGTTTTGGAAATTCAAGTCCAAATTATAATGAATATTTATTTTTCTTATATTATCTGTCTTTCCCAGCTCTTATTTTTTTAAGATTTATTTATTTATGCATACAAGAGCTGGGGTACAGAGGTGTGGTGGGGCAGGGTGTGAGAGGATTCATCAAAGACAGAGTGGGGAGCAAAATAGTCAGACTGACAAATACATCTCTGAGGGGAGCAACGGGCAAGATAGGAAAGGTCTGCTGTGCCATGTGGGTAGCTCCCTGGGAGACCGGGGATCAAACTCATGCTGCAGCTGCTGCAGATTGCTTTATAGTGCTGTGCTTAACCCCTTGTGCCACCATGGAGGCCCTCAGCCCTTATTTTTAACATGACTACCATTTTCATACGAGCTTTTTGATGATAAAATTTCATAATTATTGAGTTTGTTATCTTGATCAATAGGAGTAAATCTTCAGAGTCATTATACAGTTTAAAATAAAGTTGTTTTCATATATGATTTATAGCATGACTATATAAAGAATTATTTCACCTCTCAAAGCCCTAAGTGGTTTTGTACATCTGGATTTTAATGTTGGATGGAACTCTGAGAAAAGATGTAGTTTTTCTTTTGGCATTATTTGTGAGCTGAATTGTGTCCCCTTCAAAATTTATAGGTTGAAGAAAGTAAGGCAAGAAAAATTAAGTAACTCACTCAGATCATGTACTTATTAAAGGTCTCACCTTGACACTTGACTGCTGTGCATTACCACCTTTCTTTTATGTATTACTTAACTGAAGAAGGGAAAAAAATAATTGAAAAAGAAGTACCAATAATGGCAGACAACAATGAACCAGCAGAACTTAGAAGCTTCAGTCATGGACGTTTTGATCTACAGAGAATGTGATTTTTGTATGGATGTCCTTGGCTGTTTGCATGACTGGAAACAAGACATTAAGGCCAAAAAAATGTAAATTTATTAATTATTAATTATATTAACTATTTATTAGAACCAAATTAACTTAACCACCACTCTAAGCCCTTTCACCCTAGGTGCCAAAGACTAATTCCAGAGTATTCCAAAGAGGAAGGTTCTCAGCCAGAATTGTTTCTGTAGACTGGGTGATAAGTTCATTTGTCTTTCACTGTGGTTGATATATATAGCATCTTTGGGAATTTATCGTATCTTGTATGATATATTCAAACTTAGGCCAATGAATTGGGGACAGAGTAGACTGTGGAAGATTAGTAAGTAGCATCGAAACATTGGATAGATTCAACAAGACATGTGCAGCAGCAATCACAGACTTAGACCTGATGCCCTCAATAACTTTAAGTACTTAACTTCTGCCAAAGTGGGATGCCTAGAGAGTCAGTCAGGAGAGTATGTCCCTCCTGAGTGGTTTCCCCTTTGGGCCTGATGCTGATTATCATAATTTTTCTACCAATTTTGTAAGTGTATTCTCTGTAAGTGTATTCTCAGGTTCCACTAGAAAGACCTATAATCCTTTGACTTCTGACAGTAACAACTAAACTGCAGAGTATTAGTAGGGGCCAAAACTACTGGAACCATGAAGGGAACATTTTAGAGGAGTGTAGTAATTTGTGCATGTTTTTGACTATAATAAATTTGGTAAACTTAGTTGTTCATAAGTGGGATGCATTCTATCATGTATAGTTTAATTCCATGCTCTTTCTAATCAGGAGTCTGTAGATAATAATATCAATAAATAGGTGAATGTAAATTGGGTGTCTGAAATGATGCATTTAATATTTGGATGATGGATATTAGACCCTGGAAGTCAGATCACTAAATTACACTTGGATATAAAAAATATGGTCAATGAATCACTGAAGAAGGTATGCATGACATATATCAGTGAGGGGGTGAAATATGTCATCAAAATCATGTTAAAGATCAATCATCACTAAAATAGATTTGTGGTTATGAAGGTGTTAGAAAAAGAATAAAATCCAGAGCAGTCATATTCTGAAAATATTAGAAAATTGAGAGAGAACAGAGAAAGTTCTTAGCCTCTTCACCAGTCCTTCATTTAAGTATATGTGTCTTACATAGTTGATAGCATAGTAACAATGGATGCTCCTCAAACGTCACCTGTCAAATTTGCATGACATGTAATATTATGAATGTGATAAATGATCCTCAGCTTACTCAGCTATTCCCATACACCCACACATACCAACTTGTGTTTTAGGAACTCTTAGTGACTACTACAGCCTAGATATTTATTTTAATTGTAGGCAATTGCAGGTTGAATAATGGTTGAAAATTTCCTAAGTGAAACTTATCCTATGATGAGATTAAGCACACCACCTTCTTAAATTCTGGCTTTTGGTAAAAGCAACTATCCTGAGGTTTGGGTTATTTTCTTTTTATCCTGGAGGTCAAAATGCCAAGTATAAGCACATGTATAAGTTTTCTACATTCTAGAACTACAATTTTTCAGTTGGAATGATCTTGAACTTACTTAGTCTTGACATTTACTTTAAGGCTGAAATTGCTACTTCTTTCTTAGGCTGTAGAACTAAACTACATTTCTAAGCTTCTTTTGTGATGAGGGATGGCCAAATGATGAAATTTTAACTTAAAGAATGTGAGCAGAATGATATATTTTACTTTCAGTCTATGTCTAAAAGTTCAGCCTGTATGAATTCAGGAAATTCCTATGGCAATATTTGATACCACATATTGAAGATAGCAGACACCATCAGCCTATATACCTGGATGAAAATTGGGGGAAAATTCATTGCTTTATCCCTCTACTTGCCAACTTGGATAGATACTAGAATGCTGTTTAAGCAAGAAGTGTTTCTGTTGTATCAAACCATTGCATGTTGGATCCATTACTGCAACATATGCCTTACTAAAGCACTTTTAAATAGATGTGCTCACTTTTTCTCATTTAAACCCAGTTTTATCTTATAGGTAAATTGTTACATTAAACAAATGGCTGGCATGTAGCAAGTGCTCAAAGAATACAATTACCTTTAATAGTATGATACTGGTTCAAAAGGAATACTTAGTGAGTCAGAATTAGTTAAATAACAACTAGCTACAAAATAAATTTTTTTTAGTCACTTGAGGTATTAACAGGCTTCTAAACTAGATATCAAGGTTCTATCCAAGTGGATTTTCTCTAAGAAACTTCCCTAGTACATATGGTTGAAAATTTTTTTAATCTGTTTTTCTTTCATAGAAATTCGTCAAGTATTTTAAATAACCACTATATAGGCAGTGTTCTATGTTGGTCATCTGTGACTTCACCTCCTTGAATTCCTATCCATGTGCATTACCCTCTTTTTGATTCTGGGCTATATCTAGTGACTTATTTCTAACCAATAGAATACACCAGAAGTGATGAGATGTCACTTCTGTTATCAGGTTACAAAAGCTGTGATTATCATCTTGCTAGCACTTTCTCTTTATTGCTTTATTTGAGCTTCACATTCAGAAGAAGTAAGCTGTTATATTGGAGAGGTCCAATATAATTGAGGGTATGTTCTTTTTTATATATAAAGATTTATTTATTTATTTATTTATTTACTTATTTATTTATACACGCACTGGGTACAGTCAGAAGCGCGGGAGGGTGAGAGAATTCACCAGAGCCAGAGTGGGGAACAGAACAGGCAGATGAAATAAACTGCTGAGGGGAGCAGTGGGAGCGGCAGGAGAGGTCTGTCGCGCCATGTGGGACCCTCGCCGGCGGCCTTCGATGGAACTGGCGCTGCAGAGGCCTCCACAGCTTTGCAGCTCAGCGCTCAACCACTGTGCCACCAGGGGAGGGCCAACTGAGGGTATGCTCTGACCAACAGTGAGCAAGGCACAGAAGTCGAACCATGTGAATTTTACCAACCAAGCATGAGTGGGTGAGGAAGTGGCTCCTTCCCAGTTGAGGCTTCAAATGAAACTCTAGAGCCTGAGCCAATGGCTTGGTTGTAATCTTGTGAGAGAGTATAAAGTGTACCCAGATTGCTGATCCCCCAAAACTGGGAGATAATAAAAGTGTATGAAGTTGCTAATTTGGGGGTAACTAATACCTGTGGGGTATTAAGAGGCCTCTGAACTACATGGATCAATTATATGGCTTGTCCCTCAGATGTTTTTCTTCAATACCCAGAGTTAAAATAATCACATCTTTTACATAGTATGTATATGAGTAATTTTAATACCACCTATGACATTTTAATATGTACTTTTGCTCTTTATTCCAGTTTGGTATTCTTTAATGTATGCCTTTTGAAGGAAGTGATACCATAACCATTTCCACTGTGTCTCATGTGGTTTAGATGCAGTACATTTATAATTGATAGTCAATGAATAACATAAATGCTAAAATATGCTCTGTCTACTATTTAGAAAATTTATATTTAAAACTGATTTAGGATGCTACAAATTTTCCTTTTCAGTGAAAAGTGACTCATTTTTTTCCAAATGATAGGCAAAGTATTTTCCTTTTGCAAATAAAATTACAGCTATTCTCAAATATGTCATATAAAATGACATTTTCAGCATCATTAGGTATATATTTAGTTTTACTGAATTCATCTTTAGTATATTTTTCTAGAAAAATATTGTTTTTTGAACTATTTCTACTTACACTCACCAAAGACTTAATTTAAAGAGCATTTACTAATTAGTTTTTTTTTTTTCATAAAAGCAATGGAAGAAGCTTTATAATATAGATGCAAGTTTTATCAAAGCATGTAGAAATATTTACGGATTTAGAAATATAGTTTCTACAATGTAAATTAAAAGTGAAACCTTCAAAAGTATAGTATATGTATCTAGAAATAACCAAAAGTAATAAATAATATAATGTATTTGAATATGTGCATATGTTTGTATATATACACACATGGATACATAAATCATAATATGTGATATATGAATATATAGAATATATATAAATATGTTGCTATATACAAATATATAGGGAGTATTAGGAAAATCAAAATGTAGTTTCAAAGTAAAAAAAGGCATTCTTTTATCACATTTGCTTTGCATTTTGTGTTAAATTTTATTAAAATTTATTAAAATTTTATTAAAACATTTTTAAATCACTCATTTTAATATCCATTTTTGTAAATTATAATCTTTTTCACTTAATAATATGAGGATAAGAAGCATTTTAATCACATAAAACAATGAAATTTTGATGGAATTCAATTGAGCAATAATTTTATCAAATAATATATTTCTTTTTAAAAATACTATTAAAGAAAATATCTCACACAAATTGGACAGAAGAAAAGAAAAATGTCATCTTAAATAATCTGTCCCATTTTGTAGGTAACTGTGTATAGTTCTACAATTATACAATATGTTGATCTATCCTTGAAATATATGAAATATGGAAATTATAAATGTATCAATATATTGTGACAGTTATTTTATGACAGAGATTCATACTATTTCTATAAATAGAAAAAAATCAGTATAAATGATGCATAAATATTAAAGCAAGTGATTTATAAAAGAAAAAGGTAGAGGTACTACCAAATGAATGATATTCTACATCATCAGTCTCTTGGGAAAATTCATTCATAAAAATTATAGCATATTCCAACTTACATGTGTATGCTATCACTGTTCAAAACAAGTTTTGAGTACCTGTTTTGATGTTATGTAAGAGTCATTCTATAAATCTATAAGAAAATAATTTCTTTTGTGTGCAACCAAACCAACCCATAATTGATAAGATTTTTCCAGTATTAAGGCTATTAATATAAAAAGTCATAATTTTTAAAAAATATTTATTTATGCATATAAGAACTGGGGTGTAAGCCAGAAATGCAGGAGGTGAGAGGATTCACCAGAGAGACTGGGGAGCAGAACAGACATATCTACCAAAATATATTGCTGAGGGGAGCAGTGTGCAAAGCAAGAAAGGGCTACTGTGCCATGTGGGTTGCTCCCTGGCTAGCTGGGGATCAAACTCATGCTGCAGTGGCTGGTGATAGCTTGATAGTGCTGTCTTTATCCCCGTGCCACCAGTGAGGCCTCCACATAAAATGTCATAAATTCTAAAGGCATTCCCCAACATGATTTGAAATATTGTTTTGAAAGCGGTATAATTATAGAAATAAAATGTGTAGCCTTCCAAAACAATTTCATCAAGGGTGATAGAATTAGTAGGCTTGCTTAGAAATATTTTTTATGTAATTGTTAGTATGCTTGCTTAGAAAATTAAGACAATATTTTCTCAACATTTTTCTTGTTTGTGTAACATTATGTGTTGTATTTACAGAGCATGGATATGTTTATTTGATGATTTTACAGTCTAATTTTATCATAGTCTCTCTACTACTACAATTCTGTCATACTCTCTCTACTACTTGCTGAATACTAAATTTGAATACTAATAATAGAAATCATTAGCACAAATTTGAATATAAAATATTAAAAAATAAAATACCATTTAAAATTACCCCTACAGCTAGAAGAACAGAAAGTGTTTTGTAACACAGTACCATTAGAAGTCAATCAGAAAGGGAAGAAATTTAATCTCTTCCATTTTAAAGATGAGAAGATTAAGAGCTACAGGATTTAAGTGATTTCATGAGGAACATAGACTCTTCCAGATGTGAAATACAACAGAGGAATTTGATACCTTGAACTACAGGAATAACATTTAATAATTGAAGATTCTATTAGATGACAAAACAAGGGCAAAAACAGTGGTAACATTTTGGAACTTATATATACCAAACTATCCTAGTATATTGTCTGTTTAAGTGTATTGTTGTTTAGGTTATTTTAAGATAGTAGAAAATAGAAGAAATAGCATAAAATTAAAAAAACAAAATACTGATTCTTCACACATTGATACTGATAGCTACAACCTTTATTTTCGCAAACATCAATCATTTTGTACCTGGACACTCTGAGTTGACAGCCTTGTCATCAGGTTTTTCATCTCTAGTGCAGTCTAAAGTAAGCAGTAAGATGTTCTTTCTTTAAATGAAATTCTGGGAATCTAACTTTTCTCATTTCTTATGAAATTCAGTAACTTCTTTCAGAACAAGTAAATATGAATAGGTGTTATTTATATAAAAAAGATTCCAAAAATGTTTTCAATAACTCATAGATTGCACTAATCACACATATTGTCCTTTTTTTTTTTGTAAACCGCTTTTAATTGAATGGAAACAGAAACAATCCTTAAAAGTTTATTAGCAAACATAAATTAACAATTGCACTGAATGGGGAACCATAGGATGATATCTAGTGAGAGTAATAACAGCAATATTTATTCATGTTCATCTGGTCCCTAGTGGCAAAACTCAACCAAGAATGCATTATGGGAAGTGAGGTAGAAAGTGTGCTATTTTAGAATGAGTTCCTTCCATTATTTCCTTTTTTGATTCTTCTTTTTACTATTTTTGCTTTCTATTTCCTCCTTCTGCATGTGCAATCCACCTTTTCCAGACCAAACTGACCTGTCATACAATCAAAAAACACAATAATAAGAAAATTTTTATCGTATACTTTTTCAATGAAATCTGAGGAGTCCATTGGGACAGAGAAGAAATTTTTCTCTCCTCTTCTGGGTTTTTGTTTTTTTTTTTTAAAAAAATTATTTATTTATTTATACAAGAACCAAGGTACAGGCCAGATGCGCGGGAGGGTGAGAGAATTCACCAGAGACAGAGTGGGGAACAGAACAGGCAGACTGATGAAATACACTGCTGAGGGGAGCAGTGGGCACAGCAGGAGAGGTCTGCTGCACCATGTGGGACCCTTGCTGGCCGGCCGGGATCAAACCGGCACTGTAGAGGCTACAGACAGCTTCACAGCTCTGCGCTCAACCACCTGCACCACCAGGGGAGGCCCTCCTCTTCTAGGTTCTTTGTGTATTGGTTGAACAATCAAATTAATAACAAACAGATTAGTAATAAAAAACAAAGTTAATTATATACCTATGGAGAATCCACATGAATGTTCATTCTAAAGTTAATGGGGCAAAGTGATGGCATATATCCTGCACTGGGGAATGGAATAGGGACTAGAGTTTGAAGTAGAGGAGAAGGGGACTCACGTGATAGAGAACAACTAATATTACAAATGCTCTGTAATTACATGCTTGCCCAGCCATATAGAGATAGGTTTCTCAGAAATAAAGGTTATTTCTGCTGAAAATCCTCATTCTGGGTAACACCCACAATTTTCATTCTTCAGGGTAGTTAAGGGAGTGATAAAAGTTTCATGTGAGTCTGTAGGGCCTCAGCTGACCTTAGCTCAAAATAATCCACATGCCAAAGTGACACATCTTGGAAAAGCCTATTTTGAACGTCTTGAGATAGTCTGTCCTTCATAAGTCCTCTCCCAATCCTTTCCTCTGTCTTAAATGTCTTTGACAGTATAAAAGTCTGTATCTTAGTGATTAAGAGAACAGACCCTAGATCTCTCTGAGTTAAAATCTAATTCCAATCCTTAGTAAATATATCACCTTGGGCAAGTTCTAAACCTTTCAGTATCTTGGTTCTCTTATCTATACAATTATGTAATCTTTTTTTTTTAATAGAGCAACTCTTTTTTTTTTTTTTTTAAGATTTATTTATTTATACAAGCACTAGGTACAGTCCGAAGTGCGGGAGGGTGAGAGAATTCACCAGAGTCAGAGAGGAGAGCAAAGCAGGCAGACTGACAAAGTACACTGCTGAGGGGAGGAGCGGGCGGCAGGATTGGTCTGTGAGCCATGTGGGACCCTCGCCCAGCTGCCGGGATTGAACTGGCGCTGCAGAGGCTGTGGGCAGCTTCGCAGCCCAGCGCTCAACCGCTGCGCCACCAGGGAGGCCCCAATTATGTAGTCTTGATAATAATAATTAAAACCATCCTATATCATAAAATTATTGTAAGGATCAGATAATACATATAAATCACTCACAATGATTCCTACTGTTATAGAGCAACCCCGATATTAAACGGGTTCCTGGCTGTGGGTCCTCACCCGCGCGCTTTAAAGGGACTTATGAATACTCTACTACAGACACACACAAAAAGGTTAATAAAAGGTTTATTTACAAGAGGAAAGGAAATAAGGAAAATATACAACTCAGGGAGAAAATAGGGAAATAAACTCTTTAATGCGTCCTACCTGATCCGGCGACCTGGAAACCCAAAGTCACTCTCCAGAGCTGGCCGGACGCTGCGAGCTGGTGGAGAGCCCAAAATGGGGTCCCCCAAAGCCCACGTGTCTGCCTTTTCTATCCACCTGGCTGCTTAACCCCACCCTCAGGTCCCAGCCACCTTCCCTTTGGTGGTGATGGGATTTGGAGTTCCCAGTGTCTTTGGCTTTGACCTGGGGTGGGGGTGGAGTCCACAAAGCCTATGTGGAAATAGCTTTGGGACATCCTTTTCCCCCTAACACTACCACAGAGTAAACACCTAAAAATGTTAGCTATTATTGTTGACATTTTTTCTATGTATTTATAAATTCTGAAAGTAGTTCAAACCTACTTTTTAACTTGAGTGTGTGGGGTACAAGGATCAATACCACACACTCTTCGTTCTTCTAAGGGTGTAATCAAAACAGCATCAGGCAGGTTGGAAAAATAAGTTGAATAACATACATATGGAGAATTCACATGGTTGTAAATTCTAAATAAAATGGAGTAGATCAGTAATATATACTTCATGTTGAAGTACTTCAGGTGTCGAGGACAGAGAAGGAGGAGATTTTGCATGATAGATAAGGAAAAAGAAATTTCACCTTTTACTTGGAGAATAAAAACAATGGGGAAGACACATTTATTATAAATCTAAACCTGTGTGATACTTCCCTCCCACAAATACATCATAGAAAGGAGGACCAGTGGTTCCTTTTTCAATTAGGAAAAGGGCAAATGACTGAAACAATAATGACAAAGCTTCTCAGTCTCTAGGACTTCACTACTCTTAACTTAAAATAATCTGCATCCTTTAAGAAATAGTAATAGACTTCCTGAAGCATACAATTTTGATTCACTTTTGGCTTCCCAAACTAGAGTAACACTTACTGTAAGATGCCTACTCTGGGCATATTGAGAAAAGCCTATCTTACCCTTTTGGGGAGACTGACTCCAACAGTGTCTCCTTTCTGACTGTGCTTTTATACCTTTTATTTAACTTAATGTCATTTTCTTAAATGCAGTATGACACTCCATGTGGTATGATATCTACTAGTATATCACATTCAGATTTTCCACTGACTCACAGATGAGTATTCAGCTAGTGAACCTCAACTTGCTTTTATTTCAAGGTGCTTTCATCTTCTGCATGGCCTATGGATTAGTGCTTCAGGAGTAGATTAGTCTGAGAGAATAGGTCTTAAAAATGAATTGCAACTCCAGTTGTATCTAGTTATTATCTCATGAGGTAATTTAAAAAATCATGAGATTTTTTTTCAAATGTTCACACAAATAACTGAGTGTAACAGATGCCTAAGTACCTAATTTTCCACTTTGAGCTAGTTGACTATTAGCACACAACCAAAGGTCACCCCACAAACCCCCAGATTTAGATGCTCTAAAGGGGTCTGGCCTTGTTGTGTGCACAAAGGTAAAGCCAACTCATAATATGAAAGAACTTTAATAACATTAGTGCACATAGAGAGGGAAGAGAGAGAGGATATTTTTTCCCCAATGAATCATCCAAAATTACCCATCACCTCATGGGTAAATGCCCAGACAAACAGGGTTGACCTGAAGAGGTGCCACTGAGGCCTGATAGCTTGCGGTAAGTACAAGGTATCTTCAGATGGGGAATCATAGAAAAGGGGTTCTGAAGCAGGTTCCACAAAGCTAGGACAGAAAGAGATACCACATCAAAATAATGGCTGCCATTGTCAGCCTCTCTGTGTTTGTCTCACCCACATTTCTCTTCCAAGTGTCTCTACATGTCCACCCTCTACATGTCACCTACTGTGTCTACTTCCCAGAAGCACCAATGTGTAAGGAATGAGAGCTCTCTCTGTTTTTTTGTTTTGTTTTGTTTTTCCCAGAGCCCACCTACCTTCTGTATTATATAGCTTTACCTGCTCAACCCCAACCCAGCAGCTAGTCCAAGGTGGCTGCACTTAAATGGGTGTGGGGATCATGGTATCTCCCCCTTTTATGTAGATGTCTCTGTAAAGAGACTAACCACTGTTGAGATCTTAAAAAAAAAAAAAAAAAAAAAGGCAAGTAGAAGGTATGTACATGCAAAGCCAGATCTGCTGACAATTCCTTGAATAAGTCACTTTTTGAATTTCATATTTCTGTTAATGGATAAGCACAATTAACATTTTTCCCTATGATAGATTTAAATTTCTCCACATGTGTATGGCATAGTACATCAGCACATCTTTCAAAGTGTAATATCTCAACTTTAGTGTCAACTTCACTCCTTATTTTTTGGACTTTTGAGATTCAATCTCAGCATCCATACCCACAATTTAGATATTTAACTATGTACTTAATTTTCCCTTTGTAAAGTATAGGTAATAGCTGGTCCTTCCTCACAGAAATTTTGTGAGAGTTAAAGACATTAATGGATGTAATAACTCTTGTTATATTGCTGCTAGGATTCTTCAAAGTGTTTTCTTTCAGAAGTCCAAGATCTGACATAATACAAAATATTGTGGGAAGAGGGTTTGAAAATGCACATCAAAAAGATTGTAAACAGTCATGGCCTATTGAATCTGTAATGAATTTCCCTAAGTACAGTTTGAAATGGTCAATTTATTAGAAAATGAAAGAACCAGGTAATAGTATGTACACATACATTTAATTTAAAAAAAACACTTAAATTTCTTCAATTTGCTTTACTTGTGGAGTTTTTGACCCTTAAAAATGTTTTTTGAAAAATATATGACAATGATTTGTTCTCCTGATCTTTGAGAACATATTGTAAAATTTTCTGGGACACTTCCCAGAAAAGCCATCTTCACAGACTTCATCCTGTATGCAGGAATCCACTGCCTGAAGGTAAAGCCAGTCTTTTCATAACCACTGATGACCAAGAAGCCAGATGAAAAGGATTTAACAATGGGTACCCAGTCTTTGCATCTCTGCAGGGCATTCTTTCAAAAGGAAGAGATTAAATCCTATATTACGTTCCTCTAGCATCAGCATATCTTTAGGTCAGAACAACTTACAACTTGAAGTCTCTCCTGTCAAGATTTACATTCTTAATGGCATGACTCACTGTTCCTACCTATATAAACTAAATTCAAACTTGTGTTTATTGGAACAGCTCTCACAGAATAAAATCTGTAGTATTGCTGCCTAGGTTTGAATCCTCTCTTAAATTATCTAATAAATTCTTTGTCTATCATTAAGACTTCATTTTTAGTTAACACCTTTATAAATTATTTTATTAATATAATCTCTACTTTGTCTTTATTCCATTCATTCAGAATAGCATGTATATACTTGTTACAGAGGAAGAGCTGTGCTGTTTGTTCTATACTTACACCAAACACAATAACAAATTTTGTAACTGCAGCATCTTCAGCAGATTTTTTTCTTACCTTTGTCTAATGTAAATTATTTTCTCTTGGTAATGATAGTGTAAAGTTTCCACAACTCAAATTTGGAAAGTCCTAATTCTGTTTCCTATATGATTCCATCTTACAACAATTATATTTCCTTTTCTATTAAAAGAAAATCCTTCTGGGAAAGTGAAAACACTTATGAATGATAATACACCTTCCTATTTGTAAAACAAACCCTGAAACACTCTAAAGCCTGGAGTTCTGGCAATTATTAGATCACAGTTACACTTTGTCAGGACTAAATGTCTTACATCCTTGTTGGAAGAGAGGAAGACCTTAAGATTACAATATATTTGAACAAGAAGGTGCTAACTTTGCATTATTTTCCATTCTTCTTCCTGTCTTTGTCAGGCGGATGGATCCATGCTGTGCTATTCTCTATTCTGGTTGCCACCTTTGTCATGAGAATGAGACACCAGAATCAGAATGTTTCCTGTGAGATATAATAGCATGCTTTCCTACTTTCACCTCTCAGGATGTTGTATTTAGTTAGGTTAGAGCCTCTGAATCACTTAGGGCATCAGCTCAACATTCAACATTCTCACAAGGCGTCCTTTTTGCTTGTATTCATTGTAAAAGTATTTGATGTCTTGGTCAATTTTGTGGCTCTTCTTTATCTTAAATACACCCCTTAAAAACACCCCTTAAAAAAACCCTGTTACTTTTTTCTTAATCTCGATCAAGTCAATTAAATGTGGGTTGCAATTTGTGATATACAGAAATATATACTTGAATTATTTTTGAAAATATTTCCCATTTACAAATATGTCAGCATCCTAATTACAACATGGGAATATAGAACATGTAGCTGCTATGTTTTGGAGAGAGTATATGAAATAGGTGCTTAAAATGAGTTCATTTACTTGAAAATACAAGTATAATTAGAAAATTCCTAAATTTTTATTTTAATTTTGCTTTGGGACAGGTTTTTCAAACTACTCTTACTATTGCTTCTCATTCAGGTTAAACTGTAAATGTATTTTATTTTTAGATCATGCTTCTGAACCATCATTTAAAATGAAACTGTAGCTACACATCTAACCAATTTTTTATAAATGTTAGGCTATATGAGCCAACATGATAAACATGTCTATGTGATTGCATTTACTGATATAAATAGAATCTTTTACCCGTGCAAGGCATGAGAAGAGAATGTGGTAAGTATAAGAAATCCATTTCCATTTGAAAATTGTGCATGTAAAAAGGCAAAGAATCCTATGACTCTAGTCAACAACACAGCTTTCTGTTTATGTGAGAAATATTTTTGAGTTACTCCAGTCTTCAGTATCAGTTCTTTTTGATATAATTCAAAAGAAATTGACCTAAAATTAAAGTACGTGTGATCTTTTTCTAGAATTACAAACAATATGATCAGCTTGAGCCATACTAATAAAAAAAACCCAGAAACCACAGTGTTTCAACAGAGAGGTTGTAATATAGGCTATTGGTGATAAAGAATAGGTGTCTTTGTTACAGGGCAGGGAGAGGTGCGGGACCACCCTGTTACCTCTTCAAGGTGTTCATGTAACAGGGTGGTCCCCAGGAAAGGGGGAGGTTCCCTGCCCCACCCAAGGGAGGGTGGAGCTGAGCAGGAAGAGGAGAAGCTGCAGAAGAGACTGAGGAAGGAAGCAGGATGGAGCCAGGAGACCTGGAGGAGGCGCATGGAGCCTAGAGACATGTGAAGAAACTGCGCTTGTCTTTTGGTCTTGGACGGGGTGACACAGATGTGGGTGAGACCCATGGGGAGGTGACAGTGGCAGCTTTTATCTTGATGTTGATTTTGCTCTTTTCCTTCCGGGCTTGTCTGGTTGTTTCTGACCCTTTGCTGTGGGTCCCCACTGGAAGATGCTTTAGACTTGTGGCAGGCTTTGGGGCCTTGCTCTGGGCCGATCCCATATGGATGGACTTTTACCCGCGAGGGGACGGGTAACTTTGGGTGCTTCATTTAGAAACTAGATTCTTTGCCTTACCTATATTGTTTCCTAATTAAAGTTCCTTCCCATTAAAGTCTCCTATGTTTTGTGTTGATGCGGCGGATGGCAGAACCCATTTAGAATAGGCAGGTTTGCGGGGTTTGGGCTGCCCCTCTCCCTGTCCTATAACAGATTTAGTGCCCCACGTTGGGTGCCAAGCTGTTATAGAGCAACCCCGATATTAAACGGGTTCCTGGCTGTGGGTCCTCACCCGCACTCTTAAAAGGGACTTATGAATACTCTACTACAGACACACGCAAAAGGGTTAATAAAAGGTTTATTTACAAGAGGAAAGGAAATAAGGAAAATGTACAACTCAGGGAGAAAATAGGGAAATAAAGTCTTTAATGCATCCTACCCGATCCGACGACCTGGAAACCCAAAGTCACTCTCAGAGCTGGCTGGATGCTGCGAGCTGGTGGAGAGCTAAAATGGGGAACCCCCAAAGCCCACGTGTCTGCCTTTTATACCAACCTGGCTGCTTAACCCCACCCTCAGGTCCCAGCCACCTTCCCTTTGGTGGTGATGGGATTTGGAGTTCCCAGTGTCTTTGGCTTTGGCCTGGGGTGGGGGTGGAGTCCACAAAGCCTGTATGGAATTAGCTTTAGGACATCCTTTTCCCCCTAACAATTGCAGTAATTTAAAAGACCCAAATAAAGGATCAGGAAAAAGACTAATTATGATAAAGCAAAAATCAAAATCAACAGGCAACTATAAACCACAGACAGGTTACAGTAGGGGAGAAGGGAGTAGGATCAAAACAAGGGTGGTGGGAATTTTACAGGGACTATAACAAAGATGAAAATGTACAAAAATGAAAAATGATGTAAAAAATATAAAATAAAAAATGTAAAATAAAACAAACAAAAACCAGAAGAGGCTTTCCTAAATTGTACTACTTTGGAATATGGGTTCTTTTTAGCTAAAGTCAGTTGAAGCCCCATAGGCTCACAAGAAACTTTTACCAATCCCTTATCTGTCTAGAAGAATGAAAATTGGGGTATTATCCAGATTAAGGATTTTTAGCAGAAATAACCTTTCCATCAGAGAAGTCTATCTGTAGCAGAACAAACATGTAATTACAGAGCATTTGATCACTGTCTTCTTGTTACTCTTTTTTCATCATTATGTGAGTCCCCCTTCTCTCTCCTGAAGTCCTAAATTCCTAACCCATTCCTTAGCTCAGGATATATGCCCTCACTTGCCCCATTAACTTTAGAATCTCTGTGTATATTTTCTATATACATATTTAATTTTTTTCTTCTCTCCTATATTTCTCTGATGTTAACTTGATTGATTGATCTGCCCAAGAAGAATCCTAGGAGTAGGGAAAAGTTTTCTCTTTGTCCTTACAGTGATCTAACTCTGGCTGGCTAAGAAAGCAACTATTCTCTCACTGGCATTAATGAACCCTTTGTCTCTGGTCAAGCTCTTTACTTGACTCCTAGACTAGTGTCTCCACTGTAACATTTATTGTATTGCCACCTCCCACCATGATCACAATGGTGACATCTGTCACAGATCTGCTGGCTTAGTGGCTTCTGTAACCCCTCTCCTTCAGGATATTCAGAGATATGAGATTCCTGTCATACCTCACAGAATCCAAGAGTACCATAGACCTAGATAGAGATTGCTATTATATATAGCGTGATTGGAGTGGTTGTCCTACCAATAGGACCCTCTCTTAATGAGGTAGGAAGTCCTGAGGATTGTCAAGAGAGGAATGATGCAATTTGAATTATGTTTTAAAAGGATCATAAGGCTTTTATGATAATAGACTAGAAGGGAACATAAAGACTGTAATTAGTAAGGAAGGTAACAAGTACCCTGTCCTAAACCTATAGTGAAGGTGGGAGAGTAGGTAGATTTGAATATCTGAAAGATGATAATGGCTTTGAACAATCTAGTTAGCAATGCAGGTGATGAGAAATGGTGGGTTCTGATTAGGTTTAATGATTGAGCCAAAAGAATTTCCTGGTGTCAAGGATCTTCTACAAAAATTTTGACTGGTTCAACTCAAAGCATGCAGGTACCATTTACTAAGATAGTAAGATAGTAGGAATCAAGGATGTGTGTGTTAGTGTTTGTGTGTGTAGGCATGTGTGTGTGTATGTGTGTGTAGGATTTCAATTTTGACATGCTAGTTTTAAGATGATGAGCTTCAGAAATTGAAATGGAGATATTAATTAATGAGTTAGGTTTCTAAGAATGTAATTAAATTCTAATTGAAATCTAGATTTCTAAGAATGAGAGGTATAAATTTTTTAAGTAAAGTTGTACTTAAAACTGTGATATTGTGATATATAGTATATACATATTCTGTATCATTCAGATGACCAAAATATATTTCTTATACACTTTTGATCTTTATCAGCCATTCCCTATGTTACTGACCCAAGCAGGTCATATTGTCAATGAAGCCCTTGATATGGCACCACCACAGGTCAATGGCAATTAGTGTTTGAAAGATACCATCTTCTCAAGTGGCTAATGAAGAAAGGTTATATAGTAAAGAAAGAATTTCAGGGATGTTTGGGATGGCAGGGGGTAGTTTTTTCATTCTCATGTCCAGGAGGGGCCAGGCAATCTAGGGATATTTATAGGATTATCAATGACTTCTTGGAATAGATGCTGTCTTCTGTGCTATCAGTTTAAAATGGTCTGTGGGTGTTCATCAGGCATTGATGATATCAGCATCATCAGAGAGCAGAAATATTCCATTAAGCATTAGGCAGTCCATCTTCAAATCCCTGAGGGATGTAATACAGTGATTTCTAAAGTAGGGTTCAAGTCATTATTCTAGATTCTGGTCCTACCACATGGGCTCAGGGCTTTCCATTATATTTAGGTGTGGAGAGCGTTCAAGGTGTTTCTCATTATGTTAATGAAGATGACTTTTGTAAAACACCTAAAGAGGGGGCCTCCCCGGTGGCACAGGGGGTTGAGCACAGCGCTGTGAAATTGTCCGCAGCCTCTGCAGCACAGGCTCAATTCCTGGCCAGCCAGGGAGATTCCTACATGGCGCAGCAGACCTCCCCTCAGCAGTGTATTTTAGTCAGTCTGCCTGTTCTGCTCCCCACCCTGTCTCTGGTGAATCCTTTCACCCTCCCATGTCTTTGGTCTGTACCCCAGCTATTATATAAATAAAAAATAAACCAAAAACCTCCATAAAAACCCAAGAGGAAGTTGCTTCACAGTGCTTCTGGGTTGTTGAACATGTGAAGATTTGGAGAGAATAGTATTTCTGGAGAGGGCATGGAAGCTCTGCACTTTTCCCTCATACTTTGCCCTATGTACCTCTTCCATCTGGCTGTTGATTTGTATCCTTCATTATCCTTTATAATGAATTGGTGATCAAGTGAGTAAAGGGGTTTCTGAAGTCTGTGAGTTGTTCTGACAAGTTAATTGAACCTAGCAGTTTAGAAACTGTGGCTCGTGACAGAAACCTAGGCTTGAGGAGGGGTTTGTGGGGACTTCTATATATAGTTTGTCTGTCAGAAGCATGGGCTGCTCAGAATTTTCAGGCTACATAGGGAACAGTCTCTGGTAACTCAGCCTTTAATCTGTGAAATCTGAAACTACTTCTAGTCAGGTAGAGGTGGTATCAGAATTGAGTTAAATTCTGGGAGATTCTTCTGAGACTGAAAATTACTTGGTGTGGGGAAATCTCAGCACCCACACACCCACTGGAATTAGGTCCAGGACCACCAACTGTGCAAATATCATAGAACTAGATGAAAACACCTTCCCTCATATATTATTTGCAAACTCTACAATGTTGTAAAGATACATCAGGTATGGTGATCACAACATCTAGGCTATTTGTTTCTTAAGCTTGTGATGAAATTTTCTCAATAGTCTTTTATGTTTAGGAACTACCTACTAAAGTTGATTGCAAGTGAAAATGTTCTTATAAGAGATATTAAAATATCTCCTATTTAAAAATTAAAATAGACTAGGGCCTCCCCTGGTGGCGCAGCGGTTGAGTGCTGGGCTGCAAGGCTGCCCGCAGCCTCTGCAGCGCAGGTTCGTTCCCTGGCCGCCGGCGAGGGTCCCACCAAAAAAAAAAAAAAAAAAATTAAAATAGACTAGTTGACTTTGGATGATTTTTTGCTATCTAGTTAAGCAATACCATAAATTAGCTAACTTATGGAGCACTAATCCACCTCTGTATTCTTGTCACTAGTTTTTTTTCTAATTTGATTTCTTTTTCTTTTGTTACATTGTCAGGCCTTTTTCCAACCCAAAGTAGGCTGTCAAGGGTCTTTCCCATCTTTATTGGGCGATCATTTTCATATAGCAATATGACGTTAAGTAGTATTGCTCCTGGCTTCATACTTACGTTTTCCATATAGTTCAAAAATGGTCTTCTTACTATTCATTTGCACTGCCTCCCTGCCTTATTCTCAAAGCTAAAACCCTCGTCTGACCTTCTTTTTTATTAAATATCCTTGAATGTTATTCATGATTTTCTCCACCAAGGCCAAATTTTCAGTGACCTTTTCCATGAACTATCTCTTGATAAGTAAAGATTATAAGTGCTAACCCAATTCTCATAGTTCAGTGTGTTTTCTTACTAGAATAGTGACATTTAAAGACAATGTTTACTATTTTTCCCTTAATAGAAAATACTGAAAGGAATACCTTCAATTTTGAATTTGAATATAGAAAGTAGACATATCCTTGGTAGAGTAATTGCACTCTGATAAAGAACTTAAAATATAAGAATTGATGTAGTGTTGCTATCTGTAGTAAGGTGTCTGATTGTCCTGAAATTTAACTTTTTGCCTTCACTAATACTTAGTAAAATACATGAAGATAAAATTCTAGTTTTCTTAAAATTAATTTTAAGAATTAAAATTTGTATTTCATTCTTTATATACTTTTTCAATAAATCAGTTACAGATGAAATATAAAAAATAGTTAACAAAATGTTATCTGGCTCTGAAGTATGTTGATATTTAGGATAACATTGCCTATCAAATTTATATTCAAATAGGAAAATCTTATCACCTTAAAGTATTATTTACATATTCATATACTCCTTGCTTCAGGCAAAGGCTCCAGCCTTTCTTTACAGATGGAGCTAGATATAAAACATAAAAACAAACACAGGGAAAGGAAGTGAAGCCTCACGTATGAATTAGTAATGTTTCATTTCTTCTTACTTCTCAAAAAGTGCTACATGATGTTCTTTCAAAAATGTGTTCTCAGAACTTAATTCAGAATAATTATGAAAAAAACAACAAAAGTGGGCCTCCCCCGTGACGCAGCGGTTGAGCGCTGGGTTGCGAAGCTGCCCGCAACCTCTACGGTGCCGGTTCGATCCCCAGCTGCTCCCCGGCCACCGGAGGAGGGTCCCACATGGCGCGCAGACCTCTCCTGCCACCAGCTGCTCCCCACAGCAGTGTACTTTGGTCCTTCTGCCTGCTCTGCTCCTCGCTCTGGCTCGATGAATTCTCTCACCCGCCAGCGCTTCTGACTGTACCCAGTGCTTGTATAAATAAAATAAATCTTAAAAAAAAAAAGAAAGAAAACAAAATTATGATAAAATAAAAATAGCGAAGTAATCATATCCATGCTTTTTATATTCAATGGTTTTTAACATTAAAGAATTCTAAACATCCTTAGATTGTCTTCTATGCACAGTGTTTAACAATCACCAAAATGCCATCAAAATGTCAGAAATACAGTATCACTGTGGCTACATTAAAGATTTCTTACTCTTGGGCCTTCCTGGTGGCACAAGGGGTTAAGACACAGCCTATGAAGATGTCTGCAGCCACCGCAGCACAAGTTCAATCCCCGGCTGCCAGGGAGCAACCCACATGGCATAGCAGACCTCTCCTTTCTGGCCCACTGCTCCCCTCAGCAGTGTATTTCAGTGGATATACCTGTTCTGTTCCCCACTCTGTCTCTGGTGAATCCTCTCATTCCCGTCCCCCACATCTCTGGCCTGTACCCCAGCTCTTGTATGCATAAATAAATAAATAAAAAAGATTTCTTACTCTTGTTCTATTAAGTGATATATGTATATGCCCTATTACTTCAGAGTCTATTACTGTGTCTCTTGTTAGTTACTGAGATAAAAGGCACACTTCAAAAGAGACCTCATCTAAAAAAGTAAGATGGAAAACATAAAAAATATATAAATAAAATGAAAAGAAGAAGGTAGAAAGTGGGTAGATAATGATGGAGACTGAAGAGAGAAAAGGAATAAAAAAGCTGAAAAAAATATCTTGACATTGAAATTAAAACTTCGCCAGTCCCCTCGCATCATAGTAAAAGATAGCACCAAAATTCATAATATCCCATTTCCTGAAGTCCATAATCCTGATCTTCCTAGGGAAAATTTTTGTTCTAGATATTTGTTTTACTTTTATCTCCTTTTTTTGCAAGTTTCTGGTGATTCCTTATGTTTATAGATCCCTGTTGAACTTAGCATGTTATGTAATAGAAGGCATAATGTGAAACTTGTAGTAGATCTATTACATGTCTTAGATAGCTTGGTTTTCACGGGCTTCAAAAATTTTCAGGTAGTTGATGCAAAGCATGGTAAGATTTTTTTTTAAATAGTTCAGTGTATTTGTGTTAATTGGTGTTGGTTGCTGCTACTTGTTGGGAGGTAGGAGGTATTATGTCTGGTAACTGCTGATGGTAGCTCCTGTCTTTTCCTGGACCTAGAAAATTATCTCTGACTCCAGGTCATTAAAAATTTACTGAGCTTCAGAGAAATAAGCCAAAAAGAAAAAGAAAAATACCGGATGGTCTCACTCATAGCAGGAATCTAGAAAACTTAAATAAGGGACCAGGAAAATGAATAACTATAAGAAAGTGAAAATCAAAATCAACAAAAAACTATGAACCAGAGACACTTTTGAGGGGGTGGGGGGCGGGAGGGGAGGGATTGGGATCAGAATGGGGGGTTGCAATTGTATGGGAATATAAAAATAAAATTTATTATTTTTTAAAAAAAATAAATAAATTATTTAAATAAATAAATAAATAAGAACAGTACAACCAAAAAAAAAAAATTGATCATAAGCAAAAAAAAAAAAAATTTACTGAGCTTTTATTAAACTTATTTTAATTCTTTATGCTTAAACTAATATATATATATATATATATACTCTTACTATGAAAGTCAAATGTGCCAAAAAAAAAGGCTTATGACAATAACAAGGGGGCAAATCCCTTTCCCTCTCTTCTTATCCTGCTTCTCAGAGACAACCACTTTGAACTCTGAGGTCTAACATTTAGTATTTAATTCTGTATTTCAGCAGATATGTGTAAACTTCTATTTTTCAATTAATCAATTTAAAAACAATTTGTTTCCATAAAAGGATATAAGGATATTAGCTTTTACAAAATATTTTCCCATCCTTCAAATAAAGTCTTATTTTAATTTTTGTATTTGAAGTAATTTTTATTTTGAAGTAATTGTAGATCTACAGAGAAGTCACAGATACAGTTCAATTCCTGTATTAGAGAGAGTAGTCATATACCCTTTACCTAAATTTACCCAGTGTTTACATCTTATATAATGATAGTTAAACCTAAGAAAGTAACATTAGTACAATATTACTAAATAAGCTGTAGATTTTATTCAGACTCACCAATTTCCACCCTAATGTCCTCTTTTTCTGTTTCAGAATGTAAGATACCATATTGCACATAAAATGATATTCATTATGAACTCCATGTTGCCCCCATATTTGCCTATGTATGTGTAATCTCATAGCATTATAGATAAATATATGAAGAACACTCCTGTTAATCATTTCAGTTATTTTAATGTCAGCAAAATGGAAGTTGATCTTTAAAACATATTTCTGGAATCTGTAGCACCCTTGTTGGATGATGAGGCATCCTGAGTATGCCACTCTTCTGTGGGCAGCAATTGTTTTTCTTGCTTCATAAGAATATCTTTAACTTTCCTAGAAGGATTTTTGTATACAACCAGGATGAGTTCAATATGCAATTAACGCTTAGTAATTAATCCACACTTATTTTACACATGTGCTCTAAAATATCTTCTACAAGACAATGAAAAGGTCTTTTTTCGTCCTTCAGGGATCACCTCTTTGTCACCTGCCTCTTGACATTCCAGAAAGCACTATAAATAGAAGAGGGAGTCTCCTCATTTAATTTGATACATCAGGTCATCATCAAAATATTTATTTCCTGATCTTCCCACACGGAAGGTGGCTAAAGGTTAATAGGAACGCAAGTGGAAAATAATTAAGAATGAAAATATATATAATAAAATGCAAAACAAATCAGAATAAATAAAATTTAGTGTGACTGTTAGGTTACGATGTCTTGATACTCACTCTAATCATAAAGTGATTTTTTTTTTCTTTTCTCCTCTGAAGGGCAGAAGACGCTTATAATGTACAGTGAAAGTATCCCTTACTGACACATCTAGAAAATAATTTAATGAAAAAAATTATAAAAAGAGTTACTAATTCCTTCAAGAGTTCCTAGAATCCCTTGCCTTTACATATGAGCAAGGTCATAAGCAGATAATATTTTGCTACCATTTCTACTTTATTTCTTTTTTTTTGTTTTTTGATATTTTATTTTTAATATTTTATATAAATCTTACATCATTTTTCATTTTTGCACAATGTATGCATTTTCATTTTGGTTATATTCCCCATATAATTGCACCCCCACTTATTTTGACCCTAGTCCTTCCTCTCCCTCCCCCCCCCACCCCGTAGTGTGTCTCTGGTTTATAGTTGCTTGTTGATTTTGATTTTTACTTTGCATTAATTAGTCTTTTTCCTGGTCCCCTATTTAGGTTTTCTATACTATATTTCTTTTTTTTTTTTATTTGTTCAAGAACTGGGGTACAGGACAGATGCGTGGGAGGGTAAGAGGATTCATCAGAGACAGAGTGGGGAACAAAACAGGCAGACTGATGAAATTTACTGCTGAGGGGAGCAGTAGGCGAGACAGGAGAGGTCTGCCATGCCATGTGGGACCCTCTGCAGCCGGCCAGGATAGAACTGGCACTGCAGAGGCTGCGGACAGCTTCACAGCATGTCGCTTAACTCCCTGCACCACCAGGGGAGACCCTTCTATACTATATTTCTTTTTAAAAATTTTTCTCTATAGGGGTCTCCCCGGTGGTGCAGCTGTTGAGCGCTGGGTTGCGAAGCTGCCTGAAGCCTCCACCACCTCACCGGTTCGATCCCCGGCTGCTCCCCGGCCACCGGAGGAGGGTCCTGCATGGCACGCAGACCTCTCCTGCCACCCGCTGCTCCCCTCAGCAGTGTATCTCGGTCCCTCTGCCTGCTCTGCTCCCTGCTCTGGCTCGGGTGAATTCTCTCATCCTCCCGCGCTTCTGACTGTACCCAGTGCTTGTATAAATAAATAAATAAATTTTAAAAAAAATTTTTTTTTCTCTATGTTTCTTTTTTCTCCTCTATAAAATGTAAGTCTAGATTTGCATATAGCATTAAGGCATTGAGTAAAACAATAGGTAAAACAAAATAAATTTTTTTTTCTCTTTCCCATGAACTAGGTAATCCAGGGGACATAGGACTCATGAAAGTCTCAGGAACCCCAAATCCTAGCTTTCTCTTACCATTAGCTTCCACTTGTAGCTTCTGCTTTCCAGTTCTCAAAGTTTCTGCCCAAGCCTTAGTCTTCTGTATTAAATTGTATTCTAGTCAGCAGGAAAAAGGAAGTCAAGTAGAAAGGGGCATTACTCCTTCCTGTAAAGGAAATTCCTGGATGTCAAAACCCTATTTTCAATAAGATCTATTGGTCCAAATGTAATTATAAGGTGGGTGGATAAGTTAGTGTTTTAGCTTGGTCTGGTTAAAAAATTAGGCTTCACAATTGTCAAGAAGGAAAGGGAGAACAGATATCAAGAGACAACTTTTAACTCTCCGATGTAGTAAGGCTCTTACTGTAAGAAGAATATATGTAGAGTGTATGTAGAATTTATAATGGTAAGAAAAAGTTTAGGTGACTGCATGTTTTGTTTCAGTCTATGAGAATAGGATATATAAAATTTATAATACAAGGGTAGGAAGTATCACATAAGTTTTCTGATATTATGAAATTCAGTATCTATACATGTTCAGATAAACTAAAATCTCAATACCTTGATAAAAGTAGATTTAAAAACATATCCACCTCCTTTTTTTGCCTGGTATAGTTTTTTTCCACAAATGCCAACATTTGATGCTAAGGATTTTTAAAAATTGTTAAGAATTAGATGAACTTCCTATTAAAATAAATCTCACTTGAGAACAAAATAATTTTAGTTTAAACAACAGTTAAAATGAAAAATTTAGGGCCTCCCCTGGTGGCGCAGCAGTTGAGTGCAGGGCTGCGAAGCTGCCTGCAGCCTCTGCAGCGCCAGTTTGATCGCCGGCCACTGGCGAGGGTCCCACATGGCGTGCTGACCTCTCCTGCACCCGCTGCTCCCCTCAGCAGTGTGTTTCGTTAGTCTGCCTGTTCTGTTCCCCACTCTGGCCCTGGTGAATTCTCTTACCCTCCAGCGCTTCTGACTGTACCCAGTGCTTGTATAAATAAATAAATCTTTAAAATAAAATTTATTTTTCCTTTTTTAAAAATTCCCTCCACCAAACCCCGCATGCCCATACTCCATCTACCTCCCTCCCACAAAGGAGGAAAAAAGAAAGAAAGAAAGAAAGGAAAATTTGAAGAAATGCCATTCATAAAAGAATGTGTCTTTTCTTTTGTGATTTTTTTTTTTGGGGGACATCAAACAAGCTTTTCTGAGCATCCTAAGTAATTGAGTATATATTAATAAAGACATATGATTTAAATTGCTTTCAAAGCACAGAGGCTTAAAGAGAAATAAAGCTAAGCAAAATAGATATGAGATTTGTCTAAAGCCAAAATGTTTTTTAAATGCTCCCTATGGAAAATATGTTGTTTTGTTTAATCTATTCCCTCACGCTTGACTCATATCAAACATTTATGGAGCACCTTTGATTAGCTAGGCTCTTTTCTAGGAACTAGGGACTACAACTAAAGAGACATGGGATTTATAATCCAGCAGGAGGACAGAACCTAAATAAGTAATTAACTGTAGTTGTAATTAGTTACAAAAGAGACATGTAGGGTGAAAAGAGAGCATATGAAAATACATATAATATAAAAATTTGGGGGAAAAAACACTGATTAGGAACAGCATGAAGTTGATGAAATGAGTGTATTTGCCATCATGAGCTCATTGTAGATTTTGGTTAAGCTGAAAAAGTATATGAAAAAATGAAAATAGAATAACCTTTGCATTAGTGAAAAACTTACAAGTAAATGTCCTCATTCCATTGCATCAATCATGATTTCTTTATGTTGATACTTATAAAAAGGAATATTTAGGAAGTGGAGAGACCACAGTTAGAGGAAGAATTTCCTAAACCCCTGTCCCCCTCTTTGGTCAATAATGCTGAAACAAACTCTTTAATTATGCAGTATAGTCAAAATCTTTTTCCTTTTGCAAGATTCATTTATAAGTTTTTAAGGAAAAATCTAGACAAAGTTTGATAATACAGTAAGGAGGAATCACTGCTGTTCGAGTTTATCAGTTATAAACTGAATTAGTAAGTAGAATAAAAAAGTATTGGTTATTAAGGAGAAAGGGTACAAGGAAAAAAGGAATGTATAGTGTTTCATGGGCTGCTTCATTGACCAGAGACAAAGGTTGAGACATTTAGCTTTGCATTTGTAACAAATCACAAAAACGTGACATTTTGTTGAATTTAATCTCAGACAAATGAACAGGGTTAAAAACTTGTTACAGAATGAATTTTGTTCATTTTGTATTACAAGTGATCTACTTTTCTTTGTTTCTTTCACATTCTCCAAAATTGATTGTCATTATACTCAGCTCTACTATGGTACTACATCAAGGTAATAATAAAAATGTATCTGGGCTGATTTGCCAGCTTTTGCTTTGAAATGAATACTTTGAGCATAAAAGTCAGTTGTAATTATTGATGCTGCCCTATTTGACACAAATAAAAGACTCAATGATACTGTGAGAAAATAGAAAGGTGACTGAGTATATACATCTGAAGAGGTGACTCATGTACAATGTTACAAAGCAGTGTTACTTCAATAAAAAGTAATTAATTTAAAAAAAAGAAGAAAAAAGTTGACTAAGCTCTGTACATGAAACAAGTCTGTGAAGGAGAAAAGCCTAATAGTAATGGAAGGAACTATTTCAGAGAAAAAGCTATCCATCAAGCTAGTTTCACACATACTCTGTGAGTGTAGAGAAGGACAAGGTAGTATTATAGATATAGGAGGGCAGCCAGGTAGGGCTGTAAATACTACAAACTCTTAAGGGGCACCATTCCCAGAGATCATGATGTGCACAACATATACCTTCCGTAATACTTCCTGGTGTCTTTAGATCTGTCACCTATTAATGTCAGAATTGGTAGCAAAGAAGGAAGGAAAAGTAGCAAAGACAGGAAGGAAAATAAGTAAGGCAGATAGTAAGAGTTTTGAGATGGACAAGCTACAGTCAGCCTGTGGGTTCACCACTAGAATCTAGTAGAGATAGATAGGCTGACTTTAGCTTATCCATCTCAATTTTATATCTAAGACACAATCGTTTTTCAACAGTGAACTTTCCATCATGGGTAATGGTCTTACTGGAGAACACTAGAGAACATACATTTGAAACTTTATCAAATGCTTGATTGGAAGAAATACAGTTGTAGAAAATTGAAGATGATAGTTCTGCACATCTACGTTTTATTATTTGAAGATCTGTACACTGGGCACTCCTTATTTGGTTCTTGGGTAAATATAGCTTTTATTACACCAAGGAGTCAACATTTAAGGACAAACATTCCAAGAAGCTGTTGCACCAGTTAGTGGAGAAATTTTTGAAAGTCTATGAAAAGAAAACTTCCAGTCTCAGATTCACAAAATGTTATGCTACAAATGAAAGATTGCATTGCATTTATTACTTTATGGACAGTGGGAAACTTCAAGCTCATCAGATACCTTTCTTTGAATTATGTTCTGGGAAGCTCAGTGCTATATTTGTCTTCCACCTCTAGCATCACTGATAGTTTGCTTTTATTTTTCCTTTGCTTCAATTTCCTCAACCATTTAACATCCCTTTGCATTTTATTTTTGCTAACTACTTGAATGCCATTGTTGATCAGAGTAATAGGTAAATAAACCATGACTAAAGTCATGTAGGACTTCTTTGTAAATCATCTAAATACGGTGAAGCTCAAACTCAAAGACAAGTTTATATCTTATGGTCCATTGGAAGGAAAAATCATTATTTGTTTCATTTAGTATATTAGATTTTTTTCCATGTGTAAAGTATATAATAACAGATTATATATAGATTTACATATGCACAGTATCTTATCACAATTTCAAAATGTGGAACACTTTCTTTTCTCTTTTGCAATGAGTTGTTTGACGGGAGTATTACTCTCCCCCTATTTTTAAGTCACAAAAATTTTTGATAAGCATAAGAGAGACTTACAAACCTTAAATTTCCAGGATAAATTGTTCTTATCTAATTCCACAACTTTAAAAATCACTTACTCTTCGGGCCTCCCCAGTGGTACAGCGGGTTGAGTGCTGTGATGCAGAGCACTGGGTTCTCCCAGCCAGCCAGGGAGATACCCACATGGTGTGGCAGACCTCTCCTGCCTCACCTGCTGTTCCCCTCAGCAGTGTTTTTGGTCTGTCTGCCTGTTCTGCTCCCCGCTCTGTCTCTGGTGAATTCTTTGACCCTCCCGCACCTCTGACTGTACCCCAGTTCTTGCATAAATAAATAAATCTTTTTTTTAAGAATTATTTATTCATTTACACAAGAACCGGGGTACAGGCCAGATGCACAGGAGGGTGAGAATATTCACCAGAGACAGAGCAGGAACAGAGCAGGCAGACTGAGGAAGTACACTGCTGAGGGGAGCAGCGGGTGAGACAGGAGAGGTATGCCATGTGGGACCCTTGCCGGTCGGCCGGGATCGAACCAGCGCTGTAGAGGCTGTGGACAGCTTCACAGTGTGGCGCTCAACCACCTGCGTCACCAGGGAAGGCCCAAATAAATAAACCTTTAAAAAAAAAATCACTTACTCTTCAATGTCCATAAAACCATTATACTTAACTTCTCATTATGAGAAGATGTGCCCTATCACTTCTGTTTTGGTTATGAGTTATCTGGGACACTGAAGCCTGATCAGTCCAGTCAATTATAGACTAGAAAGAAATAGCGGTACAATCACAAGCCCTGAAGTTTGTGATAAGTTAGAAATATTCTACCAGTGCTATAGACAATCAATTTTCTGAAAAATCACATTAATTTATAGGTAAAACAAAAGAAAATGATACAAGTTATTAAATTAGGAAAGGGTACCATTTAGGAAGCATAGTACCAAGTATGAACTTCTACCAGATGATTGGAATGGGAGAGCATTTACTTTTCATAATGGAGATAACTTATTTTCTTAACTTTAAAAATTTTAACAATCATGTGCACTAGACATTATAAACAGCAATTTACATTTGTTTTCTCATTTAATCTTTATATCCTGCTTGAGATAGATACCATTATTATTTGCATGCATTGGTTAAAAAAAAAAACAACAGGCTCAGGAAGGTCATTCAGCTAATAAGTGGCACAGGGTTCTTTCAAGTTTAAGTAAGTGTGCCTTGCTAAGTGTCATTATGCTCTACTGCATTCATTTATCTTTGAAGTTTTTCAATGAAGGGTCGGGAAGCAGTATACTGGAAAGGGGGGAAAAATGGTGTGATTGTGGCCATGGAGCTTACTTTTGTTCTGTCTTTTATAAAAATGTATTATGTACAGCATAGGTTCTTGTACCCTGGATAAAATATTTCTCTACCCTTTTATCTAAGAAGATCATGGACTATGGTATGGAAGAAAGGGAAATATATTTTGAAAGAAAAGAAACAAATAGGTATCTGGTTCTTGCACATGTTGTATCTGAGAAACAGTAAGTAGAACTAGAAATACAAAGGAAGAAAACGTAGCTCATGTGATGGCACACACATCACCAGCTATGAAAGCGTGGCACACTTGCACAGATGTTGCAAATTGGCTCTCTCAGATTTCTACTCCTCCATCTTCCTTTCCTGTGAAACAGGAAAGTTAAGTACTTAGTTTTTGCGCATCCCTTGCAACTCAAGGTATATGTGGGTCCTATTATTGACTAAGGAGAGGTTAAGTAGATTCTAATAGGAGAGACTACTCGTACTAAATAAAAGGACAAGCTTCCTAAGGAGAAAATCCTTCACTATCTCTACTTCTGTTTTACTTGGTGTGGTTCCTAAATGTGTAGTCAGCATGTTAGGAGCAAAACAGTCTCAGAGATGCTGACCACCTCCACCTTTCCCCCAAAACTCCTCTTAGTAAAAAGTTTTGGTCAGTTATTCAAGTCCTTTTAGCTCAAGTTATTCCTAATTAATCCATATGGCCTTTTACCTTCTATGCCTTGGGTAAAGTTTCTGAAATATGTGATATTAAAGGTTATGTGATTTCATGCCGTCAATTTCCATTCTTCCATGAAATGGGTGCAGCCCCTATTTTGGACAGTTTCTCCTCTCCCTAGACATGTCAGAGCTACATGTACCTTTGCTTAATGCTATTGCTTTTGCTGGAAATCTTCACAGCATTTCCAAACAGTTGTCCCCACTGTGAATTCTTTTCTGGTTCTCTTAGGATCCTCAGTATTTTGTTTATATCCTTTCATATGTCTCCTTAACACTTATTCATCCTTTCTTTAAAACACTGACTCTGTATTATGATCATATTTCCACTATTAGACTGTGAGCTATTAGATCACGAAGTATGCCATATGTGTCAGACACAAAAGGTACTCAATAAATATTTTTTGTTTAAATTTATAGGTTGATGATATTTTCCCCTCTTACGAAGTTCCCTGAAACTTTATTTTTACCCCTCTTTGGCACATGCAATTTACTTTTCTCATTTCATAACTAAATAGTAGGCTACTTAGAGGCAAGGATTATGCCCTACTCATTTTTGTGTCTTACACATATTTATAAGCTAGATTCATATTTGATGAATTGAATTAGACTGTTAATAGTTGATACATTAAGCATATCTCAATCATCATGCTAATTGCTACTTACCCTTGGGGGAAGGGGTGGAAAAATAAACTAACTATCCAGTTCAGTGAAGGAGTTTTAAAAAATCTCTCCTATTTAAGTAAAAAGTGAAAAATTAATTTGCTATAAAAAGAAACCCAGAATCCACATTCCCTGATTCAGAAGTGTTTGAATGATATAAAAGAAGAATCTGTTTTCAAGAACTTTCCAGTTTCCCCTCTCTAGTAGTCAATCCAATTCAAGTGCAATTTAATAAGTTAATTGCAATATGTGATTGACAGAGGCAGGGGACAATGTCTGATGTGAAGACTTTGCTGTAAAAAAATTATGATAATAACTAAGGATCCTATTATTTCATTAAGGACTCTATGTCTTGGCTGATGCACAGCAAGACTTTCTCAGAATCTACCTTAGAAGTGATTGATATCAAGTCTGCATTCGTCCATTATGTCACCAAACCAGAAATGGAGGAAAGTTGAGCAAGCTCAGTTTGAACCTTAGCTCTCATGAGCCTAAAAGTCTATGATGGAAACAGTATCACATGGAAATCTGGTTGAAGCTGCCACTTATCCTGCCAGATTTATTTAGAAACTGAAGCATAGGAAGGTAATAAGTAATCATGAAATTTATTAGATAAAGTAAAACTTATTTTAAAAAGGCAGTTTTCATGAAAAATAAGCCCTGGGGTGGGGGTAGTGTGGGAGAATTTTTATTATATAACAAAAATGAACCCATAATAATGAAAGATTTAAGAAATCCCGTAAGTTAAAAAGTTATTTTTCTGGAAATTGAGAGACTTTGGTTTTAATTATTTTGTTTCTGAAATAAGTTAAAATAAGAATTAATGCATTTATTTATTTTTCCAAATATCAGATAATTAAGATAGTTTAGACCTTTAACAAATGTTTTTAAAAATTAAGCCTACATTTCTTATTTGAATATTTAGTACCCTTATAGCAATATCCCTAAAGTGATTTTCCAACATATTAATTTTCAATGAAATGTTAAATGGTGGAATACATCTTACATTTTAACATTATAGACAGAGCTTATGAAAACAACTTATTGAATGAAAACAATTGAAGAATATAAAAAGATGTTCAACATATTTTTTCATTGAAACAAAAGGAAAAAATCACCTTGAGTCACACTTAAATGCAAAAATGAACAATTATATCAAAAACTTTCCCAAAAAAGTAGAAATAACTTATCCTTCATTATGCAGCAAGGTAGTTGCCTGTTCATCTAACCTAAACATTTACAGTAACTGATTTATTCACCATTGAAAATCAAATCTATTGCAGCTCAGATAATTTCTCTGCATTAGGAAAATGAATAAATTAAAAGTGTGCTTCAGCAATTTAGTCCTCCCAAGCAGAGATTCTGCAAGCTCCGTAGAAGATGTCAAAACCTGCTGATATCTAACAGAGTCAACTCCAAGTTTGTGTATCCCGGTCCACTCTACCTTTCCATCAGGCAGTACATGTGGAAATAGAAAAGCAGCTCTCTAATTAATCAAAGTCAGATGTGCCTGAACGCCTGGAGTTGCTGCTGATCCTTGTCCCAGCTTCTCCCATGTTCTCGCTCTATGTTTTTACCTTGAAAACTTCTGCTCTGAGCTGGGAATGCCTGAAGGGCTTGCACGGTAAGTCAATGTGAAATTATCTCAGCAGGAAGAAGTTGCTTTTCAGCTTAAATGATTTAAGGCAGCAATTTTTCACACTCTCAAACTCTGACAAACGCCCAGATTGCCTCTCATGTCTGACTTCAAAATATTCAAAGAAAAGCTATTTTTATTAAAAACACTCTAGAGAAAATTGTATGTCACTTGTTCTCTGATATAACTTCATTTCTCCTGACAGTGACAATTTTCACCTCAGTACAATTTCTTTATTTTTTCCAAAGCTAATTCTGCTTAATATTAGTATTTATACAAACTCATATCAACTTGTCTCTGTGAAATATTCAAGGGTGTCAGGTAAATGTTGCTCACTGTCATTCATCTTCTTTGGGTGTTCAAAATGATCAATCGATTTCAAACTACACTTAGTTACTTTGGATATTATTGTTTTATTTGTAAGGGAGAGCTTAACAACTGTTAAAACCCTTCATTTGACAAACCTGTATCTGCAAACTGCAAGGATTCCCAACTTGAAGGCACGTGTCTGTTGCCAAAGATCGTAAAAGTTTACATTAATAAATCTATTTGTTCTATGCCTTTAAATAAAGCAGATAATACAGTGCATGTTTTGTCTTATGCTGCTTACATGTTAATAAGATTACGGTGGATGTCATATTGCACTGAAACATCACATTTGCTTTATTATGAATGCTGGCAGTGCAGAAACAGCACATTATAATCACTTCAAAAAAGAAATATATTCTGCATATTTTCATATGTGTTTATAATTCCACTAAACCTCAGCAGAATCAAACTCAGTAGGGACAAGAATGACAGAAGGTTTAATGTTCCAGAGCCTGCTGAAATCTTGGTGCATTGATATATAGCAGCATTGTTAATATGTATAAGGTTACTTGTGGCCTGTGACCTCAAAGCATATCTTCTGGCCTTATCACATTTCCATGAGAAAAAGTAACTACTGGCATGTGAATTTCCCACAAATAATTTGGAGTTTTTTGAAAGGGTTAATTTTGTTTTTACCTAAGAAAGACTGAGGTAAAGTGCTCAAAAAGGTAATGTAAACAGTAACTACTATCTGGATACTATAACCATGGAACAAACTCTTTTTTAAATGTATATACCAATTTCCTCCAAGAATGCCTTTATAATCCATGAAATGTCTCCTTTCTAAATAAAACTAGGACATTTTTATTTCATTTATGTCTGTTAAACAAATCAAGGAAAGAATCACCTCGCAACCATCTTCTGTGCACAGTGTTAGGGTCAGGTCAAAGTAAGTATTTCAAATACAGCAGAGAAATATGTTTCATAAATTTCAGTGTTAACAAGAATACCATACGCCGCTCCTACACTAACACCCCAGCATAAGAACTTGTCTTCTCTTCCTGTCTTTGACTTGCAATAGTTTTCTATTTGGGAGTCTTAAGTACTTTAATATCATTTAGCTTCCTTGAGTGTTAGTTAGCATTGTCTCAGCAAACTGAAAGGGAAATGATTTAAGACATACTGAAATATAACTGCCTGTATATTTCTTGCCATTGAAGCATTTTTAAGATAATTTGTGAATATATGATTACATTTGTGAATAGAGAGTAGACAACTGTAGAAAAACAAAAAATGTACTGGTGAAACAACTTTGCAGGCATAAAAGCACACAGACAAAATTGTCTCAGAAAACTTTAAGTAGTGTGTAAAATTTACCTGCTTTTTTTAAAAAAGAAGTTTTGATAAACATCTGTATATAATTACAATATTTCTTTTGCATGTCCACAAGAAGCCATTCTATAATATTGCCTGAGATAATTATTTCTAATGAAGATAAAAGCATTCAAAACATGTTATGTAATTAATTGTTTTCTTTCTATTATGCAGTGTATGCATACTAGTGAAATGAAAATACAAGATTTGCTTTCTGACTAACATACATTATCCTTTTGTAAATTTTAATTGTTATAAGAAAATAATAATTGTATAGATGAAGTATAATTATCCTAAATATGTTACAATGATTTTCTTATTGGCTCAGACTAATATTTCACATTAAGCTTTACACTAATAACATTTCAAAATGATGTCATTCATACTTATTATTTAGAAAATTATATTATTTACAATAGCATATAATTCACACATTAAGAAATAGTTTAATTGCTCATCAAAATGATTATTTTATTTTCTATAAAGGGCTATATGTATAAATGATAATGCATTATACAAACATATGAGTTAAAAACCATGTAGGAAATATATTTGTATTTATTATCCATTTGTGTGTGTGTGTATGTGTGTGTGTATGAGTGCATATTATATAGCGTCATATTGGTTGCTTTACCAAAGTTATTTAGTAAAATATATTTGATATTTTCCTTGCAATTGCTTTAAAAATAGTATTTCATTAATTACATTTATTTTTCTCTTTTATCTTTAGTGTTTAAGGGTATTACATTTAAATGATTATTTATGCAATATTTAGATTATGTAATGTTTTAGTAACAAATGGAAATTGAGTGCAATGCAAACATAAATATACAGCTCTTATATTTAGGTTAAAAAATAATTCAACAATGCTGCGTTAAGCAATCCTTGGAGTCTAGCTTTGTCCCTGGGTCTAGTCTAAACAGTTTTGTAATACAAAATATAAAATTATCTGGACTTTTTCAATGTGATCTATGCCAAGAAATCAAGGAAAGTGATAAAAGCTGGAAGAGAGAGTGTGCATTAGTGAATATTTATATTGGCGAGACCTGAAAATTTTATAAAAGTAAAACAAACACAGAGGTTGCTTATTTCTGACAGGAAATCAGCCTCACTGATTTTCTTTCAGGAAAATATTATTGCGCCAAATGATATAAATCTCTTGCTATCTCTAACAAATTAACTTGAAATGCTGGCATTGCCAAGGAGCTGCATTAAGTTTTCTCTTGTTTACTTTTTCCTAATCACCATAAAAATCCTTTGTGAAACAATTATTCTTAAAACAATCAGAACAATATATCTCTATAAAGGAGAAAATCGATTTAACAACAAAACTAGATTTATCTCTATTGATCGAGAGGCATTCGGTGTAATTTTAGTGAATTATGCCTGGCTTTTATTTCCTAGCAGAAATTTTTCAGTGATGCTCAAAAGGCAGTTTGCAAAGTACTGCATAATCTTTTGCCTGTTTACCTGCTATCTTAATTATAGTTTCTCTCCTCCCAAAAGTGTAGGAGAGGTAACCAAATATTTATTTTCTATCACATGAAACAGTATTGCTATTGTGTGTGACTTAGTTAATAGTACTTACCTGGGAATCTGATGTCATTTTATTCATTAGTAAAGAAATGAGGTCTTCATAAAAAGATTTAGTGTTAAAGAAACAAATCCAAGTTCATCCTATAAGAACAGAATTAAAAAGATTAAGAAGTATCCTCATTTTTCTTCTTAAATGGGAGTAATTTTTAAAGACATTATTAACACTTTCATATTTGAAATGTATTAAGCAAGAAGGTAACAAAAAGAATTGGAAGCAGATTAAGAAAAATTTGGTTATGCTGTGCTGTATATCCTATAAATTGGATATACCATTTTGAGAGAACTATAAAAAGATGAATGTTCTAAACATGTCTTAGAGAAAGTATTTGTTGTTGTTTACATAAATACATGGCTGAATGAGACACATTGACTTATATATCACTTTCAACAGTAACAAAAACACTCAATTGAAATGTATTTTGTCAATGTGATCTCAGAATATTTCTTGAATTGATTCTCCCTTCTGCTGGAAGCACTATAGAAGATAGTTCAATCCTTATTTAGAAAAAAAAATTATGAAACTCATATTCAGTTGAAAAGTTTAAGCAATGTTTAGCCTAAACATGAAAGATATTTGTTTGTAAATTTTAATTCCATTTTAATAAACAAAAATGTTACTAGTTAGTAGATAATATTTTTTTCTTATTTTAGAAATCATAACTTTCACTATTTGTATTATTAATGTAATAATGTGCTTGCTAAATCAAATGAATATAAAGTTATCAATGTAAAAAGGCTCACTCATTTTACCATTTTAAAAATTATATTCACAAATTCAGGCCAATTTAATCTCTGTTGGCATGTATTCTTAATAATGTCTATAATCCATAACTGTTCAAAAAATATAAGGTAACTTTGGGCCTCCCCGGTGGCGCAGCGGTTGAGCGCTGGGTTGCGAAGCTGCCCGCGGCCTCTGCGGCGCCGGTTCGATCCCAGCTGCTCCCCGGCCACCGGCGGAGGATCCCACATGGTGCGCAGACCTCTCCTGCCACCCGCTGCTCCCTCAGCAGTGTACTTCGGTCCTTCTGCCTGCTCTGCTCCCCGCTCTGGCTCTGGTGAATTCTCTCACCCTCCCGTGCTTCTGACTGTACCCAGTGCATGTATAAACAAAACAAACAAACAAACAAAATAAATAAAACATGCCTCTATAAAATAAAAAAAAAAAAAAAAAAAATATAAGGTAACTTTAATATATTTTGTTACATTAGCTATAACTCATTTACTATTTTCTCCCACATTTAAAAACGTGGGTTGTGTTTTGTGCATTCATGCAAAGTACCTTTGATACCAGAAACTATTCAATTCTAACTAAATTTATAAAAAGTTTTGTGACATAAACATGCAAAAATCAAAAGCAAAACAGTTTATGAATATAATATTTATTTTGATTGCAAATATGAAGTAATATTCCAATGTGGCATGCAATAATCATCCTTTTTAAACCATCAAATCACTAATTAAAATAAGAGTTTAGAATATTAAATATCCCATATGGAAATATTTATTTAAAATTCATATTTTAAAATCATCTAGACTAGCAAATATACTTTAAAAATGATTCTAGAGGTCTATGCATGTTGTAATCATATTTACACATTGTAACTGTTTCAAGTTTTTTAATGCTATGTGTGTATTTTATTAGTTATTATAATACTGAACTCTAACTTTCAAATTGGACAAATTAAACTTTTAGTAATATGATTTCCAATTGGTTTTCATAACTAATTTAGGAAATCATATTTTAGTGACTGTTTTCCTGTTCTAATATATAAAATTGTATAATTTTTTTAGTAAGATATCAAATATAAATAAACTGGACTACTTGTATACATTATGTTTCTTTGAAAATACCAAGAGCTTTTTATAAAAGAGGTAGTTCTTAAACTGAATTTTAATAAACCAATAAAATAATGTTATTGTTCAATAGGTAATAATTGCCTTTATATAAACTCAAAAATATTGTTTGGAGTGATTAATATACAATGCTCCATTATGCATCTGGGAGTGTTGATGCATAATTTTTAGTTCTAATGTTATTATGTAATTGAGAGAACATGTTCATTTGCTCTAATAACTACTAAGATGCACTTAATAAAATGAAATGTAATAATACTTGTAATTTAATCTATTCATGGAAGTAATTTTAAAAGTCTACCACTCTCCTTAATGTGGATAACATTCATAATTTATAAAGTGTTGTGATGCAGAATTGACAATGCCATTGTTTTTTACACTTTGAGATGATTCTGCAGCCTTCATATCATCTGCATACCAACCTCAGGATTATCAAGGGCAAACAAAAGATAATTAACACCAGAAACAGGCAAATGCAGGAGCTACTGACTGAGGGTTCTCATTTAATGCAAGACTCTGAAAACCAGAAAATGAAATAACTACAAAAAAACTCCTCTCTGGGAAAAAAAAAATTCAATATTCTATTCTTAATATGAACCCCACCCCCAGCTTCCACACACACACACACACACACACACACACACACACACACACACACGGCAGTTTGTAGAGGAAACTTATGTGACATTGTCTCAGTGTGGTGTACTCACTTGTAGAGTTAGAAAAAGTCATCTTTTGAAGAGTAAATTTCAAATTATATATTTTATAATTGTAGTTTCTTTAACACCCATTATAATTATGGATAAAAAATAAATTTATAAGAAATAGAAAATAAACTACTGCCATAGTAACTTTTATCATATTTTCACATTTACTAATACAATAGATAGAAATTTTATACAGCTATAGAGGCTATTTTAATCTTAGCTACAGTTAACATAACATTATGTAGAGATAATGTAATTTGTTTATTGATGTTTCAATCATCAATACCTTCTATTTATTTATAAGAAATTATGTAAATGGAAGGGAATATGCTGTTAGCCTTGATTTTTATCACTGTGTTACTGCTTAAGTGAAATTATTTATATCTACCCAGCTGAGTGCCCTTTAACTTTTCATAAATCATCACTATTAATGTGATTCACATATATGGCTATTTTTACCTTATAATAAAACACAGGACAATCACTAAATGTTTTAAAATCTGAACTCGCAAAGTTATGAAATAATACTTATAAAATTATGTTTGAAATAAAGTCACAAGTTCATCATACATTCATATGTTAAATACTTTTTAGAAAATGTTAGGCTTCTCTGATAAAGTATATTATTAACAATTTTAACTGAAGTGAATAAGTTAGTGACAAGCCTCAGAGTTTACAATCATTGGAAATTGGCTTTTCATCAAAAGAACACACAGTTAAAAATAAATACCTCTTAAACAATGTGATTTTAAAAAGAACCATTTTAGTCAAATCTCCAACTTCTTTCCACCAGCTTCTTCCCTCCACATATATTTTGCCAGCTGCTCTGTTCCATGGCCTGCTTTTCTATTTACTTGACACATATCACATGTCCCGTTTAATCACAACACAACGAATTTTCCGTTATCATCTAATGCCCTGCAAGTCTCTCCAAAAATTTGGACCTAATAGATATTTTTACATGAATGTACTACCAAATAAATGTGTAAAAAGTACTTATCAGTTCCCTTCACTTTTTTCACAGTCCATTAACAGTGTCCAAGAATCTAGGAGTCATCCTATGTTTCTATTACTCTTTTTCTAGTAAATCAAAATGTCCTACTATTCTATTTTATAAACATTGTTAGAATATCTTCATTCCCACTGCAGTTTATTTAGCAGAAGCCATCACTGTTTCTCACTTTTTAATTATTCTTTCAATCTTCAATTTTAAATCTCCCAATCAGTTCTCTAACTCAGGGATCAACAAACTTTTTTGTAGAGGGACAGAGAGTAAACATTTCATGCTATGCATCCATATAGACTCTTTTGCAACCCATCAATTCCAGTTGTAGTAAGAAAGCAGCTATTGACACTTGTAAAATGGATGTGGCTGTGTTCCAATAAAACTTTATTTACAAAAAATGGCAGCAGATGAATTTGGCAGGTGACCTCTATAGTTTTCTGGCTTCTGTTCCAAATTAGTCTCAGAGTAAAATTTTAGATAACAAATCAGATCCACATTGCTAGGTTGTTTATTCATTGTTTTTCATCATCTGTAGAAAGAATGTGGGACATAAAAGAATCTTTATGATAGCGTTTCTGCTTTTCACTGCCACCCCCACGCTGCTCCCACAAACTTTATATTTGTCCATCTCAACAATTTTTAATTGCTCATATCATCATTTCTTTCCTTTGTGTCTTTACACAAGCTATGCTAATTATGTGGTATAAAGGAATGCATTTTATTCTTTTGTTGCTACTTTCAGTATCTGTCAACGAATATTGTTTTATTCATCTTTGTGTACTCAGTGTCTGGTCCAATGCCTGCAAATAGTTTGTTGAATGAATAAATACATGCACATACAACTTTATAAAATACATGGATTTTCAAGAGATCTTTTTATTTCACCTACTAAAATTAATTTTCCTTTCCAATTATGTAATCAGGAACAAGAGTTCACATTTTATGTTTGGGTAATGATTACTAAAAAAAAAACAGAGATTCTATTTTCCCATTAATAGGGAATGACTCGTAGTTGATATTTATATTATGTTAATATGACTGAGATTATAAAAGCAGAAAATAAAAATTGAGAAAGTAGGAGGAAAAGAACCCTTTTACAAACTGTCAGCTTACAAGTTTGATGTCACTTCTGTCCTATGTAATGAATACTATGTGTATATACTTACAAATATAATTATATCTCTGAACTCTGTACACATTTACCATGTGTGCTTTCTAGGTTTTTCAAAAGCTGAAAAGAAAATACAAATAGATGTCAAAACAGTGCAATATTTGACTGCTCTTTGAAGACAAAGATGCTATTTCAAGATCCTTAGTGTCGTGGGACAATCATTATAAAGCTAAGTTATAGAATTATAGATGGAAGAAAGTTACTAGTTACATTATCTAGAATAATAAGCGTAGTGTTTCCTTTTCATATGATTCTAGATAATATTAGTTAATAAGTTAATGATTGAGATCTATGATATGAAGCCTGCATTAGAGAACTTGCTAAGTTTTTGTCAGAAAAACTTTTCATATTTTAGAAAATGCAATATTGTTCATTAATATACAAAATATGCTATTGTTAATTGATATTCTATTTCAAGTAATTTCAATATTTTCTTATTAGTAGTGTATATTTACTTAGTTAAAACATTATTATATGTAGAGCATTAATAATTTTAAGGACTTACAGGTTTATCTTTGTAACCCAGGCCAATCAAATCACTGTTGACTTAAACACTTTATTTAAGGTAAGCAATAAAAAATTCCATTGCTTCATTATGTGTCCATCTAATGAAAAATGAACTGTTCTTTTAATCTTGTATACATAAACTAAATCAACACACATAACTGACTGAGTTATTTCTACTAAAAAGACTGATAAGTGTACTGATTTGACTAAAAGGAAATATTTAAGTGAAATTAAAGTTAGTCTTCTTGACTTACCTGAAAAAAATTTCAGTCAAGAAGATTTTAATTACATACATATTTTAACTATCCTTAAAAATACATGTGGGAGGGGCCTCCCCGGTGGCGCAGCGGTTGAGCGCTGGCTTGCGAAGCTGCCCGCAGCCTCTGCAGCGCCGGTTCGATCCCCAGCTGCTGGGTCCCACATGTGAGCAGATCTCTCATGCCGCCCGCTGCCCCTCAGCAGTGTACTTCCGTCCTTCTGCCTGCTCTGCTCCCCGCTCTGGCTCTGGTGAATTCTCTCACCCTCCGTGCTTCTGACTGTACCCAGTGCTTGTATAATAAATAAATAAAAATAATAAATCTTTAAAAAAATCATGTAATCTGAAAATTAAATGTAAAAAAAAAAAAAAAAAAAATACATGTGGGAGTCAACGATGACCACACATTTCTAACACACATCCTATCAAGAGCTGGAGTGTATTTTCTCCCTCTGAAAATCTGGCTCGGCCTATGATTGCTTTGATGAAGTCACTTTTAGAAGTGATGCCATGCCATTTCTCCCTTTGGCTGTCTAAGGGACTGGCAGTTCCATCTTCATTTCTTGAAGCCCGGAGTTACCATTTAAGAAGTCCATTTTCATGTCAGCAGTCCACGGCTGTGTGAAAAGGTGGTAGGACTATATGGAACAGGAGCGTGAGCCCTCCAAAAATTCCAGAGCACACCAGTCCCTAGGAGAATACCAAGTGACCTTAGTTGACAGCAATGGAGCATTAGGGTTGTTGAACAGAGACCTAGCAAATTTATGATACACACCGTCCTGAGATATGATAAAATAGTATTTTGGATTTATGTGTTACATAGTAGTAGATAACATAAAATAAGCATGTAGGTATCCTAAAGACAGAAAGCATAATTTATAAGTAATGACTGAAATAACAGGATTAATACTATGAAATGACTTTTACTCATGCAGTTCATATATTTAACTTTATCCAGAAGAGCAGAATTTTTCTATTTGAAGAAATCAAAGAATATGGATAAATAATAGTTATCTGCATGATATATTAATATTATAAACCAGGATTTTTATCAAAAATAAAATTTACTGTATTTTATTTAGAACCTATTATGCATTTGGTGTAGTTTATCTTATCCAACTGATCCATATATCCCCCTAAATTAGCAGGGCAGGTATCGTTTTTCCCATTCTAGATATGGAAAAATAGGGATTTATAGAGGACATAGCTTGCCTTATATTACCCAGTTAAAACGTGAGCAAACCAATACTAGAATCCAAATTTTCAGAGCCTGTATTTATTTCTCTTTTAATTTCAACTATATTATCTATGATATCAGGCAACCCTCACATGAAATGTCTAACCATGCTAACCATGTGTTAGCATGATACATCTCTCAGGAGATACACCAGAGTTTCTTTAATGAATTAAGTCATGCAATTCCTTCTAGTGATAGGAATTTTATGCCTTGTCAGAGATCACCTTTCATTTAATATTCTAACACTGATGTTAGAGTATAGGACTATTAAGACTATAATCATTAGGGATTTTGAAATAGTAACAGTGTTAGTAAACAAGGTATTCACGTTTTATGTCTATTTATTGAATGTGAATTTTGGATGGTAATTTTCTCCACTTATTTTCTTTAAAATACTACTGTATTCTCTGTGCTATATTTATACACACAAAAATCAGTTGACATGTGTATTAGTCAACTACTAATAGGCTGTTTTAGTGTTATGGAGCTAAACTATAAGTTCATATCATTATCCAATTTTCTTCCTGGGTATTTTTCATTCTTCCTGTTAAAAATTCTTCCTAATATCTCTAATTATTCCCTCTGTACCAATATTTTTAGAAAATCATATTCTTTCTCATTGTTCATATTCCTTAAATACCAGTAAATTATCATCTCTACCTCTAAGCACTGCTTCACCATGTTCTATCAAGTGAGATCCTGTAAGCTTTCTTCATTAATTACCGTCACTTTTTCTCTTAATTGTTTTGAATTTTTGAAACTTTAATTTGCCTTCTCAAATTGGGATACCTAAAATTAAACATGCTATTCAAAGACTTTTTTCACTGTAACCTTTTTTATCTCCTTACAATATTAATCACAAGATTATTTACCTCTTTTAACGTTTTCATTTTCAATCATGTTCTAGTTAAGATGCATTCAAAATAACTTGAATACCATAGTTTTAAAGTAAAGCCTACAATTCCAGATTAACTCTAAATGATAAAGCATACAGTGTATTAAGGCATTAGTAAAATGAACGTTTATGTGACAAAGAATGGGAAGGATTTCTAAGAAAAATGAAGAATACCATACCTGAAATTTTCTAAAATGAAAATTTATGATTTGATGGACAAAGGATTGCACATCAGGTCTGACCTTTGGCCATTTGATCCTAGAGAATTTTTATTGAAATATTTCCAGAAAGGCCGATTGCTTTAGATCAATTGCTTGGGTCTTACAAGGGAACATACACTTTTAAAACAATTTAAACTTAGCTCTTTCTTGTGTGTATGAATGCATGTGTTTGTATAATGTGCAGGATACTCCCTCTTCTCAAGATAATAGAAAGCAAAATAATGACCCTAACTCTGAAAAATATTACAAATAGGAACAAGTATAAGTGCAGTTTTCTAACTGGTAATAAAGGCAAAAAAATACTTCTGGTCATCTTCACATAAAATTTTGTACCAGTATATTTGATCACTTTGCTACTGTAAGCCATTTCTTTGATTCCTAAGAATTCAAAGATTGAAATGCTATTAAATCTTTTTGAAATGTTGAGAAGGCAGAGAGAATGTAATAGTATAGAGAATAGATGAGCTTTTCATTTCCTCAAAAATGAATTTTTCAAAATATTCTCCCTACTGCAAAATGTTTCCTTTCCAAAACATAACATTTTGATGGTATTTTTTCTTGAAGTTTCATCCCTGTTTTTTGGGTAGTATTTGTATTGATAAGCAGTCACTACTATCAAGAACAAAACTAATGAAGAATAGAAAAAGAAATTAGGAAAAAGTTCCTTACAGAACTATAAAGATACATTACAAAACCAAAAGCAGTATTTATTAGACCATGAACAATTAATTAGAATAGAAAATAATTTTTCCTTTCTTTGATTTCCCGAGTCTCACACAATATGATTGTGGAACTGTGTGAGGAGGTAAAGTGATCCCTAATGAAATGGACTTCCAGCTTGTTCATTCCTGGTTCTCATCAAACTTATCAGTAGTTGTGTAGTATAAAAATACACTTTGGGTATGAAATCAAAAGGATGAGGAAATATGAAAAACACCTCATAAGTAATAAATTTCATAAGGATAGTGATTTTGTAAGAATAAGAGCTAATACTATTAAGTGTCATTAGCTGATTAAGTGCTGTGGTATGTAATTTCTGTGTATTAACTCATTTAATCATCATAACAACTCTAATTACTATCATTCTCATTTTATACATGAAGAAGCTGAGATTCAGAGAGGTTAAATAACATTTTACTGTCTAACCACTGATAACAGGAAGAGCTGGTAATTGAACCCAGGCAGTCTGACTTCACAGTCTGCTCTAATTACCCCAGTGTTTCTCACACTTGCAAGTGCATCAGATCTGTTGGAAGGCTACTTAGAACACAGATTTCTGGCTCCACCCCTAGAGTTTCTTACTCAGTATGTCTGGGAAAAGAACCAAAATGTCACAGTTCTAATAAGTTCCTAGGTAATGAGATGCCTCTGTTCCAGGAACCATACTTTGAGAACCTTATTGCACTATACTGCTTCTTAGAAATTATTGGTGACAAGTCAGATAACATAATTTTAAATTCTATTAAATTTTTCCTTTAAGGGATTTAAATGATTCCCTTGATCAAAGCAAATAATTGATCTATTTCCAATAATGGTATATTATAATTAAGCTAAGTACTGGGAAAAAACAAGCAGCCACAATTTCATCTAGTCAATAATCATTTATTTACTTGTCAATCACAGGTTTAGAGGTTTGAAATACAATGATGAGAAATATATTGACCTCGTTAACAAGAAATTCACTTTAGGAAGACATATAAATGAACAACTAAAAACCAGTGTGATGAATTTTATAGTGGTAAGAGAAGAGGGTATAGATTGAAAGGATCAGAAAAAGTTTCACAGTGGAGACTTCTTGCCTTGTCCTAAAGTGCAAATTGCAACTAACATGGTTATGTGTTCTAGTGAACAGACACACACAAATTTGGAGATAAGAAAGGACACATTGAGTATTTTATTAAGTATCTGATTGACTGTAGCTCAGGGCTGGAACGGGTAGGGGGCTAACTATTAAGCACTGAGATTAATGTGTATATGCAATAATATATTAAAGAATGATGACTTCCTGGACTTTGGATGAGAAGTGAGTGAAAGGCTTAAAGCAAGAGATCTGATTAGTATGGCTTTCTAGGAAGGTGATTAGTGATAATATGGAAGTTTTATGGAGCAAAGTACCTTAAAAGCAAGAAGACCAGTCAGCGTAAGAAATGATATGAAGATGACCTTAAATAGTAAAAAAAGTAGATTAGATAAACAAATAAACCACATGAGTGGCGCTGTTTTAAATTATTGTTATAATTGTTTAGATATTTTAATTCAATTACTCCTTGCAAGAAGCTATGAACCAGTTGCTATTATCCCTGAAACTGAAGCACAGAGAAGCTAGGTCATTTACCCAAGATCACACTGTTTGTGGTAGAGTCAGAGTTTGAACATAGGCATTCTGGACCCAGAGTCAACTTTCATAATTAGGCCTGGTGATGGACTGAACTTGGAAATGATGAAAAATGGGTGTTGAGAATACATCTTACTCCTGGCACGTATTTAGGCTGGCAGATTTGTACACAATATTCATTGGGTATAGACAGGCCAACTAATCCATTCAAGTGATGATCTGGTAGAGTAGGAGGAAAGATATCTATTTCATCAGAATTTCTTTATTATGACCATAGGACTGGAGTGAACACATTGGTTAGCAGAGGATGTGACCAGTGGAACAGAGAGCTCCTCTAGTGCCCTCAGCCTGCTGGCACAGACAGCAAGCACATCTTCCTCGGGCTTACCAGGCTAAGGTCTCAGTTCTGATAACTACTAGGTTAACACTGGAATACTCAGCCCTGCTTCAAATTTTGTTCAGTCAACATTTACCAAAGGCTTGCCATTTATTAGACATTTTACTGGGTGATAGGGGTATAGAAATGAAATAGATATAGTCCTGGCTTGGGAGAGGCAACTATTTATGTGTACATTTCATTATAATGTGGTGCTGTAGCAAGCCAGAGTACAGGGTGCTACCGAATATTAACAGAGTGAGGATTACACAACACTCTGCAATTTTGGTCACAGCTACCAAACTTCTCATCACTTTCTTGACAAATGACTATAGTTCCTCTCTATCTTTTACAGTGAAGAATACAATGAAATTGAATAAGAAGATAAGGAGCAAAGGAAAGGGAAAGGAAGATACTTGATTGCAGCTTGTCCAGTCTGGTGAACTTAAGGTATCAACTTGGAGGCACGTGCTCTCCCTAGATGAACTAATCAGATCAGTGAGGTAGAAACAATAATAAGGTGTTTCCAAAACGGAAGTCTATTTATTAAAAAGACCCTTCTTGAAATCTAAGGTAAAGCTGCAATACTCTAGTCCTCTTCATTTTACCATCTGGAAAGGAAATGTCTCCATTTCCTTAGACTTGTTAAGTACAGGGCAGACACAAAGTAGACAAAAAAACAATGCACTTTGAATTTTCTTTTTGATACTTGATTTCTGTGGCTTAAAAGTTCACAGGGAATTTTTAGGAGTACAAGTACAAAATATAGGATATCCACTTAAGAGTTTTATCAGAAAGGAATATATGGAAGTAAAGCTTGCACAATATTTGATATCAAATGTATGAAAGTAATTATGGGACAATGATGAAGGGAAAATGATTAAGCGATTTTGTGTGCTTTTTTTTTTAAATGGACAATGGTTAGATAAAA